>NC_000077.6:118359120-118659120 GCF_000001635.26 Mus musculus | reverse complement strand
GGTCCCATGATTGCCCCTATCTTTTCCCTCTGCAGCCGCAGCTGGCCTGAGACAGAAACTAGCACTGCCTCATAGCTCCTCTCCTCCCTCCCCACCCCCTGGTTCTTTAATGACCTGCAACATTCTGTTGCTATAAAGTAGCAATTCCCTCATCTGTCACATCCCCAAAGCAACAGATTAGCTAAAAAGAATAATGACGTGGTCTGAGCCTCAGAAAAGGAACTTGACCCCCCTCCATGTGAACTAGACACCTCCCATGTGAACTTGAACCCACACCCCCATTCTGAGTCCTCAGTTGCCCCGCGCCCCCCACCCCCCACGCAAACCAGCTCAGCTCAGATAATGAAGCTTGTCTGGGTAACTTTACCAGAAGAGGTAACTTGAAGTAGCTTTGAAAAATTGTGAAATATAATACAATAATGGGCATCAACAGAACAGTGTGACATTCTAAATGACGAAGTGCTTCCTGGACCCCAGACTATAGCATTCCTACCATGGAAGATTATTTTAATGGGTCGAGAGGAGGTATGAAAAGCTGGGGCACATACTCCAGGGAGGGCTGTGCTCAATGTCAACTCCCTAAAGACAGGCCACACTCCCAAATGAAGTCTATTTGCGCCTGGCTTTCCCTGACATGAAGGAAGCGGGTGATTTTCCCCCAAATGTAGTTTTGTGTTGGTAGAATCAGAATACGGCGGGCAGAGGTCTCTGGTGGCAGCACTGAACAGAGGAGAGCAGGCAGAAGGATCTTGCTAAGCGGCTGGCATCCCGCTGTTCTCTCATTACAAGGAAGGAGCAGCCAGCATTCTCTGCGGCACCGGGCACTTCTAGGGGCAGTGCGGGGTAGGGGGCATGGGTGTGGCGGCTGAGCATGTGAGTGTACATGGCACATTACAAACCAACACCATTAGTCCTGCTTTTGGGCGGTATGTGTAAAATGCTTTCTGTACGCTGGGCCCATGCTACAGATGAGCTGACCACTCCCCCACTCCCCCTCTCCTCGTCACTGCGGCTCGGCAAGCCCTGTATTAATTACCCTTGCTATATATAGTTGTTGGAAGAGTCACAAGAGTTTAGAGCAACCCTCACATATTGAACACCAGTGAAAACCTAGGGAAGAGAAAGCAGGGGAGATGAAGACGGAGCCCCCCTGGGCTGGCCCGGCAACCTCGGCTGCAGAATCCCATTAGGTAGTCCAGGCTGGGCACATCTGCAATCTAGGCATTGTGAAATTCAAGGTTCAACCCTGTGTTGGAATTGACTAAGTCACATGGTGGCCCAGTTTCTTATATTCAGCCAGCAGGGCTTCCTTTCTTCCTCTTGGGCACAGAGAAGCCCATGAAGCCTCAGAGAGTGTGTCAGGGCCTGTGTTCTCTCTGTGATCTGTGAACACAAGGACTCTCACGCACTGCTTCCAGTCCCTAAGAACAATAGGGTCTTCAGAGAAGCCCTTATCTGGTCCCGTGGCCCCGGGGAAAGGAGGCTTCCACGCTATGGATCCTATACATGATGGCATAAGAGACTAGAGTGTGTGGCACAGAAAGTGAACTAAAAGGTCAGGGCCGTACATAGGTCATCAGCCTCAGTCCGCTTTCATGGTGGATGGCATCTCCAACCAAAAGCACATGTGAGGTGTGTCAGTGCATTCCCACACCAGAAGCTGAGTGCGACAAATACCTGCTCTGTTTAATTATAAATCCACTCGGGCAGCTGGCTGGCAGCCTCGGGAGCCTCCTTATCTCCCACACTTCACCCTGCTGATAAGTGTTGGTCCTCCTTCATCCCTGGGGCATCCCTGACTTCACAAGGGAGGCTCCAGCCTCCGTGTGTTACACAGTCTGGCCCTCAGAGCTGATCTTTACAGTCAGTTGTGAAGCCTGCTATTTTTCCTCCATGCATTTAGACTTGTGTGTGCACCTGTGTATGCATGTGTGCCAGTGTACAGATATGTACAGGTGTGTGTGTGTGTGTGTGTGTGTGTGTGTGTGTGTGTGTGTGTGTGTGTGGTTCATGCTTATGAAGGCTAAAGCTCTATTTACTTCATCTGGTATTTTTCTTTTCTTTTTTTGAGATAGGGTCTCTCTCACTAACCTGGAGCCAGACAACCAAGTAGGCTAGTGTGGCTAGCTAGTTAGCCCCAGGGATCCTCTTGCCTAGTCTCTCCAGCACTAGGATTTACAAGTGTGTGCCACTTCACACAGCTCTTTTACATGGATTCTGGGACCAAGCTGAAGTGATAGGACCTCACTGACTAATCTATCTCCCCTGGAATCTTGTTTGGCCAGAAATCCATGCTTCTTCATGGGCCTTCACTTCCCAGCCTCTGACTCTTTCCTGAAATCCCAGAAAAGGTATGTGAAGGACTGAGAGAGTATGAGAGAATTTTTCGGAAAGGCGGGTGAGCTGAGCTGTCCTGCAGCTAGCTCTTCAGCTCCTCTGGCCAGTAAAAATCCCTAGATATACTACTGGGTTATTGGCAGAAGAAGGCCACCACCACCATCCAGGGCACAATAGCCAGGGCCAAGGTCATGGGAGGAAGAACTGATTTTGCAAATATGGAGACTGATTCCCACCTACCTGTCATCAGACCAGAGAGGCAACTGTCAGAGTCACTGTGAAATACGTGTGGCCCATACCTTTCCATCTTCCTTGTCAAAAGTCATCGCTTCTCGGGTTTGGGTAAGCCTTCATTCTAAATGGCACTTATGTCCCCCAGCCCTGACCTCAGAAGGTCTTTAGTAAGTCTCCTTTGTGTCTGCCTCCAGTTCCATTTGCTAGCTGGTTGCGTGGGGAGTTCCTGTCTTGGCTGCAGAGAATGCATTCTGGATACAAGCAGGACTGGCTAAACGGCCTCTCCTTCCCCACTCTGTGAGGCTCAGGCCTGCGCATGGACTGTGCTCTGCTTCCCTGAACATGTGATGATCCATGAACTCCCCTCCCCCCACTTCTCAGATGAGGAAAACCAAGGCTCCCTTGTCAACCATGTGACACTCCCAGGGTGCTCCTTCAAAAGGCTTCCCTGGTGGCCTTTCACATCCCACGTGATGCAGGCCACACTGGTTTGAGACCATTTTTGCTTTTGTTGGCACCCTGAAGGGCACTTTGGCTTGGCTCCACCTTCTGTGACAGCTCCTCTGGGAGCCTACCCACTGGCTTGTGTGTATTGAGCTCAGTACCTGCCTCCCCGCCACAGGCAGGGCTGGAACAGTCCACGGCTATTCCTTGCCTGGGGTCATTAGTTATTTTTAGCAATCAATGTTATTGATGCTGTGATCGCCAAGGAAGCCACCAGAGAGCTGTTCTTCCAACTCATTACATTGAGAGTTGAACTATCCCCCTTTTTATATAAATCTTGACACATAAAGATAAAATACACCACTTTCTGAGGGAAGCTCTGAACCAGACGCCAAGAGCTAGAGGTGGCTTTGAGCTCTCAAAGCAGCATTAAGGATGACTCTGGAGGGGGTTGGGGGTGAGCCAGGAGGTTGGTCTGTGGCTGAAGTCACACCTAGGACATGACGGCTCTCAGGTGTCCCAACACCAACATGGAGAAGTTGGGGGGACCTGAAAGGGACAGAAAATATGCAGATGCTCCTTGAAGATGTCACCTTGATGGTCAAGGGCAGAGCCAGCTCTTGACAGAGGCTGAGAGCTGACAAGGTCCCAGTACCTGCTGCGCATAAAAGTGGCCCTGGCTACCACACAGCTCCAGGGAGGGATCAAGGCCTGGTTGGGGATACACCACGTGTGCCTAGTCTTAACCTTAGTTCCGCACTGTTTAGGGAACTAAGCTGCGGGTGGTCAGGACAACTAAGGACGGCCCTCCTGGGATGTGAACACAGCCAACTTGTGTGGTCCTGAGCAGGCAGAGGCTGGACAGGACCGGATGGAGGCTTGGTGCTCTTTGTGCCTGTAGAAGGGAGGGTATGAAAGAAGCAGCTGGTTGTTGGTTACAGATTCTGTGATAACTTTTTAGGTACAGAAGTGCTAGGAAGATGAGTGTGGCTGAGTTTCCCCAGCCCCCTCTCAGGTGTGACCTCCCCCACCCTACGTGTGCCAACCCCCAGCAGTACCCTGCATCTGAGATGCTGACCCCTCCTCACGTCCTATTCCATCTGCAGGAACAAGCCTCAGTTACTGGACAAAAGCCTGGCAGAAGCTACTTAGAGGAGGAAGGTTTACTGTGGCTTATGATTTCAGAGAGACTTTACCCCGTCACGGTGGCAAATGCGTGGCGGTGTTCACACCAGGCATGGGAGGCTATTGCTTCATGTCGTTACTGGCAGAAAGCAGAGAGCACAGGCCAGAAACCGAAAACTATAGAACTTCCAAGGGCATACTCCAGTGGCTCTACTTCTGCCTGCTGCTCTCCAAGCCCCAAAACAGCGCCACCAGCTGGGAAGCAACCATTAAAACCTGTGCACCTCTGAAGGGGATCTCTGCCTTAGGGACAGTATTGAGCCTCAGGAAACGGAATCCAGAGCCTCAGGAAGCAGCGTGTGCAGACGCACGCTTACAGAAGCCAGTAAGCACAGGCGTCCTTCAGTGCTCCTGCTGCTGCAGGAGAAAATAGCTGAGGAGGCCATGTGGCAGGGGCAGGGCAGGGCAGGAGCGTCATCTCTCTTCTGTTCAGACAGCACTATGGATGGCCGTTGGGGGTCCAGTCATAAGAGAGCACAGGGAATCTAAGCCCTGATGCTGAGAAGAAAGAGGTTACTAGCATTCTGGGTAACCACGGTGGCCCAGAATCCAGTCTAATCCACAACGCCAACCAAAGCAGCCACACATATCTCAAGGCTCAGAGAGGTTAGATAGGGCTGTTTCCCTGAGATACCCAGCTCTTGGGGGGGGGGCGGCTATCTCCGGCTAGCAGCTTTCTTACCCATTGGTTTTTGGTGTAGGACAGGACATGCCTGTCCTACACAGAGCAGAACCCAGTACACGCAAATGCAAACAGAACTCACTACGCAAGAATGCATGATTTTCCAAGCAGACGTGGGAGGCAACTAGTTGTTCATATTGCTAGATCTTCACAAAACCACACAGACTCCCAGAGGGATGCCTTTAGAATCCAGATTCCCCAGTGTATTTAAGTATTGTTTACCTAGTTGGTGGAGAGGCTTTAGGGCAAAAAAAAAAATGCATAGCAGTGTGTGGAGACGCTGCTAATTGAGGATGGTGAGAAACAAAGGCGAAGTGTCTGGGATTGTCATAGAAATTAGTGGCAATATAGCATGGCAGCCAGCGACACTGTCATCATTCATATAGAACTGTGCATCAGCGTGTCAGCTTTACTGCTGACCAAGGTCTGTAGCCGAGACAGGGCAGTGGGGATTCTGGGCCCTGTTCATGACACTCTAGCCATTCACTTGGCTGGGACAGAAAAGATGCATGCCAGGGCTGGCTCATCTCTGTTCAAGAGCTAGGTGCTGAGTCAGAGGAAGACATGGCTGCTCTTGGCCAATCTTACAGCAGGTGGGTCCTCAGGCATTCCGTCCCTTTTCCTCCCCCAGCATGGCAGGGCGGCAGTGCCCAAGCAGGTCTACAGAGGAGTAGTCGAGGCTTGTCCAATATCACACAGACACTGGACACCCCCGCATGAGGGTTTGAATCTACCTCTGGCTTTACAAAGCTCCAGGATGTTCTGTGACTTCCCTGCCTTCCAGTGGCAGAACAGAAGGAGGACCAAGGGTCGCAAGCAGGCCATCTCTCCAGCCCAAAGTCCAAGAAGACAGCCATCATGGAAAAGGCAAGCCCCTATCTCCACACCTTATTCTGGCCATTTATTGAGGGCCACTGGGAGCCTCAGCTCCTCTGAGGGAATCTTGTCCCATCTTGGGACATATCACACCCATCCCTAATGGCTTTCTTTTTGATGCTTTTATATCCCAAATAAAGACACAATGTTCTGAACAGCATAATTTTTTAAGAAAGTTACAAAATACTACAAACCCAGGTGTTTTTTTTTTAACCCACTCTTCCAAAACAGTTCCTAAACCCCAAACAGCACACAGAGATTACAAATGAATCTCCATGGCAACCCTGTGTTTGACAGATTGTCCGCTTCTGACAAGTGCTGTGAAAATGTGGCCCCAGCAAGAATCAGTTGGCTCTGGGAAGCAAATGATGTATTTCGTGAACCAAGAGGAATTGTTTGGTTTGGAGGTAGCAGAGCAGTTCTACCAGTCAGACCAAACTCTCAAGGCAAGAAGGAGCCAGATGCCTGTAGCCATGGCTGCTTCTAGCCACACTCCTCCGTCAGCAGGGACATGGGATACTGTTGGCAGGGACTCTTTAGAACCATAGTCCTGGGCTACCTGCCACCTCCACAGTACCCAGGACTCTGAAGGTTTGTCATCGGTATATGCTACCAACTTTACCTGTTCTCTGGACATCAAAACTCGTATTCCAACCGTGAGGTAGATGCATCTCAACATGAGGAACTTTTCTATATTCTATCTGTTCTGGAAGCAAAGCAGGGAGCTGTGAAGGACACAAGCTTCCGACAGAGGCTACACCTGTCACGTGGGACAAACGGCCAATGATTTTAGCAGGTTTTCTCCAGTCTGTGGCTTGTTTTACTTCTGAAAGCGAAAGCACACCAGGCCTGCTTAGAAAACAAAAACCCGCTTTGGCTCTTGGCCTATGGTGGTGCTGGTTGTTTCGTTCCTTTGCTTTGGTCCCCATGTAAGTTCAAGTGCAGCAAAGTCTCCTGGCCGGTAGCTTCAACACGAACCACTTTAGAGGTGGGTGCTCACACCCAGCAGAGCTGATAGGCTGTGTGAGTCCCTTCAGGTCAGCCATGTGAGCGTGCCCACCGGCTGCTGCCACAGTATCTTAAACCAATACTGGACACTCAGGCTGGGCTTGGAAGAGGCACTCTGCCAGGTGCCCAGTTCTCCCGGGGACTCAGAGTGATAGCAAGCTGCTCTGTACTCTTGGGTTCTGTGGGTTCTGTGGGATGCAGTCTGAATCAGAACAGAGAGGCCTCACCTGTTCAGCCCTGTCCTCCAAGACCCTCAAACACCCTTTAAGTCAGCACCCACTCTGCACCCAGTCTGTCCCTCAGCAGCCCTCCATGGCTACCTCACGGTACCTTCCCTCCACCTTGGTGAAGGATAGCCACTTTCAGGCTTTCAGCTAAGTCAGTGAAGCTCACAGAGCCAGGCTGGGTCCTAGCTGCAGGTCCAATCCACTCTCTCCATCATTTTTCATTCTGAATGACATTAAGTTTCCCAGGAGCAGAAAAGAACACTTTTCCTAAGAAGAAAATGTATCAGCGAACCCCTGAGGGGGAAACATTTTGACACAGATGTTTCCTTGAACTTCATTCAGGCGACACAGAGAGGCGCCCTCTCCCCTGGCTTCCCCTGCCCTTCTGGTAGATTCTCTCTATACACCTTCTGCTTGAATGTGCGGAAAGGAGCCTGCATGTGTCGTCCCCCTGCCTGGATTCCGAGTTCTTCTCTCCTAACCCTTCCAAAGCTTGTGGGGTCAGCGATAGCCAGCAAGGCACTGGGTCAGCATTCTCAGGCACATCATCTGCAGCCACTGAGCCACTGAGCTCCCCTGTGCCCCTCCCCCTCGGCGTTCTCCCTCCAGATATATTTGTCTCAGCAAAGTCTGTGGGTCAGCTCAATGATGATCAAATTAATGGGCCGAGCCTGTGTTGACACGTCTGTTTGCAGCCTGGCAGTGTGTTTATCTCCCTGGTGACGGCCCCCTTCATTAGGGTCTCAGAGCACCCAAAGCCACACTTGCCTGGCACACAGAAAGCCTGCCCAAGTGCATAGATTTACTTAAAAGCACAATCAGCCTCAAGGCCATGCATTGATTTTAACACCTTTCGATGCGTGAAAAGCCCTTGAGGAAGGCAGTTGAGTGTCCACACAGTTGGGCACAAATTCCAGCCGGATCTACCAATTTCACCACTGAATGGGTTCTTAAGCTGAGCTAGGCACCCCGGCCATTCCAGAAGAGCGCTGACAAAGTATCCAGAGGCCCGTGAGACCAGGCCAAGACCACCACTCGCCAGCGAGAGCTGGCGTTTCCCTGGAAACTCCTAGGGTACTTGGACTCCACGCTCTATCCTCCTCCCTGCTTTTTTTTTTTTTTTTTTTTTTTGCTCCAGTGATGGTCTGTGGGGGGACTCACTCTGTCTGTCTCTGAAGGTCTGGGGAAATCTGGTGTGGGCACCTGCCTACAGAGGTGACTTGTGTGACGTGGAGACTGGGGCACTTCCCCTCCAGTGCAGCCCTTTCTGTCGCTCCTGTGCACACTCACTGGGAGTCAGTCCTCCTCTCAAGAACTATGGGAAGTTCTGCCCAAAGAGTGAAATATCAAGGAGAACAAAGCCGTGTCCCCAAGGCAGCCTACACAGCTTCTGCACAGTCCCTGACATGGGCCTAGGTGTCAGTGGACTCTACCTTTCCCTGCCGGCTCTGCTGGGAGAAAACAGATACATGTCTCACCATCTGGTTCCAGCCTACACCGTGTCCCTGAAAACTTTCACACAGTTCTGACAAAAACAGAGCAGTTCACCAAGTGAATGCCCACCTGAGCCTGGTTGTCCCCCTGCTGAGGTGGCCCTGACGACAGGCTCATTCCACAGGCTCTCCGCTGCTCAGGGCAAACAGAGTGTGTCTCCCTGCAGTGGGCACAGAGTTACCTTGTGAGGCATCTGGAGCAAGCCAGATGTCCCCTGAGAGTAAGGTATCATGCTCTTCATACAAGTGTCATGATCATGCAGTCTCTGTGACCTTCCAGGTGTCATCTCCCGGCCTTTTCACACAGATACCCCCAATAGAACTGTCATGTTTTCATATGTATGGAGCAATGGCTTCCTTACAGCCTGTGCAAATTGTTGCTTCCGTCTTTCCAAATGCATCTGGTGATGGTGCTCCTTCCTCTGGACTCCACTGCCACTCTACACACACACACACACACACACACACACTACTCTCACACATGTACACACATGCACACATGTGTACACACATGTTCACACAAACTCTCACCCATGCACACACATGCATATGGGCACATACACACTCACACGCACGCACACACACACGTGCGCATCCACAATACTCTCACCCATGCACACACATGCACACACACACATATGTTCACACATATTCTCACACATGCACGCACATGCATGTGGTCACGCACACATGCACACACATACACACATTCACATGTTCACACACACTCTCAAACATGCACATGGGGACACATGCTCTCTCTCTCTCTCTCTCTCTCTCTCACACACACACACACACACACACACACACACACACACACACACACCATTCTGCATCACTGATGTCTGAGTTGCAGAGACTCTCTGAAGTTAACCCTGGATGATACCGGCCTATTTTTCTAACTTCCCAATGGTGACTGCCCTGCAGTTTCCTTCCTGAAAGTGTCTCTGCTGGAGAAGGCTGGCAGGGCCGGGGTCAGCCCCGCATCCCCAGGCTGACAGAGAATAAACGCTCCATGGTGTCTGCACCTTGCTGGCTGCAGAGAGTGGGCCAGACAATGGCTGTGGTGGATCTGCAGTTACTGATTATGAACTAGCTGGACAGAGCAGGGTAGTGGGGGGAATCTGACTGGAACTGATACAAACGAATCATTAGAACTGGAGAATAGATGACCTCCTACACTTGGTCACTCGTCACCTACTGCCTACAGTGACAAAGAGGTTCTTGCCACCCACAGGAATCACGGCATCAACTTAGAGGTCCTAGGACACAGTGAGTGGGGAAGGTTTAGAGGTTATGGAATGTACAGCTACATGCTGCAGAGCTCTGACAGTAAATGCTGAGCACCCACTAGGTGCTAGGACTCATGTCATCACATGCGAGACCCACTAAGTGCTAGGACTCATGTCATCACATATGAGACCCACTAGGTGCTAGGACTCACGTCCTCACATGCTGAGTACCCACTAGGTGCTAGGACTTATGTCCTCCCATGTTGAGTACCCACTAGGTGGTAAACTCTTCTCGTGTGCCCAACCTATAGAAAGAGAGGCACCTTCCTTGCCTGTCCATCTGTTCCTCCTGCTGGCTCCGCCCAGTCCCATGTCCCCTACATTAAACCTTTTTCTTGTCATGATGCTAAGTTCAGCAAGCGGGGTTGTAGACACAGTTCTACCCCTCACTGTCTGAGCCTCGGCCAGGGATGGCTGTCAACACTGCTTCCCCTTCCTGGGACCCAGCAAGGGAACAGATGCTGACCCTGCACCTGTAGGACATGTGACTGTGGGCCTCTCTGTCCTGGCTTCCATTTCCTCCTCTGTCACTAAGGTCCAGTGGCCACCGGGTCCTGTTCTGTCATCACCTGCCCCAGCCACTCCAGCTGAGCAGACGCTGAGCTGACCATGGCAAGTGGCCACAACCTGCAGGGCTGAGTCAGCAGCTCTATCCTAAGGTCTGCTGGAGTCCACACACCCTGCCAGCGACACCAAGCCCTGAGGGCTGCAGGTGGCAGAGCTCCAGGTGGAATTCAGTAATCCGCAAAGGCCAGTAGCAGGCCAGCTGGATGCTACCTGTCTGTTCTCTAGCGCCACCTCCTGGGTAGGCCAGTTCCCGCAGACTCCAGCTGGGCTAGGCACCTGCATGAGGGAGGTTCTAGCTTCCAGTTCACCTTCTAGGGGTAGGTGGCCCATGGTGGACTTCTGAGCCATCTCACCACACAGACAAGGCTAGCAGTTTGGTATCAGGGAACTTGACTAACCAGTGGGCCATCGGGGGCAGGGACTTGGCTTTTCTGGACTCAGGACAAAACTTCTCTTTCTCGTGGTGTTGTTTTTGGAGAGGGAGAGAGAGAGAGAGAGAGAGAGAGAGAGAGAGAGAGAGAGAGAGAGAGAGAGAGAGAGAGAGAGAGAGGAGACACAGAAGGAGAGGGAGAGAGAGAGAATGAGAGAGAGAAACACAGAGAGAGACAGACAGAGAGAGAGAGCATTCCTGTGAGCTCAGGGCTTGCCTGCATGTATCATGGCACACATACAGAGGTCAGAGGTTAACCTTGGGTGTTATTCACCTTCTGCCTTGTTGAGAAAGGGTCTCTGTTGCTTCGTCATTGTACCAGACCAGCTGGCCCATGAGCTCCCAGAGAGTCTCCTATCTTGGCCTGCCATCTTGCTGCAGGAGTGCTGGGATCTTCAGGGTGTTGTGTGACTTTTCTATTCACCCCACACAGAAACTAAGGACACACCTTAAAAAACGATTTCACCCACCTGGCTGTGTGAATTCACTATTGGGGTCACTTACAGGAGCATGGGGGCCTCAAAGATGGCTGCAGTCACCAAAAAGGCCAACCCAGGAGGCTGTGCCCTCGAAGCTTCCTGCACACTTTACAGTCCACTCCACGGAAGACTTCTCTCTCACAGCAGCTGTTACGGTTTCTGTGATGCTAGGGCCGTGTGAGGGAGTCTAGAACTTTTTTGCATTGCCCCCCCTTTTAGGAGTTTTATTTCTGAGGACTTTGTGCAGAGTATTGCTTCCGTATTACCTCTACCCCTCCCTCTTTCCCTTCAATTCCTCCCATGTCCCCTCCTAGATTAGTAACCTCTTCTTTAATTGTTATTGCTATATGTATAAATACATAAGCACAACACATTCGTACAAATACACATATAAAACCCACTGAGTCAATTTCGCTTTGCTCATACGTATATGTGTCCAGGGCTGACCATCTGAGATTGGACAACCTGTGTTAAGCTTCAGCCCTGGAGGAAACTGGTTCTCCCTCTCTCTGCCGACTGACCTATAGCTCTTCATCTAGGTGTGGGGCCACATGGAGTTTCCCTGTCCACACTGACATGTCCGGACGGTGGCGACATTATGCCAGGCTTGTTCAAGCATTTCACTGAGAATTCATGGGTACATCTTCCCTGACACTGTACCGCAGCAGACTCCTGGTCTTCTGGTCCTTACAGTCTTGCCACCCGTCTTCTGTACTACAGGTAGATCAGCTAAGGATGAGCAGCCCAGAGTCTTAGTTTCCTGAGTCTCATAGGCTTCACCCTCCCTCCAAGAGTGGCTGGCTCTGTGCCAGGGCTTTGAAAAAAATATGTTTTGAACATATCAAGTCTTGAACACATCAGAGCCTAGGGATCTTGTCAGATTCGGGGGAGCACATCAAGGCCTGGGAACACATCAGATCTTGGGGAACACACTGGGTCTTAGAATACAAATGAGAGTCTTGTTGTTCTCAGACCAGAGCAGAAAGGCCCTGGCTGCAACCAATTCAGTTCCTAGTTTTTCTACAATGGTTCCCATCCCGTGTGGCCACCTTGCCACCCCCATAGAAGGTTAAGGTTCTGTGTACGGCCACAGTCTCAGCTATGGTCCTCGGGCTTCCTTCTCTCCTATATCACAACCCTGGCAGGCTGTGTGCCCTAACTTAAAACTGAGAGCACTGTCCTCCATGCCTGCCTAGGAAGCTCAGGTCCCTTGGGGGTGCGCTCCGACAACTCTGCTGAACAGCCCTCTTCCTTCATAAGCACCCAGTCCACGGTGGCACCATCCAGTGACACCAAGAAGTCAGTGACTCTGTGACTTGTGGTTGGCATTTCCAGAATCCTCATGTCTGTGACATCCATTGATAGCTCTTTTCCGAAATGCCAGCACCCTTCACCCACAGAGTCCCCTCCCAGCGCCACCCTCAGTGGCTGCCCTTGACCCTTGGCCTGGTGTGTCTTCAAGCCCCCATGGCACGTGATCCCCACCTTGGCCAGGTGGATGTGAAAGTGGGTAGAAGGCCAGGGTCGGTGGGGTTCTTGGCTTGCAGAGCCTGCAGCTGTGATGCAGGGACAGGGCCGTGGGCTGATTTACAATGTTTCAGGGAGCTGTGTATGGGAATGTCTTCTGGTCTTTAAATTAGTCATGAGGCCAGATCCCACCAGCACAATTAGAACCCTCGGCTAATGATTATTTATGGTGTTTGGAATGTGCATTAACCCGATTATATTAAATATTAAACTCAATTGTAGTACTCACATCTGTATTTACAGTGGGAGATACAGGGCAACCCCCCTACCACAGAATTCTCAGAAAGCTTCTGGCAGAACCAAGCAGACAGGGCAGAGGCAAGCTGTGCTTATAGAGGGCAGAGAGAGCCCGGAGCCCAGACCCAGTGATGGGCAAGGGAGGGGTGTGTGCTGTAACAGGTGGGGCAAAGAAGTGACAGGCACCGTGGCTGTGCCAGTTCTGATGGAATGGGATACCCGACCTGCTGTGTATTCTCCTGCTGCCCACAGAACCTCAGAGGGACATAAACAAAGCTCTGCCATCCTTATTCCTAACCATGAGGCTTGACATCTAGAGTCCATGGGAGACCAAGGCGATGTCCTCTCAGCCTGGCCTAGGTGGGGTAGGCAGATATGCTGATTCCAGGCATAGGAAGCTGGGTGGGCAGCAGCTCTGCTCTCGTTAGCCCATGTCTAGGTAGTGAGCTTTCCTAACATCAGCCTCCTTGTCTCTGGAAGAAAGCAGGAGTCATTATGCCTGTGGAAACTGCCAGTGTTAAACCGCACAGACCACACAGGCTAGGCAGGTACATAGCATCTCAAAACATTTAAAAATAATGTTATGATGGTTTAATCTGCATGCCATGGTGGTTGGTGCTAGTTGCCATTTACTAGACTCTAGAGTCACCTGGGAATGTGTGTGAGGGGTTGCCTTGATTGTTCTAATTGAGGCGGTAAGACCCACACATTGTGTACGGAGCCATTCCCTGGCTGGGATCCAACACTTTGCAAGTGGAGAAGAGCAGCTGACCAGCAGCAAGGGCTCCTCCATCCCCACTTCCTGACTGTGGATACAGTGTGACCAGCCTTGCAGGCTTCCACAGCACTGTGGTTATCCTATTACTGTGCAACGTTATTCCTAAAGAGATGAGAAGAAATGCCTACTTACCTCAGATAAGGAATTGGCAACAGACCAAAGTGTGAATATCACCAAAGTCCGACTTGATAAGCCAATGAGTCTTATTGGATCACTTACAGGAGAAGAAATGACTTAAAGGCAGCTTCATTATCAAAGCTTGCCTAGCATAGGTGACAATTCATCTGGAGCAGACTGCACCAACCTGCAGGCAGATTAACAGAGACTGTCCTTTCCAGGTGCCTCAGCTCTCTCCTGGGAAGCTTGGCTGGTCTCTGCCTCTACTAGACAACTCGGCCGCTCTGAGAGTGTCTCTCGGCAGCCTTTATTGCTTGTACGTGTTTAGAGAAAAGGAGCCTACTTAATCTGGTTAGTTTCAGGGACTTCCTGACGCTATTGAGTTGTTTATTTCCTGAGATTAAGGAGCTTCCAGACAAGATGGAATGTTTCACCACCTCCTCTTTCAGCATCCTGTGTCTTGATAACGTTTTTCCAAGATGGAAGTTTTTAATCTCATAGGAAACTGATGCCCAACCCACATTTGCCTAACAATGTGACCAGATGCCTCATGCTCCTGTCCACTTGACTTTAACCCCTCTCTTTTTTATTTATTTATTTGTTTGTTTGTTTGTTTTGGGTTTTCGAGACAGGGTTTCTCTGTATAGCCCTGCCTGTCCTGGAACTCACTTTGTAGACCAGGCTGGCCTCGAACTCAGAAATCCACCTGCCTCTGCCTCCCAAGTGCTGGGATCAAAGGCGTGCACCACCACACCCAGCTCAACCCCTCTCTTTCTTAAGTTGGTTTTCTCAGGGTATCTTATTACAGCAATGGGAATAGTCATTTAAGACAGATGTCCTCTATTGCCATCTTATCCCCAAGGCAGTGATCTCCAGTGAACTCCCAGGTACACAGCCTTTACTACAGCAGGTCTTGAATCCTATCACCATCCTCAAGAAAACGTTAGCTGTGGCTGCCTATCTCTCAAATCCCACTCCTGGCACTGGCGAGCACTCTGTGTGTATCCACTCCAGACTGTGGCCCTTTTTGACTTTCAACTGCTGTCCTGTGTTCAAGGACCTCCTATGTGGCGATATGTACCTTGGGGCTGAGCACACAAAGGACCACACTGTGTTCATCTTGGCCTTCAGTTGGGGTGTGGAACAGTTAAGCTGTGAGACAGCTCTGTGGCGAAGGAGTCAGCTCCTACTGTCTTGATCCAAGCTCAGTTAACAGCGGCTCCTGCCTGACTCATAGTGTTATCTGTCTTCTAGAGCAAACACAAATAGGTACCACTTATCTACTGGTGTCGACAAGGATGGAGTCCAGGCCTCTGCTGTAAGAGAGAATTCCAACTCCTGACAGAATTGGAAACACACAATACTCACCTAGGGATCCACGGGGACAGTCAGCACCCTCAGTGAGCTCTTGCTCTATCCAGGTGATGGGGACATAGCAGTATGAAGAAGAGACATGCATTCAGCCTATTCACGAAGTTCAAGGCACTGATGGTCTGGGGGAAGCGAGAGAACTGGTTTACAAATAAGACCCTAGAGAGGAAGCCCCGGGATGGCATGAGGGCTGAGTAGAAGATAGTTTGGGGATGGGAAAGGCCTCAAATCTGACTGCAAAGCCTTGCTGGGAGCTACAAGACCCGGAGAGGTCATAGGGCAGAGTTTGTCAGGTTTGTCAGGTGTCGGGACAGCTGGTACAAAGGCCCAGGGTCAGCAGGAACAAGCTGAATAGAATCTCTAGGAGGAAGTGGGGAGGGACGGAGAAGGGTAGGGAGGGGAGGAGGGAGGGAGAGGGAGGGAGGGAGTGGAAGAGGGAGGGAGGGAGAGAGGGAGATAGGATAGAGTTTGAGAGAGACAAAGAAAGTCAGAGATGGGAGCAGGACACACTGAGATTAAACATGGCTGGAACCAGGGAGGAAGAAGGGGGAAAGAGAGAATCAGAGAAGGAAAAGAGTGGAGTGGGGGCACCCCAGGTGTATCTGGTCACAGCTGATAAGGGCAGGAAGAGGTTCCCCTTCCGCACCCCCATTCTGCTGGATGGCGAGGGCAGGTGTGAAGGCTCAGGTGAGATGGAGGACGGAGAGTGACCTGGGCTCCAGCCTGGCAGTAAATCTGTGGATGATCTCTCCCTGCCCTCCTCACAGACTGGCACCTTGGTCTCCCCAGTGCCCAGAAGGGATGAACCCAGGCATCACCTAGCCAGCTCAGCACCATGGTGGCTCCCTGAGTCTGCAAAAAGTCTGTACCTGGGGAAGGTGGGGAGAGATTAGACCCTCATTTCAATGCATAGCGGCATCACCTGCCATGCTCAACCTGCAGAGGAGCCCCTCCCGGGTGCTCTGAGGAGAGGGGAGCCCCAACATCCTCATCTGTGGAGTGCTCACTGGTGGCACGACTCTCCTGTAATTAAATGTTCACAGAGCAGGGAGGTGGATGAAGTGCTTGCACCCCGAGCTTGAGTTCAAGGTGATAAGGCAAAACGTTTGATCCCCCGAACCCACGTAAAAATCTGGCCTTTGCATGTCACGTGTATCACACACATGTATCACACACACACACACACACACACACACACACACACACACACACACAGACTGCTCATTCAGTTATCATGGCTACGACTACTCAGCCAAGTGGATGCTATTATCCGTATGCCTCAGATCGGGAAACTGAGGCAGCACAACCCAGAGGCTTGGGTCAGGTCATACCAGTGACATGCTGACAGCCAGGACTCTCCCCGTCTCCATCTTGATGGCAGCACACACTGAGACTATGCAGTGATCAGACAGGTAGACCCCAGATTTGTGCACAGGGTCAGCAAACCATGGGGGATCCTCAAGACACCTGACCATCTCTGGAGGTATCTCTGGTACTGCTGCAGGCTGATCTGGGACAGGTCTGTGTTGAGCACTCCGAGCACTCCCTAGGAAGACTTTAACCACTCAAAGACTCAGGCAGAGTGATGTATGCACAGACTCCCCTACTCCACCCTCTTCACATAAGCAATGAAAGGTGACAAGGTGCAGCTGGCCCTCAGACCTTGGTGGCATCACCCCTTGGGGCTTCACAGACTGAAGAAGGACGACAAGAACTCACCTGGAGGTGGGGGACTCCTAGTGGTGAGGTGTGACGGAGAAGAGAAAGGGTGAGCCAATGAGGAGACCCTGCCTGGAGGATAAGCCTAGACAAGGAAGTTGTCAGAGCACAGCAGGAGAAGAGAGCGTGAGGCAGGATGTGAACCCTTGTTTCTTTCAGCCAAAGGCTGCCTCTGCCTCTTCCCCTAGCCCAGGGTAGCAGCCAGCAGAGAGAGCTGAACAAAGAAACAGCCACCAGAATCCATTTCACCTTTCTGGAGGTGACCCAAGCCATCGGCCCAAGGACTACAAAGTCTGTTTCTTGTAAAGAGGGCAGGGGCAAAGATACCTGGAGCCATGAGGTAGGACAGTGAGCCCTTAGGCCAGCAGCTGGGTACGACTCTATGAAGATGAAAATGTGTATCCAAACTGACAGTGTTGAGAAAGTGCAGTCAAGCCCGTGTACTCTGTCTCCACCATATAACCAAACAGAAACTTTGGACTGGGGGACTGCATACAGGCTGAGCATCTACAGACATGGGGGAGAACTGCATACAGGGTGAGCATCTACAGACATGGGGGGGGACTGCATACAGGGTGAGCATCTACAGACATGGGGGGGACTGCATACAGGGTGAGCATCTACAGACATGGGGGGGGCTGCATACAGAGTGAGCATCTACAGACATGGGGGGGGCTGCATACAGGGTGAGCATCTACAGATATGGGGGTTGTGCTTGTGAGTGTGTGGGTGAGCAAGCCCTTCTTCTCACATGAGGAAGCAGGAGCTGGACATCAGATGCTTTTCTCTATCTAGCACATCTGCCTTATAACCTTGACACACATCTCTCAGTGAATTAGAAGCCGGCCATTTCTGCTATGTCGTCTGGCTAGAAAGCTCTCAGGATCTTCCTGTCTCTGGCACACACACACACACACACACACACACACACACACACACACACAAACTGTGCTGGGACTACAGGAATGGAAAAGCTATACTGGATTTTTTTAAAAAAGACATTATTTTCCCATTAATTAATTTATTTACCTTACAACCTGATCAAAGCCCCCACCCTCCTCTCAGGCCCCCCCCTCAATATGGCTACTCCCCAAAGATGTAATTTTTTTCATTTAATTGTGTGTACGTGAGTGGTAATGGTGTGTGTATCCAGTGCAGTGCCCACAGAAGCCAGAAGAGGGCAGCAGGTCTCCTAGAGCTGGAGTCATGGGTCTCTGTGAGCTGGGAACTGAGCTCGGGTCCTCAGCAAAAGCAGTCCACACTCTTTACTGCTGAGTAAGCAGTCTCTCTAGCCGCTATGCCTATCTTTTTGCATGTGTCATGTAGATTTGAACTCGGGTCCTCCTTCATACTTGCACATAAAGCTCCCTTCCCCACTAAGCCATCACCTTGTCCCCTACAGTTCCTACATTCTTTTGACGTGACATTTATATGGCATTGGTAATCTACACAATCAGGCAATGATTTAAAGTGTGCAGGAGGCATGCACAGACTCTATACAAACCTCACATCGGCTTATAAAAAGGGCTGGGGGGTATCTGCCAGCCCTGGTGTCCATGGAAAGTTCTGGAACTCAAGGCTACTGGGTGGTTTATTTCTGCTATCATACCACCCATGTAAATGGAAGTACAGCTCCCATGGAACCCAAGACCAAACCTACCCAAGAAACAGGCTGTCACCAGAGATAGGTAGCCAGGTTGTGAGCATCCTCTGATGTGGCATGTGGCCCTTTCCCAGGGTCACCCTCATCCATGGGTCCCACTGCCAACAGTGAGGTTGGTTTAAGCAGTGGTTGCCAATCCAGGACACTTCTGGTTTATTCTCAGAGCCTGTGCTTGGGCTATGGCTCTCCAACAGAAAACCTCTCACAACCCCAAGGCCGGTACTAATTGTAGACTGTGAGCCCTTTCTGAATCCTCCTTTCTGGCCTAGTGACTCCAGCAGGTCCTGTGACCTCTGAGCCTTGGTGTTCTCGTGGGAAAGCAATGGGTCTACTCAGGCCCTGTTTTGGAGTCAGCAGGGCAACACAGCACCTGGCCCAGCACCCCCCACCCCACCCCCGCCTTGGCTAGAGGCTGAAGCTAGGGTTTTTTTTTTTCCTCTGGAAGTGTAGGGGGGGCATCGTACATCCCAGGCCTGAGTGGCTCTACACACTTATGTGGCTCGTGTTACCATTGTTCTCAGTAAGGAGGTAGGATCCAGGGGTTCACAGTGTTACCCAGAGTTGGCTGTAGGGACAGAATGCCAAGTAGGATGGATGGAAGGAGGATGATCTAAGACAATATGAGCTCTGAAATCATGGCCCAGACACCCTCCATCCTTGGAGAGTCCCTTAGGAGAGTCTGGTAGCACGAAGGGACAATGACGAGGTGCAGATCTTAATTTTGTATGGGGCCTGCAAAGCTTGTTAGTACTGAGCTCTGGTCTGGGTGAAATGACTGACTCGGCCCTGACAATTTGTCATTTGACACTGGACAGTCTACAGAATGGGCACAGATAGTCTGGGGTGGGGCCTTGGTGCACACTCGTCACAGCCATGTGAACAAGGCAGTCTTCACTGTATGTGTTATGGGCTTGCTGTCCGCCTCTGTGTGTGTTCACGTGTCTCAGCACTGCCACCTCCTGAGACCCAGGACAGAAGGGAAACTGCCAGGTCAGTTCCTTGTGCTCTGCTCCCATCCTGCGCATAGTAGGGCCATCCCTCAGACTCACCTTGATTGGCACCTGGCACAGTCCTGCTGTGTTTCTCTCTGTGTGCTTGCTCAGACCACCTTGTTCCAGTGCTGAGTCCCGGGAGCAGTCTCACTTCCTGTGGTTGGTTCACTGTAGTCTCAGCCTTCATCATCATACATGGGAGTGAGTGTGTGTATATGAGTGTAAGTGAGGGTGTGTGTGAGTGTGGGGGTAAGAGTGTGTGAATGAGTGTATACAAGTGTGTGTGAGCGTGAATATGTGAAAGTGTGAATGAATATGGGTGAGAGAGTGTGAATGTATGAATGAGTGTGTGTGAGAGTGTGTATGTGAGAGTGTGAGTGTGTGAATCAGTGTGAGTATGTGTGTGAGTGTGAATGAGTGTGTGTGAGGGTGAAGGTGAGAGTGTAAAAGAGTAGGGGTGAGAATATGAGTGTGTGTGAATGTGGGTGTGAGTGTGGTTGTGTAAGTGTGTGTAAGAGTGTGTGTGAGAGAATGTGAGTAAGAGTGTACAGGTGAATGTGTATGTGAGTGTGGTTGTATAAGTGTGTATTAGTGTGTGTGAATGTGGGTATGTGAGTGTGTGTGAGAGAATCCAAGTGTGTGTGAGTGTGCATGTGAATGTATGTGAGTGTGGTTATGTGTGTCAGGTGTGTGTGTGTGTGTGCATCTATCTGTGCATTAGAACTTCCCTCCCTAGCAGGACAAAGAGCCTTGCCATAGTTCTGATCTGAGGTGCCCCACCCCCCACCTGTCTGTCTCCTTTGTTGGGGGTGGGGATTGTCATCTGATCAGGGTGAGACCCTGAGAGTCTCACCTCACCCGTGGGCTCATCACATGATGGAGTTATAATGTGATGGCATGTTGAAAGGTGGGGACAGTAAATACAGAGCTGAGTTGAGAGAGGCAGATGCCTGGGTGTGTGTGCTTGGGGCTCCATCTTCCCTTGGCCTTTGGCCTTTCTCTCTCCTTCCTAACCACCGTGATGTCCACCACTCCACCGAAGCCTCCAAAACAGTGGCCTGGAACAACCCTTTCCTCCTCTGTTTTCTTATGTAGGTGTTCACCACTGTTCAACTCAATTCAATGTCTGAACTGGGGAAAGAAGGGCATGAAGCCAGGAGGGGACAGGGAGGGGACAAGGAGATGACTCGGAGCAAAAGCCGTGCTACCCTTATGAGATGGAGGGACCAGATAGGGTTGCTATAAACAGAAGAGTGTAACAGGGAGAGGACAGCAGCATCCAGGAGCTCATGGTGGGGGCTGTCGGGAGAAGGATGGGGACACTGAAGGCTAGAGAGGCAGAACAGAGCCCCGGCTCCCCTCACGGTAGCTGACGTCCTGGATGGGGGGGGGGGTACAGAAGGCCAGATGGCTACATGACAAAGAGAAGCTTGATTTTAACTCCCATGAAGATGGGGGCAGTGAGGCCTGGCTTTCATGGAGGGCACAGAAGTCAGTAAAACTCTTGTGCTGCAGTGGGAGATGGCAGCCAGCCCTGCCTGGAAGTTAGCCATGGAGGATGGAGCTGAACTTGACCTTTGCGGTTCACAGCCCACACCCGGAGCAACGGGGAGGTCGTCGTGAGCCCAGTCAGTCGTTTGGTTGCAAAGAACTTTTTAATAAGGGAAGTTTTCAGTCATGGAATGAGAGGTGAGGTGAAGTGGGCTGAGAATCCCGGAGGTCAATGCAGAGGCAATTTGGGAGTCAGCCAAGATCTGGCTGGGTGACCTGTCACCCCTGCCAACCCTGAGCACCTACACACCTGTGACAGATGGATCTCAAGTCTGTTAGTAACTAGTGGGCAGCAAGCAAGAAAAGGTACTTATCAGTCTTTTTAGAATGGAGGTAGTCATAAATAAAGCAGAGGAAGAAAATAGGTTGTCTTTAAAACTTCCCAGAGAAGGGGGGTGGGGTCCAGGCAAGGTTGAAGGTGATTCTGCTGTGCGCAGGTGGAATTCTATAGCTGAAGGTGGAAGCAGACGTTCCTTGCCTGATAGGGTGTGGGCAGTGGATGTGCGCCAACCCTGGAGAAGCATGGCTGTGGAGAGGTCCTTTTCTTCCCCTCTCTTTGATGGGCCTGTCAGCTGCTGAGTAACACCTGCCAAGCTGCGCTTGAAGACTTCCACATGAAGACTCCTGTCAGATTCCTGTGTGGCTCAGGTTCTCCTTCCCTGAGAAAATGGTGCAAATGGAGTTCCAAGGAGGGAAGCCACGAGTCCCTGAGATCTTTCTTCGTGCACAGGAAGAGACGGCAAAGGGTTACAATCCCAGTAGCTTATCCATGTAAATGTGAGATGGCCAGGCCCCGGAAGCTGGTGTGACTGGACAGAGAATGGAGCCCTCTGAACAAAGCTGAGTGAAAGGAGATGGAGCCCAGAGAGAGCAGGATCGTAGCTTGTGCCTAAGCAGGTGGCCAATGCCCTGAGCCGTCCCATATCGATGGCAGATTCTGCAGGCATAGAGGAAGGTTGTAACTTCTGATGCCAGTTCCCAATCTTAGACAGCCTGCACGTAACTGCTGATCAACTGTCTACCTGTTAGAGGTTTCCATGCCCCCTTAGTGTTAAAATGCTTGGTGGGACGTCTCACAGAACCTGAGGACACCCTCTCTTCTTCACATTGCGGTTCTGTGCATGGTCACATGAGTCTATGAGACCGAGTAGCGTATCAGTGCCTTCCCCCTATAGGGGGCATCAAGACCAGCCCACATCCATGTTGTCAGTGAGCAGGACATCCTGCTGACCTTCTGTCCTTTGCTTCTTATGCCTTTATGGCAGGATTATACAGAGTTGGATAAATTATCAGTTGTGAGCTTGCTTCCTGATCCAGAGGCTGGGCTGATCCGAAACTGTCTACCCATCTTCATGTCCAGCCCCATCCTGCAGCTGTTTAGGGGTTTAGCAGCCTTGTAAGGACTCTGCGGCACATGGGGGTTCATCAAGAGCCTCACTGCTCCATGCTGGGGCTAGCGCCTGCAACCCAAATGCCAGACCCACAACCAGCACGCTGGCATGATGAAAGCTTGTAGGACCACCCCAGAAAATCCCTGAGAGCTTGACTCCCACCAGGGACCACACTTGGAGGGATAAAGGGGTTGGGTGCTAGCAGGTGAATCAAAAACTAGACAAAGCAAGGTGAGATGCTGGCTAGATTCAGAGGATGATGACGCTTCCTTCTGAAGGACTGGAGCATCCCCTAGAGCAGGTAACCGGACACATCCTGACCGGTTACATCAACTGGGACAGAGGATATACAAGCATCTTGTTAACTTTACCATCATGGTTCTGCTTAGAGCCAAGAAAGCCCTGACCTGGATGCCTCTCGCCTTGAAATGGAAGTCAGAGCTGTAAGGAGACAGCTAAGGAACCTAGTCCGGGACATTGGGGTGTGAGCGTGGGAGAGCAGAGAAGACAGGCTCTCCTGCGATATCGGGCACGCAATCCTCACGGAGAGCTAGCTCTCTATGCTGGTTACAGCAGGAACAGATTTTATGCAGTGTTCAGTGACACTCCAGTTTAAATTCTTGCTACCTAAGCCATTTGGATGCTGAGCCACGAGCCTTCTTGACTTGAGCTATGAGAGGCTCCCATCCCAAGCCAGTCCTAAGTCATCCGTACAAAGTCACCTGGAGCTCAGATGGACACAGCCTGCCCGCCTTGGCTGGCTTTCCTGACCGCCGGCTCTTGGGAGGCAGTTTCTAAGCTTACCTGCGAAATCCCAGCCCTGTAAATCTCCAGGATGGGAGCGGATTCGCCTAATGGAATTAGAAAGTATAAAATGGCAGTGATCTCGGGAGCACTGGGAGACTAAGCTCTTTCTCGAAATTGGAAAATCGCCTACATCAGCCAGGGAGACCCTGGAAATTACAGGCCTGTGCCCGGAGGTAATAAGGTCAAACCGCTCCGGTGTCTAAAAGGAAATCGGGCTCGCTAACCACCAGAGTACTCTAAAAAGTTAATAAAGTGACAGACTCCCAGCCGGCCCATGGACATAATCTACCTGCATCCTCAAAAGCTAGAGAGCAGAGCATCTCAGAGACGCTAGGAGGGAGAGAAGGGAGAAGACAGGTGGAGAACACCCCAACACAGCAGGTGCCGCTGCAGGAATGAGTCCTTCATGCCCAGTTGCCTAAAGGCAAGTGGTAATTGTGGACACCCAGAGCCACCTGCAGGGAGGAAGCAGCTACTTTGTTTAAAAACTTAGCAGCCTGGTCTGCTTGGGGCTGTCCTGTGGGCAAAGGGGCAGTGAGGATATCTGCACACAGGAACTGTTTGGGTTTTTTTGTTTTGTTTTATTTTGCTTTGTTTTTTGTCTCTGTCCTTCGAACTGTGAACTTAGGACTTGGCCTGTGTTTGTCTACAGGGCATCCCAAGGCTGAGTACCGCATCTGGCAGGTGGTGGTCACAAGTCAGCTTAAAACAGGGGCTGCATGGGTAATCTTGTGCTTGGGCTCAGTGCTGTTGGTATAATGGCCTCAGATTTGTCTCCTCTAGACTGGAGGTTGCCAGAGCAATGGTGACCAGTGGCCCACAGATGCTGGGCAATGATCCATAATCTGCTCAGCACCGCCCCCTTCTGGATGAACCTAGCAAGCGCAGACCACAGCGGATAAAGGGGACCTGTGCATCAACAGCGTTGGCCCGCTTTGGTAATGTGGTGACGCTGTCACCCACCAGTTCATACCCTAGGTCCATCTCTGCTGGGACACCACAGAGTGAGCTACAGATAGCACCCAGAGAAGCTGACCCGTCCAGAATTGAGCCTCAGCTCAGAGGGCATGACAGATGGCCACAAGCCTAGACACCTAGAGCAGAAGGACTTAAGTTACAGTCTTAAAGCCCAGAGTCTGAAGTCAAGGTGTCTGTGGGACCAGGCCTCCAGGTGTCTGTGGCCTGTGGTCTCTTCACAAATGCCTGTTCTTGTCTTCCCCTGCCTTCTTCTCTCTGTCTCTATCTCAAATCTCTCTCCTTTCTCTTGAAGAAAATGCCTACAATGACTACCTTGGGTTTGGAGCTCATTCGAGACCCAAGAGGCTCTCGTTTTAAGAAAATATAATCATAGCTGCAAGACCCGTTGCTTCCCCCAAGGCCGCATGCACAGGTTCCAGGAACATGTGGTTTGGGGACACAGTTCGACCCTCCATGTGGTATAGTCACTATGCCCTGCTGTGCAATGGTCCCATTCCGGGGGTCAGTACCCAGAACCACCAGCTGTGCCCTGAGTCTCATGCTGGCCCGGGTTTGGGCAGAGTGTGTGGCCATTGGATGGCTTTGGTCTGCCTTCTAGGTGAACTTCACTCGGCCACCCTAGGGGGCAGAGGAGGCAGCTTGTGACAGGTTAGTGGCCTTCCACCTCCTGGCCCTTCCAACAGCTGCTCACAGCGGCCAGCCAGCCTGCAGAGCATTGCCCTGTTAGTAGAAACCTGAGCTGGACAGTGTGCCGACGTCAGCAGAAACTGTGCACCTGTCCAGTATCCTGAACAAACAACATCAACTCAAAAACACTCCCTCCCTCAAGAAGCATGCAAAATGCCAGTGTGTACCTCTACGGCTCCTCACAAGTGCCACCCTTCCAGATGCCAGGTTTGAAGAGAGGAGGCAGGCAATGGCGTGAGAAAGATACCTTTGCCAGCCACTCACATCAACCTGAGTTCCAGAGACATGAGCCTTCCCAAGCCAGGCAGGTCCTGATAGGATAAGGCAGAGTCAGAGGACAGCCCGTTGTCTACCGGGTCAGAGAAGAGAGGTCTCCCAGGAAGCTGTAGGACCATGGAGACTCCATGCTGTGTTAGCCCTAAGCCTGTTCAGTTTAGCCTTCAGAATGGCCCAGCCTGGGTTCTTCAGGTCCCATCCCCATGTCACCTGTGGAAGTCCTTAGTCCTGCTGGCAGACCCAACAGCACTGGCAGCCAGGCAGAAGGGGAGCAGAGTATGCAATTCTCTAGGGTCTCTTAACCATGAAAACGCACACACTCCAGGCCCGAGGAAGGATGGTAGCCAAGGAACAAGATAGGGCTTCTCTTGTCTGAGAACACCCATAAGTGTAAACTGAAGTATGTAGGTGGTGTCTGTAGGTGGGGGAAATTAGTTCAGCAGTGTCAATTTGGGCCTGGCTATTCCTGGGCTCTACCCAAGGCATGACTCTAGGGTTGGGGATAGTAGCCAGGGGCTGCCAGGTAACCCCTAGGGGAGTCCTGCAGCCTGCACCTTTTACCCACCTTCCCCACAGCCCTCAGAGAAAAGGGCCTGACCTAGTTCAGGACCCTAGTAAGTTTGCCCAGTGTGATGGATGGGGATCTTCATGTGGATTGCTCTTCAGGGAACAGCATGATAGGATTCGCTGAGAAATGGGTTAGTTTGCCAGGTTCTGGGGCAGAGAAGCCAAGACAAGCAGCCATGCCCCTCAGAGAATCTGGGTGAACCCCTTTCTCTCCACCATTTTTGGTCACTGACTGCAGCCTCCATCTGAGACCCCTGTGACTAATTTGACTACAGAACTCCGGGGAAGCCACCCTAAGTGTATTGGGATCCTAGGGAGACACAGGGGACACAAGGGACTGAATCTCCAAGGAAGTGCATTCAACTCAGCCTGACTGCTGCTTTTAGCCTAGTGATCAGGATGCTTCAGAGATCACACACACACACACACACACACACACACACACACACACACACATGCACTCACAGGTACACACACACACATACACACACACATACACAAGTGCACATATACATTCTCACATATGTGTGCACACACACATGCTCACACACTCACACATGTATGCATGTACACACACACTCATATTCACATACATACTCATACATGCACACGTACATACACACACACACTCACACCCACCACCTCTCACCCCAGTAGCCTTCCAATAGTTTGGTTTACACTGCAGTCCTTGCAGGAGCAGGGACTGGAGATGCGGGGAGGCTCTGACAGGTCTCGTACCACAAGCAGAGCCGGGTGCACACTACGGATGCTCTGGTATCTCACTTCTACACCAGAAAGATCCCTCAGAACTGCCTGGCTCTGTCTGAGACCAGACATTCTCTTCACCCCATTCAGACTTCCCTCCAAATTTTCCAAGAAACACAAGGCCCTGCCTGATGACCATGAGAGAGGCAGGAGTCTGGGACTGCAGGTCTTCATCCTGCTGTTCAAAGCCCCTGTGGCAGCCAGCAGAGGGGGAGAAAGCAGCTCCTGCCTACTTAGTGTTTGTACCCAGGTTCCATGGCAGACTGAGGCTTCTGCTCAGAGAATTCTCATCACTGGGGAGCACGTGGAAGCCATGGGCTTGGCTGTCACCCCACCCCTAGCCTGTGGTACACCTGGGGACCATATGCAAAGACCAACAGCAACTCTGCCTCCAGGGCCACTCCTGCCCACAGCGGTAGGATGCTCTGCCAAAGAATCCCAGGTCCTGGGGCTTGGGAAGAAGAGTGAGAGGAAGGGATTAAAGAGAGGGGGGAATAGAAAAGGAGGGAGGAGGGAGGGGGAAGGAAAGACCCTGAATGTGTGACTGTAGGGTGTTTACCCGAGCATGTGGCTGTACCAGTGTTTACCTGAACATGTGGCTGCAAGGGTGTTCACCTGAGTGTGTGGCTGCGCGGGTGTTTACTTAGTCATTATTGACTCAAACATATTTATTGAGTGACTACTTTGTGCCAGGCCTGTCTTGGGCTCCAGAGACACATGAGTGTCTACATCGGTGAATAAAATGGATAAACCTTCCACTGGCCACTTCACCCTGGCAGGTCGGCTCTCTCTTCAGCCACACGGTCACATGACCAGCATCTCTGAACAAGAGAACCAGCGCCCAGGGTTCTCTCTTTGGTCTTAGCAGGCAGCAGGCCCCTGAGAGCCAAACTCAGAGTTGGGACCTCTGAGAAGTGAGCTGAGAACACTTGAAGCTGTCTCTCGGCCCTTCTGGAGACACACACTTCCTTCTCCTGGGTCTCAGCTCTGAGTTGCTAGGGAAACAGCAGAGTACCATCTAGGGTTCCATCTAAGCAACAGGGGGGTGGGAGCTGTGGTTGGGATGCAAGTTGAATAAATAAATACTGACAGGTGTGTGAGGCTGAAGCCACAGACTATACCAAGTCAACTGAACTGGCAGTTACAACTGACCAGGTACACTGAGCCTTGTATCTGGAGAGATAGTGGCAAGTGAGCTTCATCAGGGGAGGGAACCCTATAATTGACTGGAGGTGGGTTAGATGAAGCTAAACAAAGCAGGTTCCAACCCAGCTCCATCCTGGACTTCCTCCAGTGATGGTAAGTCCAGGTGGCTCCTGGGCAATGCGTGGTCTGTAAGTTCCGTGAGCCACAACAGTGTCCAGCTGCGTCTGGGGAGATCTGAACACTTTATGTCCCTGGAGACCTCACTGCCCTCTGCAACCAGGTGGTAAGAAACTCAGAGTCTGGTGCCAAGGTCACACTCTGGGGTCCACGTCCCCCTTGTGCTGTTGATGCTTCTGGGTCTCAGGTCTCTCCTCTGTGAAATGGGAGTAGTGCCCAGATGTAACATTTGGAAGCTACCTGAGGCTTGAATGCTCAAGAACCCTGCAATGTGCTCAACACAGTGTCCTGAGACCACAGGGAATCCTGCCCATGGAGCTGGTCCCAGACGCAGCCGGCCTCAGGCCTGGGCTCAGAGTCCCACAGCTTGGGGTGGCAGAGATTTGCCTTCAGTTCCCACTACTGTGGCCCGGCTGCTGTGGAGCTCCGTCCTCCCTCAGGCCAGCTCTGCCCTCAGACTACTTTTTCTCAGGTGACAAGGGATGGGATAGGTGAAGAGCTCTACCACCTGTAGCACCTGGGAACCTGTGCTCTCCGATGCCACCATCCAGGCTCTCCGATGCCACCATCCAGGTTGAGCTTAGATCCGGGATTATCTTATGATAACTTCTTCCTCTGAGCTCCCTCCTCTATGTTTGGCAGCCTTCATTCCAATAATGAGCCCCTTGGAGCTCTTGTAGGTTGGCCCGGGGCTGCTCAGCTGGGAAGGTTCGCTCCCTCCTTCTAAAGCAAGTGGCTCTTTGGGCCACCAGCCCTATTGACTCCTGACCCCAGCCTGGCAGACCTGGTGAACTCAAACTGACATGCTTGGAGCCTTCCAAACTGGGTCACTGATGTCTGCCTCATGACTGGACTACTGGAGTCATCCAAACTCAGGGTTGCTCATCTCCTAAGAACATTCTGGGTCTGTGTAGTCAGGGCAGCCAGCTGCCAGGCTTCCAGACAGGCTGTGTCTCTATGTCTTCTGGTTTTGAGTGTATAGGTGCTCCCTTGCCCCTGGCCCATCCCAGCTCCTCTGTCATCAGCTGAGCACCCCTCCAGCCCCAGGGTTCCCAGTAAGGTGTATTTATACCATGTCAACTTCCCAGGAAAGTGGAAGAGGCTCTTCATGATGGGCTCTATATACCCTGGCCCTGTTACCACCTTCCCATTGGCTACCATTCTGGGCAGCTGCCCCTGCACACATGGTGCCCCGGAACACACCCTCACACAGCTCAGATGGCAAGCCCAGCAGGGCAACCTTGATTCAGGTCCATGCTAGGCTGCCTTCCCACAGAGGAAAATGGCTCCTGAAGTAGAGTCTCCAGGGTAGGAAGATGTGGAGAAGAAGATGGGACCCCTGATGGGAGGCAGCCTCTCCTGAACAGTGTGGTAGCTTTGGGTACCAAAGGCCCATCTCATGCTGGGCACAGATGAGCATCTCACCCCGGTGGATGCTGCATCTTTTAGTCCCGGGGTCTGACCCGGATGTCATTTTTATCCTTGCTCTATCCAGCTTGTGAAAAGTGTGCCTCACTTAGAGGGTGACCCCAGTGAGAAGGGCAAGTAACTACTGAATCACACAACAGGATCCTTGATGGTAGTCCTCAGCCACCAGCCTGCTGGCTTCCGGCTGTGTGGGATTTTACCCTCTATGTTTGTCTCAGCCAGCAGGGAGCAATGAATGAGACCCAGGGATAGGTGACTACCAGACTCTTGACTGTGACTCTCAGGCTGCTTTCTGCTACTTTAACTTCAATACCACTCCCCATACTGGGCCATCTCTGAGGACTCTTTCCCTGGACCATTCAGTGAAGCCCAGGCCAGCATTTAAAACAGTGGAGCAAAAGCAGTCTCTTCCATGTTTCCAGAAATGTTTGAGACATGGCCTCTAAACTGTGTGTACCTTCCCAAAGGCCAAGAAACAACCCTAGTTTCATCTCCATGTTGGTGTCTGAGACAAGGGAAGGGAAGAGAACGAAAGACTCCCTTCTCTATCGCAGAAACGCTTATTGCGTCCCTTCCAAACCAAAGTGAGGGTTTGACAGCTCTTCAGTCAGTTCTGGGTAAGATGACGAATTCAGGCCTCTACTGAGACACACGCTCAGATGTGAAGCAGCCACACAGCAGCTGATGCGCAGAGCACATGCTAAGCACAGCATCTTCCTGCTCCTGTTTCATATGCCCAGGAAGTTTCTGGAACACTGAGAACCTTTGGGACTTCCCTAGCTAAGCCACTCATCTCTGCCTCATGGTTCTAGAGTTGTGCATTCTTGCTGAGTCTCAGGGCTGTGGGGAGAAGCTGCTTGGAGCACAGCTGAGCAGGAGCTCAACCTCAAACCATCAGAGTCTCTGGAGGCCCCAGCGACAGTGACCCAGGTCACTTCCTAGGACCAGTGGTCCACGATCAGTGTTTTCTGATTCCCCCTCTCCCAGCTGTGATGTGAGGTGTAAGGGCCCCATGCTGCATCCTGTCTGGGAGGATGAGTGACTGGCCTCCCAGGTTCTCCCAGATACCTGCCCCAGAGTGAAGGACTTCCTTCTGTTTCTCAGACGAAGCCGGGGAACGTCGATGTCTTCCGTCTCAACTCTCTCCTTCCCACAGCAGTGGCTGCGATTTACATTAAGGGCCGGAGTAAATGGAGCAGGTTCACAATTAGTTTTCAAAGTACTTATCTCATTAAAGTAAATGAATTATTGATTTAGTGACACATGCTTTTAGTGAGTGGCGTGGTGCCTTCCCCACTCTGCCTTGGCGCTCGGAGCGGCGGCCAGCGCAGGCAAACTTGCTTTGTGTAGGGATTTTTTTTTAATTTTAATATTTCCTTCTCGTTATTTAGCTTCGTAATTAAAGTGGCTTCACATGAGAAATGAAGGGCCGGTTTATGGGAATCGAAGCCCCAGAGACTGTATGCTCACCTCCCTGTGGGGAAGCTCCGAGCTGGAGGAGGGAGGGGGTGGGGGTGAGGGGGGAGTATCCTGACCTCAACAAAGAATGAAGGTTGTGGGGGAGGTACTCCAGAGGGCTGGGGATGGGTGGAGAAAGCCTGCTGAAGCTTCCTTATGGGCAGCTGCTCCAGCTGTTCCGTCCATCCGTCCATCCGCACAGCGGAAGCTCACGGTATTGGAAGCAGCTGGAAAAATCTGACCAGGTGATTGCAAGGTGACTGGAAGAGGCAGAAGATGATAGAGAGATGCTGCTGGCTGAGGGGCTGAGCTGGTCCTAAACTCCAGAGAAGAGCCTCACTGTCTGCCTGCTTCTGCCACTCTGGAAAGGACTGCAGTGGGGGTCGGGGGTGAGATCAGGAGAGAGGGTCTACCCCTGAGTCTCAAGTGTCAGCAGGGGAGGCTGCATAGGACACTGGCTACTGACCACCCACCGCCCTGGACACGTGCTGCTGAGTCAGCGTCTTCCCAGGAAGTGCCATCACCCCGAAAGATGAAGTGCCCCATTAAAGGCCACTGGCTTATGCTGGCCTTGGCTTTGGGCAGACTCTAATTTCTTCTCTGGGTTCAAATGAATATGGCCTTGCTCTGCTCTGGGTACAGATGGTAGGGACAAAGTCAGAATGAAAATGGGGCCCACAGGGACTGTGTCCCGTGAGCTTCAGCAGGACTGCTGAGGGAGGAGGCCTCACCGAGATGGCCTTGTGGCAGGATCGCCCCTAGACTCTTCTATCAATGGCTCTGTACTCCTTATGTCTCACCCACACAGGGGACCACACTGCAACCCAGCTGCGCAATCCCTGTCCTGGAACAGGACTAGACTGGCTGGAGGTGACAGGTAGGAAAGGTCAGTCAGAGGTCAGGTGCTATAGAGTCAGCTTGGGGGACAGTCACAAAGAGGCAGCCCTAGGCACATCAAGTCAGCAAATTACCTCTCCATCAGGTCCCAGTGAAAGGCCAGCCTGCTCTCAGCTCTGGATACATAAGCTATTTACTGGTGCTGTGTGGATCCGGAGCATACATAGCTACTAACACCACCACACGTCCCCTTGCAAGCCCACAGTTTTCTCAGAAATTGAGCAGAGGCGGTGCCAGACAGCCCCTGGGGCATCCCAGATTGCTCTCAGGCCCAGCAGAAGTAACCCACACAGCTGTGGCGGGCTCCATACTCACCAGCCTGGATAACTTTTGCTCACAGCTAGACTGTCAGTTCCTGTCTGGAAGTGAGTCCGTGGGGTGCTGAGACTTGGAAGCAGGTGGGGATCCCTGAGCAGCAGCCCTGATCCCCAGCTAAGGATTCAAGGGGTGCAGGTCTCTGAAGCTCAAACTCTGGCCCTTATCACTTAGATAGGCTCAGGAATGGGTTCATCTGTCCAAAGGTTCTCCCTGATCCTCGTGTGCGTGGTCCCACCCCACCCCAACCCAGAGTTAAGAGGACAGAGGGAAGTTTTGAACATATGACACCTGTGAGCCTCTGTACCCCATCACTGTACTGTGTCACCATCTCCAACATATGGGTCCGAGGAAACTCGTGACTGGGAATCTAGGGACACCTCTCTTCCCAGCAAGCTTGGGCTGCTGCGAACTGGTTCAAATGTGGCTTTTAAAATATATATCTTTCTTTGTGATTAAAAAAAAAAACTTCATTTAATTAAAAATGTTGACATTGTGCCTGGACACCCCGCCAGAGAAAGTGGCTATAAATTAAACATTAAATCCTTAATGGTCCATAAAGAAATCTCCATTTCTGCTTATGTATATACTGGGTATAAATAGATAAAGAGAAAGCTCTTTTCACTGGGGAGGTGTGGGGACACAGGCTTTCTGGATAATCTTAGTAAGTGATTATAATTCAGAGTTAAATTAATCCATAGCTTTTCAGTGTGTGTCTGCATGGGTGGGCGGGGGTAGGGGGTGGCTCCTCCAGCTTTGCCTCTGCAATCTGGACAGGAACAGACATGTCACCTCTAGCCAGCCATTCCTACTGGGTCAGTACTCTGAGAGAGTACTGTTAAGGCTTGGTTCTCCTCGGCCCTTACCTTGGTTGTCCTGTTGCCTAGGCAACAGCCCTGGAGAGAGAAAGGGGGGTCCCAAAAACCAGTGCCTCTCAAAGATGACTTGGCAGAACTTCAGGGCTCTGAAGAGACCGTGTAGATGGGGCCAGGCTCAGGAAAGGGTGATTCAGCACAGAGGGAACAAGTCCCTGTGCGAAGGGACCCAAGGACTGATTGGGAGGGATCGTCCTGGGAGAGGTTGATGCTGTTCTGCTCCATCCACTGTGGTGCAAACCTCCATCTCCCAGAGCGTGAGGACCTGGAGCAGGGAGGGGGCTGATGGGAAGAGATAGGACTGTGTGGTCCCAAACTGGTCCCCTGAGAGGATTCCATTAGGTTCCTCTCGCTGCTATAACAAACACACAGTAGGCTTATGACAGTACAAAGCAATGGAAGTCAGAGAAATAATGGGTCTCACTGGACTTTAACCAAGGTGCAGACCAGGCTGAATCCTCCTAGCAATCCGAGCGGACAGTGGCTTCCTGGCATCTCCAACTTCTACAAGCCCCCTGGGTTTGAACACTGTTTTTATCTTCAAAGCCAGTGGTGATTGATCAAGACTTTCTCATACCCCATGACAATATTATCTCCTGCTATCTGTGGGACTTTATCGCCCACAGGCCACAAGACAACACAGACTTGGCACCCCAAGGTCAAGCCAGATATCCAGGAGCCTTTATTCCACCCACGTTTAATCCCATTGGCACCAAGACTAACATGGCCGTCACGTCCAGGACTAGGACATGGCAGCAAGAATGTTCTCTTCCTGAACACGGAGTCTGTCCTTTCTTACTCCCCAGGGGAAGCTACAGCAGCCATGGCCCGCTCCACATACATGTAGACTTGGGGTGACTCTTCAATCCGTGGGGGCCAGAGTTGCTGAGTGGCAGTTTTGCCACAGGTGCCTGAGAAGAAAGGGTTCTCCCTCACCATGTCCCAACTGGGAGCAAGGGGTATCCAGGAGTTGGGAGATCCAAAGGCTTAGAAGTAGAAACAGAAGGCTCCATGTGGGGTTGGAGCTGGGGCAAAGGCATCTGGCAGAGCAGCTGACAGCCATCAAGAAGCTGGACCAAGTGCCCTGTTCTCTGAGGCCCTAGGAAGGATGGTTTGGGGGGAGTACAGACTGAGAAAGAAGCAGGCCTCGTGGAGAGCCATGGAGGGAAAGCCTGCCTTGACCTGAGGTGAAGAGGTCCCTGACATGATGACCTTTGCTCCCTCCGGCATGAGTTGTTCCTTAGGCTGTGCTAAGAAAGTCGGCACGTTCCCAGCCACACGAAGGGCACTTGGCAAACAGCTTGGTGTCAAGCATCACACCAGTGTTCCCTCGGCCACAGGAACAAAGGTGAGGAAGGAAGGCTTTGCTGTCACTGAGGGTCTTCCGGCAGATCCCTGCAGCCTGCCAGCCAGGTGCATGTGGCTCTGCCATCCTGTGATGGACGCTGCTGAGAGAGAAGGGGGCTCAGAAAGTTCAGTTGGCCACTTCTGAATCCTGACACCGAAGAGGGAAGACACCGACCAAAGGAACAAATAGTTGCTAGCCTGCTAAGACAGTGCTGGTGTCTGACCTCACGGGGGGTGGGGGGGGGGTGCTCTTAGGAGGTGATGCTGCTGAGGTTAGAGGGAAAGATCGGGGCCAGGGGCACAGACTGGCTTCAGATGGACCCTGGAGGTCGGGCTGATAGATGATGGTGATGCTGGGCAGAGAGATCAAGAACACCCTGGCAATCTGCTCGTCTGGTCAGAGACGGCTCTGTGGGCTGACAAAGGGATCCATTCGATATTCTTGGCGATAGTCCAGAACTGTGACCTTGTCTGGGTTGGGACTGTGGCACCCAGGTGAACATAATTGAGCTGGAGTTATCTGATGGTTGGGCCTGGCCCTCAGAATCCCAGTTGGGACTGCCAAGTCAGACATTATGCCTAGCTGGATGGAACGGATGCCAGCACACTGAAGATGTCTCGTGGGAGAGAGTTACAGGAATGAAGAGAGGGCTTTGGACAGATCCCTCAGATGCCTACTGGAGGAGAGGCTGTGGGGGTTGGGGAAGGACGGCCAGAGCCACTGGAGGAAGAGTGATGTGTGTGGGCCATGGGCCAGCCAAAGAGGGATGGCTGTGCCTGGGAGCCAGCATAGCTACCAGGCTTGGGTTGCAGAAAGAGACAGAGACAGAGAGAGAAGAGCACCCCTCAGGCCACCTGATCGCTCTGTGATGAGTGTGTTGGGTAGAAGGGGTGGGGAGAAGAAAGATCTGAAACATGACCAAGCATAGTAGGAATCAGCAGATGTTTGCATGGAACTGAGAATGGATCCGTGATGGTTGCCGAGCTGGGGACAGACAACGATCTGAGCTGGGATGGAGACCAGAGATGCGGTGTTACTCTAGCGAGAGATGGGAGCTGGCAGGCACAGAAGATGCTAAGAAAGGAGGGTGGCTAGAACCTGAGGGACAATGTAGGTGGCCTGGAGACTGGGGTGGAAAGTGGGTATGGCTAGAGACTCTGAACTTGGGGTGCTTAATCAGTAGTGATTAAGTCAATCAATGACTAAAGCTGGGGCTAAAGCCCCCTCCACACTGGTCTGCAATGACTATGGGGTCCCCAAAATAATGGGCTGAACATTCACCCATAGGCACTCTCGAAAAGTACATTTGTAGCAAGGTAAAACCTAGTGTGGTGGTTTGAATATACTTGCCCCGGGGAGTGGCACTATTAGGAGGTGTGACCTTGTTGGAGTAGGTGTGTCACTGTGGACATGAACCTCATCCTAGCTTCCTGGAAGCAGTCTTCTCCTAGCAGCCTTCAGATGAAGATATAGAACTCTCAGCTCCTCCTGCACCATGTGTGGCTGGACACTGCCATGTTCCCACCTTGATGATAAAGGACTGAACCTCTGAATCTGTAAGCCAGCCCCAATTAAATGTTGTCCTTATAAGAGTTGCCTTGGTCACGGTGTCTGTTCACAGCAGTAAAACCCTAAGACACCTAAGCATGTGGCTGATTGCCCAAGTCCAAAGGATGTACCCCCAGGAAGAGCTCAGTCAGAGATGCTGGCTAAGGAGGCTGGGCTGGTGTTAGACATCCTGAAGCATCAATCTTAGGGAGCCCTGTATGGGATCCTTTCCTGGGGTGTACCCACCCTATTGTTTTTTCAAAACCAAGAGGCAGGATACATGAAACCCACCCCACATTTATGCAGTGAAGCGAATACCCATGCAGTGTTGAGCAGCCACAAAAGCAAATCTGCCCACAGGGACATTACCACCCACACTCTGCTATCTGCTTACTTAACTGTCCTCATTAGAGACTTTTCCAAAAGAACAACCCAAAAGGTTGTTTTTGTTGTTATTATTATCTGAAGTTCTGACCATTAGCCCCAGGGCCTCGGGAGTGTAAGAGTAAACACATCCACAATTTATCATCTTTCCCGTCTCAGCAAAGACTTTGTATATGAGCAGAAGCCTGGGAGACAGGAGCTATCTGTTATTAAATAAACGGAACTGTCAATCCAGGCACCGTCTGCAAATTAGCTGCTTGTCCATGTGGTTTAGTCGCAGGCAGACGGGCACCAGGATCTGGGTTTGATAAAAAATCCATGTTTGCCTCTTACTTCTGACACCCTTTGCAGAAGACCCGAAATTGATGAGCACAGAGGTGTTAATCCTGAGAGTGAATTAGTTTTTTTTCCAAAGGTGGCTCTGCAGTGCCTCCAAGCTAAACTAAGACCTAACTTGTTCTCCGCCCCCAGGGAGGCTCTGAATGCTATCCCTTAAAGCTGACTGTCTTACAGGAGCCATGATCCTTAGAAGCACACTAGCAGGTATGGTAGCAGGGCCAGGGAGCTGGGGGGAGACTAGACAGGCTTTTAAAAACTCTGTGTATGTGTGTTGGTATTTGTAAGTGCAGATCTAAGTGCATGTGCACATGTGTGTGCACGCTTGTGAAGGTCAGAGGGCAATCTCATGTCATTTTCAAAGATGTCACCACCACCACCACCACCACCCCCTGCTTTGTTTGGCCTGAAGCTCATCAGCTAGGCTAAGCCACCAACCCTCAGGAGTCTTCCCAGCTCTGCCTCCCTAGTGCTGAAATTCAAAGCACAGACCACCACACCCTGCATTTGTACATGTATTCTGGGGGTCAACGTCAGGCCTTCATGCTTGAGAGATAAGCACTTTATTGACTAAGTTTTCTCCTCTTTTCCAGCCTTGTTGGGGGTGGGGTGGGGATTGAGTGTCTGGGTTTTGCTTTTCTCTATGTGGCAAGAGGCACAGTCTCTGGGAGGATTCCAGGAGTCACAGTATATATAGCCTGAGCTACACAGGAAGGTACTAGGCTAGTTAGTGTACGGGGCAGATGGAAGGGGGAGAGGTGGGGGGGCACAGGCAAGAGCCTACCTTATTTTTCTAAGGACAGGACAGGTGAACCACCGCAAGCTTAATTGGCTGGATTGAATATTTGCCATGGGCTCTTGACTTCAGCAGTTATCTCAGAGTATCTAGTACCTGACCCTGGAAGGATTGAATAGCAGCCTAGAATATTGGAATCCTGGACTAGAGGTAAGCACACTCGCAGAGTTGCCGTTAGGAGTCTCCATGCATGAGCTAGCTCAGGGAGGGCTACCTGCCAGGGGGGCAGCCAGGCTCACACACCAAAGCAAAGGCAGCTGGAGCGGCAGAGCTGGAGCCCAGTGGCCAGGATGCGCTGACCAGAGGAGGTGGTTAACAGCAGGTCCCGACTTTGCTTGCAGCTCAGCAACTCTACACGGCTCAAACTGCAGCCCAAGCACAAGCGATAGCTCTGAGATCTGAGCACGCCGTGGCTGCCAGCAGCCCAACCGCAGCAGAAACTGCTCTGGTCCCCAGGCTCCTCTGTAGTTCCAGAGATGGATTTGCAGGGCTGGGTAGGTTTTTTTGGGGGGGAGTGTGTCTCTGGAGTACTGTGTCAGCGGCAGGAGGAGGCAAGCGTGCTGCTGATCTGATGGGGGCAGCTGCACTGGAGCAGCTCTGTCCACACTGGCAAAGACCTTCCCTGGGCTATGGAAACATACAAGCCCTAATAGCAGTTGGGTAGTCGCCATATGGCCTTGGGCTGCCCACTGGGCCTGCAGGGCTCTGAGACTAGAAAAAAGCCACAGAGGTGCAGCCTGCTGAAAGACTGGACACTGGCTTGCTTTGCAGGTCACTCACACTACTCCTCCAGCCTTGGTCTCTGTGGCGATTAATGCTGATGGTCATCATATGATCTAGAATAGCCTAGAAGAAAAATTTCCTGGTGTGCCTGTGAGGGACAAGGTTGGGCAGAAAGTCCCACCCTGAGTGTGTTAGCACCATCCCATGGGTTGAAACCTCAAACTAGGTAAGAAGTGGGTGGAGCCCCGGTAATCATCTTTCCCCACTTCCTGCTGTGGGTGTCATGTGAGCGACCCTCGGGCTCATGCTGCCAGGCCTCCCCATTTCAGTGGACTGTACCCTCCAACTGTGACTTCTTTAAGTCGCTTTTGTATTTTGTCACAACCAAAAGAAAAGTTACTGGTGAAATACCTCCATAATACAGATGCTTAAGGCCAATGGCCATGGTGGGACTTGAACCCCCTCACAGGTGCCTAAAGGCTGAAGCATCACCTAGCAGGGCTCTCTGGGATTGGATAAGACTTGCAGAGTGTCCTGCAGTGACCATGCAAGCCTGGGCAAGGCTGGTGCCCAGCAGTTGCTGTTGGTTCTGTTACAGTGATTCCTAGTGTCCAGTGACACTGGCTAAGTGTGGGGTAGCGTCTGTCTTATGGCAGTGACGTTTCTTTCCTCGCTCGGGTTTGTGTCACATTCCTGGAAGACAGAAGTCACGGTGCAAACAAGTGCAATGCAAATCTGATCTCTGAGGACTAACTACCCCCTGCCACCCCCCTCCACACACAGGCACACACACACACACACACACACACACACACACAGGCACACACACACAGGCACACACACACACACACACACACACACAGGAACACACAAGAACACACAGGCACACACACACAGGCACACACACACAGGCACACACACAGGCGCACACACAGGCACATACAAGAACACACAGGCACACACACAGAGGAATACACAGGCACACACACACAGGAAAACACACACACACACACACACACACAAAGAGGCATGCATGCTCACACCACTGCACAAATAAATAACCCAAGAGCCCTGGAGGTGAAGGAACTGCTGGACTGGTGCGTTGGGAGATGGGCCTGGCATGCCAGCCCCATGATACCTCCTCCCTCCTTTCCTCAGGGACTGGAGGAGTTGCAGACTCCAAGTCTCCTGCCTCTTCCCAAGTTTATACCTGGGAAGTTTCATCTACTGCACAGTGGGGATCTGGTTGTTTAAATTCAAACAACTTGGGCATGTTCCCTGTGACCACCCTTTAGCATCCACACAAGGTAGGTTGAGAACCATTCCCAGTCCTGGGCTGCCCCCCTCCCCCCAGTCTCTAGGGTCACTACACACAGCTCTCTCCCCAATCAGCCTCATTCTCAACTTTCATTGCGTAGGTTTGTCAATTGAGACAGATTTTTGGACATCTCAGAGGAGATAATAGGGTGGTTTATTGGGGGATTTGCTTAGGAAATGAGATTTTCCCAGTCTCCCAAAGGAGAAAGGCCACATCTAAATTATTGATACCAAAACATGCTCATCAAAGAAGCCTGTGCACCCTGCTGGTGTGCATGCTGCAAGGTGCTGTCTGCCTTGTGTTGGGGTTTGTCTGTCTGTCTGTCTGTCTGTCTGTCTGTCTGTCTGTAGTTCTGGGAATTCAACCTAGGACCTCAGGCATGCTAAGCAAGCATTCTATCACCAGACTATATTTCAAAACCCACTCAGTATTAATAAAGCCCTACCTCCTTCTCCCCCAGTGAAGATGCTCAGAGTCTAAGCAGTTCCTACCCCAAGGTGAGAGATGAGTAGACCCCACTTCCCAAAGGCACCTCCCAGGGGATGCCATCTGGGACTCAAAGGGCCTGTGGCATACACATCCATCCTGATATCATCTGGGGACATTGTCCTGACTAGTCCTCCACCTTGAAGAAAGGTATGGTTTTTAAAAGAAACAAGATGGACAGGAGGCAAGATGTGCCCACCAAGTAGAGACTGGACAGCTGCCCAGATGTGGCCAACATTGAGCTGTTTTAGCTGAGTGTGGGAAAGAACACTAGGTGTGCAGAGCCCAGCTCCATAGAAGGAAGCTCAAAGAGCCCAGAGCCTTCCATCTGCATTAAGGAAATCCATTCTCAGCACAGTCAGACGCCAAAGAGAAAGATGAACCAAGAAACTGCAGGGCAGACAGGGCGGGGTCTGTAGATCCAGCGTGAGCTCCCTGGGCCTGGGGACTGCATCCCTTACACACATTAAGTCTGTGTGCATGCCTAGATGGCAAGGTGGCAGGGCTGAGTACCTCTCTTCCGATGGGATGCCTACCGACCCTGTGGATGGCTTTTTAACTTGTATACCCATCTTTCTGTTTGCGTTTGGCATCTGTTGTTGTATCCTCAGGAAGTCAGTTCTTGACTTCAGAGTCAGAGTGTTAGAAAGAGAGGACTCTAAAGTCAAGATAAAGTGGACATTGGATAGCAAACGTAAGCCTCTAATCTCTTTTCTGAACTTACTAGTAGCAAAAGCAAAATGGGGAATGTGGCCAGTTATCAGACTCATTGTCTTAAAAAGCAACTGAAAATACAGATGGTCCTAGGAGAAGAATGGGTCCACCAAGTGCATTGTTATTCCAGGGACGATTGTCTGACCATTAGAAGGGAGGAAACCCTGACTGACACCTGCTACCTCATGATGAACCCTGAGGAGATCATTGGTAGTGACACAAAAGGACAAATTCTATAAGACCCCAGTCACAGGAGCACACTGGTTTCTATATGACCCTAGTTACAGGAGCACACTGATTTCTATAAGACCCTGGTTATTACAGGGGTGTACTGGTTATTTTTTCATGGTGACAAGATGCCTGATGGAAGCAGCCTCAGGGGGAAGGATTTGGGCTCCTGGTTTCAGGGATACAATCTAACCTGGTGGGCCGAGCGTGCATCCCAGCTCTGCACACATTAGCACATTGGAGGCAGAGTTGGGATAAGAAGCAGGACTGGGGTATAGCCCTCAAGCCCTGCCCCAGTGGTCTGTGCTCACCAGGTAGAAGGGATGAGGAAGGGAGGGTTATCTGGGCTCCATGCCCCAAAGATCTCATGACAACTCCTCTAGCTTGGACCACATGTTCAAACATATCCCTCAGGGAACATGTTGCATTCAGAATACAGTGGGGTCCTAGAGTTATCAAATGCATGGACAGAAAGTAGAGGGGAGTGAGAAGGGTCAGAGGGTGGATTCAGGCTGTGGACTCTGATCCCAGGACTCACACGGTGAAAGGAGAGAGTTGACAAGTTATCTTTTGATTTTCATGTGTGTGCATAAAGTAGAAAGGGGGAGTAGAAACCAGGAGCCAGGAGAGGAAAATGGAATCCAACCTCCAGTGTGGATCAGGTTAAAAAAGATGAAGAGTTGAGAGATGACCATGGTTGCACAAGGCTTCAAACACCCAGAAATGGGTAAGACACTAAACATCACACGTGTGTTTTTCCATAATTGAAAAAAAATCCACAAAATACTCCTTGAGGGAATTGTCCTGGGGCTCTTGAGTTGTGCTGGGTATGACTACCTCAGTGCCCAGTCCCTGCTCCATGGAAAACAGGAGTGCTCTGGTAGCTCCTGTGTAGCTTCCCATTAAAGGGGTTGCCCGAAGTTTACAGAGAAGAATGGTAGGGTCGCGCTGTCCATGACAAATGAGCAGAAACAGGTGGCCTAAATAGAAATCGTTTACTTCCCAGGTCTAGACCCAGAAGCTTCAAAGAAAGGCAGATTCTAGAGTAGAGGCTGGGCAAGACTTGCTTTATTTGAGAACTCTAGAGAAAGGGCCTTCCTAGACTCTGCCAGCCTCTCTGGATGGCATTGGCTTCCCTTCCTCCATTCACAGACACATCATTCCAGCCTCTGCCTCCACCTTCCTGTCTGTGTGAGCATCTCTGTGTCATCTTCTCTTCTTGTAAATACACTGGTCATTAGCATGGAGCTCACCCTGAGTCAATGTCAATCTGAGCTGATACATCTAGAAAAACCACATTTCCAAATATGGTCATACTCTGAGGTGCTGGGTAGACACGAATGTGTGAAAGACATTCTCCTGCCCAGAACAGCTGGCTGGCATCCATCTCATCCATGTGTGGAAGGACGAGGGGACATCTGCAAACTTGAAATGGCCCAGTGCTGGACCTTGGTGGTGAGGGCCAGATACAATCCACAGTAGCTTAGAAACTGTTAGCCCCTCTCAGCTGCTACCCACCTGCCACTGTGATCAGTGAGCTCCCTCCCATCCACAGGTTTGTGTTTGGCTCAGTGGATACAAAAGAGAAATGGGGATACAAGGTGCCAGCTGGCCTCATCCCTCCAATAGAACCTCATATGCAGCAGGAGCAGCTGACAGCATCCAGCTCCTCCTATATGGTGCTTATACAGCATCCACCGGTTAGAGTACTCAGGCCTTACAGAGTCCAAGCTAGCAGAAGAACCAGCTGCCTTCAGATGCTCAGAGCAAAGACAGCCCAAGGTTGTTGCAAACAGAAAGAGGGCTGTGGGCCGTGTTGGGTACCAAGGCCATGCACATCCTAGGCCTGCAGTGATCGGAGCTGGAGCCAATAACGATCAGGTAGAATGCAGAATCTGTCCCAAGAGAAGGTAAGCCTACTCTCCACACACAAGCTGACTGCGGGCTCCAGAGTGGCAGGACCCACACAGCAAACATCCCAGAGTGAGGTGCGGGACAAGAGGAAGCCAAGCTCTACCTACCCTGCCCGTGGGGCTCGGGTGAGCTGCTTCACCTGGCTGAACGTCAGATTTGTCATTTAGAAACTGGAAATGATTGTAGCACCCACCACATAATGATTCCATCAATAGCGTAGTCTCAGAAGGTGCTGCTGTGGGCCCCATTATTACAAACTCCATAGTAGTGTTCACTCAGGTCTCACTGCACTAGGAGAGCTGAGGATCTGGGGAACCTCTAGGGGGTGGATGTGGAGTTAGGGGACCACTGGATTGTTGAATCCTGCCGGGCTTCCTGAGAGAGAGGCTGGGATCCCCAAATCCCTGCTGCTCTGATGGTTCTCCTAAGGAGTTTCCTATATAGACACACATGCAACTGTGTGCTCACGGTGGCCAGAAACTTCAAGGACCCCCAATGCCCCTGGCAGTGGCACAGGGCCACAAGTAAGGGACCTCCCATCCCCTCCCCCTCTGTCTGTATCCCTCCCCTCCTCTCTTCGATCTCCTCCCTCTCCCATCCCTCCCATTTGTCCCCTCCCACTCCCCCTCCACACCTGCTTCCAGCTATCTACAGGTGAATTTCTCATCAGAAGGAAAAGAAAACGGCCGTAGGTCAACGTGGCTCCCCCATCTCGATCACCACCATGCAAAGTTGTAGTTAAGCCACCCCCGGTTAATTTCTTATTTATAAAATTGCGCCCTTCACCTCCCAGTTCCCCTCAGGGAGCACGCAGAAATGGATCGTTTAATAAAACCCAATGCATCACATGAGAAGGTTTGTAAGTGCCTTCTGTAGCCTCCAGGTGGCTCATTCTCCTAAAAGGGCTCAGGATCATTAGGGAGAGGCCTGTTGGACAGCCTGTGACAGTCAAGGCAGAGGCTCCTGAGTCCATCCCAGCAGGAGGGTCTCCTTGACAACTGCAGTAACTCACAGGGCGCCATGGAAATCTACTTCAGAGCAGCAAAGGGGACAGCACCCAAGGGTACCACGTATCCCTGCTCCAGTCCAGCAAGGAGGTTGGCACCCAAGCTGTCCCTCTAAGGCCCCGTAGAAACTAAAAGCAAAGGATGATGGGGGTTGGGGGGAGCCACACCTGTGGATCAAACAATGACCTGCAGATTCACATGTGGAAACCCTAACAGGAAAAAAGATGGAGACATAGCAATCCTAGTCTGTTCCTAGGCCTTCACACTCCCACCCTCTATCCACGAAGTGGGTGCCTAGCTGGGGAGGAAGAAGGATGTCAGAGATGCAAAACTAAGTAGCTGCCTGAGCAGACGTCCTCCTCACTGCAACGTGCAGGTCTTTATCTGGTGGGTCACTTTGTGTGATCACACACCAAAATGCATTTTGCTAATAGAGACATGTTCTTCCATTCCGATGGTTGGTTATACTAGCAGCTTCCAGGTTAATTTCTTTCTTTTTTTTTTAAGATTTATTTATTTATTTTATACATATGAGTATACCATCATTGCTCTCTTCAGATACACCAGAAGAGGGCATCAGACCCCATTACGGATGGTTGTGAGCCACCATGTGGTTGCTGGGAATTGCACTCAGGACCTCTGGAAGATCAGTTGGTGCTCTTAACCACTGAGCCATCTCTCCAGCCCCGCCCCCTCCCCACTCCCGCCCCCCCAGATTAATTTCTAAAGACTAAAATGCTCAATGGTTGAAGGGCTCTGGGAGGCCAGAGGCCTCTGTGCTGTGGGTGTTAGATAGAGAGGAAAGGACAGGTGCCCAGGGGTATTTCTCCTGGAGGAGGGGAAGAGCAGAAACTGGAGACTGGATGGGGTGGGGGGCTGGAAGCATCCACTCACTGGAGACTGAGTGGATTGGGGGGGAGGGGTGTGGAAGCATGCAGTCACTGGAGACTGGATGGGGTGGAGGAGTGGAAGCATCTGATCACTGAAGGCTGGATGCAGGTGGGGAGCTGGAAGCATGAGGCTTACTGGAGACTGAATGGATGTGGGGGTGGGACTGAAGCATGGACTCACTAGAGACTGGATGGAGGGGGAAGGTGTGCAAGCATCCGCTCACTGGCAATGCACACTCCTCTGAACGGAGCTGATCCCACATTCAACATAGGAGACCTGCTCTGGCTCCAGAGGCAAATACTAATCTGCCCGTCCAGGCATCGTAACTCACTCAGCAGATATCCAGGTCCTACCTCCCATCTACAGCAGCCTCCATGCCAGGCTACGGAGACACTAGAGCCTCTAAGATGTGACCTCCACAGTGCGGGACATTCTCACCAGCAGGGGAGGCAGATAAAAGGTCAGAGGAAAGACAAGGAGCTCATAGAAGAGCCAGCCAGCCCATCAGGGAGCTCCCATCTGGCCAGGCTCCCCCAGATTTACCTGGAGACACTGGCAGGGGGCAGTGTGACAGTGTAACCCTAAGGCCTGCGGACTCGCTCTGTTGGGACTTGGTGGGCAGTGTGTCCACAGCTGCCCTTGGACCCGATTCACTGAGGCCAAAATGACCATAACTGTCAGTCTTGTGAGTGGCTGAGACAGCCATTCCCCAGTGAAGCTGAGCACTGTTCACACATCTGGAACACGGTTAAGGAGGTGCATGGGGCTACACCATGCTCTCTCCCTTCCCAGGGACAGGCAGGTGGGACAGACAAGCAGGCTGAAGTGATACAATGGACGTCTAGAAGGTGGGATATACTAAGCTCAGGATGGACAAAGGGTGGACCCTACCTGGCCCAGGGTGACGTGTCCTCGTGTAACACAGAGGCTAAATCTATATGGGACCAACTTCCTGCCTGTGCAGCATGGCCTTCAGAGAGAATAGGAGATTCTGTGACTCTGGAGACTTGGCAAAAGGACAGAAGTTAAACAGGCGATATCTAGGACCGAGGAACATGAACCCAGTTGCCATATTTGGTGGGAACACTAATTTCAGCAGCCCCCTGGTTACCCCTCTAGCACGGCTGCTCTCCAAATGCAGAGGCTTTGGGGAGAGAGAGGGCTCCAGTCTCCAGCCTGGGTCCATACGTATGTGCCAAAGAGTTGGCTTTGAAATATTTGACTTCATCTGAGCAAGAGCCATGAGACAGGTTCAACAGTTCTGTAGTGTGAATGTCTCAGAACAACTGGACAGTCAGGCCTGGATGGCGGGGCACTCTGCCTTGTTCATCCCTGCCAGTGCTGTCCAGAGACTGGGAATCCCAGGGCCAGAGGAGCTCCCAGGGACCAGGCACAGGTATAGGGATGCTGGCTGAGGGAAAGAGGGAAGAGGAGGCTGTCATCTTTGGTTTTCCTGTCAGTCCTGAGTTCACACCACCCAGCAGGGCAGTGGGCCCTTCCCTTTCTCAAGATGCGGCTGCAGACCCAGCTCCCTGGCCATGTTTGTGCTTCAGGGCTAGTGTGAACGGAGAGAAATAATACTGGGTTGGGAGGACAGGTCCGCTTATGAATTAATTCAGTCAGCACTGAGGCTACACACACACACACACACACACACACACACACACACACATACACACCACACACACCGGCCTTGAAAAAGGCAGCAATTGGTAGGAGCCACTCAACTCATCCATCTCATTTCAAAATGGATGGCTCTCTTCCAAGTGCTTTCCAACACACCTACCCCACCAAGTCACTTAACCGTGAAAACATTTAAAGAGCCAAAGCAGCCTTTGCCATCGCCTTCCCAGTGCCTAGTTCAAATCCAGCTGTCCCTTGGCCCACAGCCCTCCCAGCTGCGACTCTTAGGTGGGTTGCTTATGAAACAGCCAGGTGTTACCATGGAGATTTACAGACTCCAGTAGAGAGTCAGCCAAGCCCATTTTCATTCTTGCTTCCCATGGAGAAGGATGCTCCTTCCCACCTTCTAAAGAGAGGCCAACGGTGCTTGGGGGTGGGATAGCAGTGCTTGGGGTGGGGTCACAGTGAAGGACGGGGCTGGTGTAATATTAATTTGGACCTCAGATTTTTCTTATAAAAAGTCGGAGGGGAAGAAAGGGCCCTCCGTCTGTGGCTGTGGAGAGGGCTGGATGAGGCATGCCCACGTAAAATAAATGCCCATAGTCACCTTCTCTTTATGGTAATGTGGATAGAGATAATGATGGTGATTTTTCTAGAGCTCAAGAAAGATGCTCAGTCCAACTACCTTTCAGCCCAGGAGTGCTTCACTTCATCTTCTACTAAGTTAAAAGGAAAATCCACATACAGGGGCTGGAGAGCTGGCTCAGTAGACAAGCACACACGCTGCTTTTTAATTTTTTATTATTTATTTTACTATGTGTGTACGAGCAGGTTCACTGCATGTATATATATGCATGTATGTATCATGTATGTGCTTTATTTTACTTAGGGTTTCATTGTTGTGCAGATACCATGCATGACCAAGACAACTCTTACAAAGGCAAACATTTAATTGGGGCTGGCTTACAGGTTCAGAGGTTCAGTCCATTATCATTGTGGTGGGAGCATGGCAGCATCCAAGCAGGCATAGTGCAGGAGGAGCTGAGAGTTCTACATCTTCATCTGAAGGCAGCCAGGAGGAGGCCCTCCTCCGCACTATGGGGAACCTGAGTATAGGAGGCCTCAAAGCCCAAACTCCCGCCAACAAGGCCACACCTCCTAATAGTGCCACTCCCTATGGACAAGCATTCAACACATGAATCTGTGGTGGCCAAACCTATTCAAACCACCACATGCCTCACACCTCAGAAGATCAGAAGAAGATGCCAGACCTCCTAGAACTGCAGTTAGGGATGGGTGCTAGGAACTGACCTGGGCCTCTGGACACAAGAGGATCCTCTGCAGCCCCAAGCACTTCCTTCTTTTGCAGAAGAGCAGGATGCTGTTCCCAGAATCCATACCAAGTGGCCCACAATAGCCCATAAGACCAGTTCCAGAAGATCTGTCACCTTCTTCTGGCCTCCAATGGCTCTGCACACATGTGGTGTACACACGGACAAGCAGGCAAAACATCAATACACATAAATAAAAATTAAAACAGAAGCAAATCACACACAAATAGGCTTTGGAAGAGGCGGGGACATTCTAGCAGGAAGTGGAGATGGCAGAGTGACACTGTGGATTCCCTGACCTGGGCTTTGGGAAACAGCTGAGGTGCCAACTGCTGTGTATGCCTGACTGTGACCACAAGTGTTCCAAAACTGTGTGCACAGGTAATTCCGAGACTTCATAAAAGCACACAAGGAAAATCTACATATAGCAGCAAAGAACACAGTGCGTACAGTTACAGATATACAAACGCATGCACACATAGGCATGCACATACACACAGGTGCAAAACACACACACACACACACACACACACACACACACACACAGTTTGTTTCTAAGCTCCTGAGTGTCCTTCTGAGATATTAGGGTTGGGGGTCAGAACAGGTGTGAACCCCTCAGCCCATGAATTCCCTCTGTGAGTGTTTGGCTACAGGTTCGTGGATGGCAATGTGAATAAGCACGATTCACGACTGTCTATCCTTAGTTCCAAATCACTCCTGCTGATGGAAGCTACCAGAAGCTGTTCCTAACTTCAAACAGCACACAATAGTTGCTTGTAGATCACGGATGTGGCTGTATTAGCTGTCTTTCCTTTCGTAGGTATTAGGATTAATTTGCATAAGATGATCGCACTGGGACCGTTACCCGCATACTTCTCATACCTGGCATACTAGTTGTCTTGTAGCAATAGAAGCCCAAGTTGGGAATCAATATCCTGTTTAATCATCCACTGAGTGAGCATTTGTGGGTGAACTCAAGATCGCTTAGGGCGGGAGCGGGGGGGGGGGGGGGGGGGAGAAAAGGAACAACAGAAACATTCCAGAGTCGCAGAAGACAGAAGTTTAGGAAGGGCGGGTGAGGCCCCTCTTGTTTCCCTTCGCTTGTTAAATGATGCCTTGACTTCCGGCCCAGCTTGAAATGCTGCGGAACCCTTCTCACCTGGGCAGGCTTCCTCCTCCGGGGAGAGGGTGCTCCCGCCTCCCCCTCCCCCTCCCCCCGGAGCCAGCAGCACCCGCTTTCAGATGCACAAGGGCCAGGCTGATTGTAATTCTCTCTGCTTTCTCTTTCTCTTTTCTTAGAGAGCCCAGAGCGCCTCCGGGAAAATTGGCTGAATAAAAGGTATAAAGACTTTCTCTTTTCTTCCTGAATGGTTTTTGACAGATATGAGCATGTTGAACATCTCAGGAGCTGCTGGTGGTGAGCGCCAGGAATTGCTGGGGTTTCCCACTGGTTAGAGGGAGGGAAAGATTGGGGGATGGCAGGGAAATTTTGATATCTCCTCTCTTGTCCCCCCTGCCCCCGGGAAATAGGTTTGAATTTTGTGAGGAAGGAGGCTCAAGGGTAGAGAAGCTGAAAGAGCTGGACGACGGTCAAAGGAGCCTGTTCTTCCGCAGCTCCGATCTACCCCAGAAACTAGGTCTGATCCTTCCTGGCCCCACCCCTCACTCACTCCCCATCCAGCCCCCTCCCAGTTATTCAGCGCGTGTCCACCCTTCCCCGGGGCTGCACAGTCTTAGATCCCTCTGTCTAACTCCTCTCCCTGACCTAGTCTCCTGGAGCTGGAACTATGGAAACCATCCCAGTTCCAGGTGCTAAGCCTCACTAGGAGGCTGGACATTGTGAGAGGCTAAATCACCTGGTGCTCTTCTTGGCTCGCCCTCCACCAGCAACTCCTCCTTCTTCTTGGAGTTACAAAAAAAAGTTTTACTTGAAGTAGGGGAGGGGTGCTGTCCAAAGGATGGAGATTGGTTGTGAAAAAAATTAGGTGTGACTTTTCAGCCCACCTCCGTCTCCTACCACATACCTGTGCGCCTGGGGGCGGAGCTTCCTGTTTGTGAGCTCCTGGGTCTGGGGCGGGGCTTCCTGTTATGGAGCTCTTGGGTCTGAGGTTGAGTCTGAACCAGTGACACCGCAATCACAGAATACCTGATGCTGTGACAATGCAAGAAGAGAACAAATAAGCCCGGGTGAGGCTCAATAGGCTGGCTGAGCGCTTGCCTGCAATGCACGTGGCTGAGGTTCCATCCCCAGCACTTACACCACTTGTGGTGGTCCACACCTGTAATCCTAGAACTTGGGGATGGAGCCTGGAGAATCAGAAATTCAAGGTCAACTTGTGCTGCTTGTTGAGCTTGAAGCTACACTGGGCTACATGAGGTCCTGTCTCATAAAAGGAGGAGGGGCTGAAGAGATGGCTCCATAGTTAAGAGCCCTTGTTCTTGCTCAAAACCCAGGTTCGGTCCCAGCATGCACATGGTGAGTTATAATTGTCTACAACTCCAGTTCCAGGAGATCCAGCACCCTCTACTGTCTTCCGTAGGCATCAGATAAGCTGTGCATACATACCCACAGGCAAACATTTAGACAACTAAAATAAAAATAAATAGATTTTTTAAGAGACAAACTTAGCGGTTCACAGTTCTGGTTGCCATCCAATGTTGAAGTGCTGGCACCCTGTGAAGACATTACTACTGTGTCAAAAGACAAGAGAGGAAAGGAGGCAACTGGGCTGTATTTGGGGTTGGGGATGTGTTTGTGTGTGTTACATATATGGTTGCATGTGTACATGCAGACCCACTCACCCTTAAGCACACGTGTGGAGGTCAGAGGTCAACATGAGTCTCTTGGACTTTCTTTTTCAGCTTTAGTTCTTAAGGTAGCCCCTCACTAAACCCGGTGCTCAGTGATTGGCTAGACTGGCTGTAGATCATGTTCCATTAGTCTGTGCCTCCCCAGCATAGGGAATAGAGTCACCTGCCACCACACCCTGCTTTTATGTGGGTGCTGAGGGGGTCAAACTCAGGACCTCTTGTTTGTAAGCTACTGTACCACCCACTGAGCTAGCTCTCCAGCACCCCCTCAACTCCCCCTTTTAGAATGCTATTAATTACCCCCCACCCACCCACCCAGGAGAGTGGAGCCTTTATGGTCTAGTCACATGTTGACACTGTTACTATAGTAATTAATTTCCACAGGAGGTGAGGGGCATTCAAGCTCAGCAGATGGCATGTGGCAAGGGCCTCAAACGCTTTCTGCATGTCAGAATCAAAAACAGTTTCATCAGATTCAGGAACGCCGTGTGTTCCTAAGGTGAACTTGTAATGTCTTTTGGGCTGATTTTGCTCCAAGATACCCTTGGTTCCCATGTCTGCCACAAGGAGGCAAAGTCCCGTGTGGAAGCTGGCTTCACCCGGCCACACAGGCTGTCTGGGAAGCTGACTGCTTGGGCTCTGCTCATCAGCTTTCCGTCAGAATGGCCTGGGGGAGCCATTCCTCCTGTGGCTCACGCTTCTCATGCCCAACAGTGCTTTATAAGATGCCCCAACTTAAGTCACGCTCTGGCTCTTTGATCTTGGTCAGAGTTGTAGTGGCTCCAGGGCTGGTGGCACAGCCCTATAATCTCCGTGCCTGTGAGGCTGAGGCAGGAGGATAACAAATTCAAGTCCAGACTGAACTATAGAGTGAGACCCTGTCTCAGCAAAGGAACAAAAAGTTGTGGACATGAGCACATTAAGCAAGTTAAGTCAGTCTCTGAGAGGCAAATACGCTACGATTTCTTTTACTCATGAGTCCTGGGTTTTATGTAGAAATTAAATCGTACATGTTTAAGTGACAGAAAAGCAAAAGGAAGAGCCTGCCAGATGGCTCAGTGGGCGCAGGCACTGCCACCAAGCCTGAGCACCTGAGTTCCATCCCCAGACCCGACATGCTAGAAGAAGAGAAGTGACCCCTGTAAGTTGCCCTCTGACCTCCATAGGAGCTCATACGCGTGCACACACACACAGAAACAAGAATATAAAACTTTTTGAGACAAGATCTCACTATGTAGCCTGGGCTGTCCTGAACTCTCTATGTAGAACAAGCCGGCCTCACCATGTCCAGCAGTAAACAAGTAAATAAATGTGAATTAAGAAAATAAATAAAGTGGACTACTGGGATGTGGTAGGGTAGCAGGGTATGGGGGGATTATGTTCAAAGGATATTGTATATTTGCACAATCATGGCCTTGTGTGAGCCTACCTAACAATTTTTAAAGTTGTATTGACTATTGTAGACACTTTACATTTCCATGTGAGTTTTAGAGCTCATATGTAAATTCTGTTAAAAACGAAAAACAAACAAACAAACAAACAAACAAACCTACCCAGCTAGGATTTTAGGCAGGCTCATCCTGGATCACTGACGACATCCAACACCAGTTAGCTCCTGTGTCCAACACAAGGTCTGTCTCCAGACGTGGAACTCTGGTCCTCTATTTCTCTCGGGTAGTGCAGCCTCTGGCGCCCGTGTGCATTCCCGCAGACCCGCTCCCACGTGTCTTGCTTCTCTTTGCTACCTCAGAGGCTTTTTCCGTTCCAGCTCTGGCGACAGCAGTGGCGGCTGCACAGAGATCAAATTCTTCTGTGCTTCACGTATTGATCTTGTGTCCCGCAGCCTTGCTGAACTCGCTCGCTGCTGGCTCCTGTCACCTTTCACACGTTCTATGCAGGAGGAGGTGTTGTCTGTGAGTGAAAGCTATGTCACTTTCTAGTCTGGGGTCCTTAACACTGGATGCAGGCAGCGTAGGGCTGAACAGGAGAGATAACGTGCTTGCATCACCTCGGGTCGTAAAACATCGTGTTAGTTGGAGTGTTCTATGACCACCCCTACTTCCTACCTTGTAAGACTTGCTGCAAGTTATTATTATTATTATCATCGTTATTATTTGTTTAGTAGAGGGCATGTACATGCTAGGACACACATGCGAGCCGAGATCAGAGGACTGACTACTTGCTGAGTCACTTCTCTCCTGAAGTATGTAGGTCCCAGGAATTAAACTCAGGTATAGTTCTTCTTCTAGGGGCGGGGCTGTTGTGAGACCACCATCCATGTTGCCTGGCTTGTTAGCCAGTGGTGTAGTCATTCAGGTCTTGTCTAGGTAGCTACATTGTTGCAATTTCACGCAGGTAGATCTAGCACCCGGCATCCTGGTCCTCTGGCTCTAACAGCCTTTCTGCCCCCTGAGCCTTAGATGTAAGGGTTGTACTCTAGATGTATGGGCTAGGGCTAGACAGCCCATGGTCAGCTCTCCTCCACATATGGACCAGTTTGGATTTCTGCGATGGTCTCCACCTGCTTGCTGCATGAGAACAAGTTCTTAACTGGTTCTCCATCCTATCTTGCTCTGAGACATTGTTCTTTCTTCTTCCCACAGTGTTAATGATGTCATTAGTCCATCCAGGATATTTGTTTCCTCTCAGGTATTATAGCTTTTAGGACTAAAGTTATTGTGGGTTATTTAAAAAAATAATAATAACCTTTCTACCTGATAATATAATGGAATACAGTACATAATACCTATTTTAATATCTTTGTCTGTCTCAGTTCCAACCTCTTCTCATCTCAGGGGCTGCTCTCTGCCTCTTTTCATTCCTGACAACTTTTTAAATAAGTTTTATTTTGTATGTATAGGTGTTTTGCCTGCACATGTGTCTGTGCACCATGTATGTGCCTAGTACTCATGAAGGCCAGAAGAGGGCACCAGATCTCCTAGAACTGGGGTTACAGACAGTTGTAAATTGTTATGTGAGTGCTACAAGTCAAACCTAGGCTCTCTGGGAGAGCAGTCCGTGCCCTTAACTGCTGAGCCATCTGTCCATCCCCAGACCTGGTCATTTTTAATTAGACATTGGATGCTATCAGTTTTACCTCGATGGGAGGTGGGTGCTACCAACTGAGTCTCTGCCTATTCCTGTACATATTCCTAAGCCTTGTTCTGGATGCAGTTACGTGACCCTTGGCCCTTGGCCCTTGACCTTTGACCCCAGCAGTTCCTAGTCTCAGACTGTCTGCTGCTCAGAGATGATTATGACTCTAGTCATTCCTGCTACTAGGGCCTTGGGAACTGTAAAGTGCCTTTACCTCTCAGGTGACTGCTCTTGCCTCTCATGAATGCTGGGCACTCTCAGGTGGTATTTACCTTGGCTGTGGGGAGTCTTGGTTGGGTGCTAGATGGAGCCAGTCTCTAGGGCTTCTCCTCTGGCCAGTACTGTCCTTTCCAGGTCCTGTCCTAGGACAGTGGGGATCCTGAGTCGTCCCTCCTTGTCCCCTGACTCTGGTCCTTCCTCTTCATAGCTGACGATGGCTCTTTGGTTGGTTACCACTTCATGCAGGAGGCAACAGGCGCCCTTGACTCTCCACTCTGTCTATAAAGGGAAGATTTCCTGCTCGAACTTGGTTCTACCTGTGATGTGACTACGTGGCCCTTTGGAGGGTGCATACATGTGCATGTGCACATGCACAGACACAGGGGTGCCAGGCATGTGCCTGTCCAGGTCTCCCTGTCCTCTAGGGTGAGAGGAGTGAAAGGCAGGTCATGCTGCTGTCAGAGCACTTGGGGCTCAATGTCCCAAAGTGGAGGCCAACACCTCGGGTTTCTTCCCTATGAGAACGGCAATGGAACACTGCAGCCTTGGGGTGCAGAACCTGACAAAGGGCATGTCATATAATGTCTTCTCGGGAGAATCTTATCTATGAAGAATAAGAGAGGAGGGTGAGGGGAGGGAAGGGAAGGGGAGAGGGGAAGGGAGAATAGAGGAGAGAAGGGGAGAGGAGGGGAAGGGAGGGGAGGGGAGGGGAGGGGAGAGGAGAAGAGAGGAGAGGGAATGATTGAATACCACAGTCAGCAACCCCCAGCCACCTCTCCCCCATAAACATTACCAAGTAGGAGGTCCTGGCAGCTAAGCATCCAATCCTCCAAACCCAGCCCCCACACGGGCCTCATCTGCGATGGGTAAGGCTGAAGCCTTACTCTGCCCGAGCACAGTCTCCCTCTTGACTCTTTCTCTGGACACAACATTGCCAGCCAACAAGGGGCTTGGAGTCAGCCCAGCTCCCTTCAGCCTACACTTTCCTCCATGCCAAGCGTGTCCCTGAGCAGTGGTGATTGTGGACTTCTTGGCTGGGGTTTCTGCGCCCTGCCATGTGGAAGGAGGGGGGGGGGGAGATCAGAAGGAATCAGAGGGCTCAGCCTTCCTGTGCATTCTGGCCCGATGCCTCTTTGAGAGATATCTCCACTACCCAGACTTCTGCTGACTGGAGTCATATCAGATGTGGTTTGTTAGATGTGTGTGTGTGTGTGTGTGTGTGTGTGTGTGTGTGTGTGTGTGTGTAAGAGGAAGACAGACAGAGACAGAAAGAGACAGAGATAAATTTTTCTAGTGAATGATCTCCAAATCTGTGGGTGGCAAAGGGTTAACCCCAACTCTGTGCCTGACCCCAGAGCCAACCTACATCTTGCCACATGAGCAATATACTTTGGGTATTTCTGGCTGGAAAATCGGCTCCCAGCTCCACAGTTCTGCACCACAGAACATGGAGATATCTCTCTCTCTCTCTCTCTCTCTCTCTCTCTCTCTCTCTCTCTCTCATACACACACACACACACACACACACACACACACACACACACACACACACACGCGCGCGCGCACACACACACTTCCTGCAGGTCCCCAGCTGGGGGTTTTGTGCCATCCATGGAAGGAGTGGAGCCGTAACATGAGGGGCAGGATTTGGGGGGAACGGGAGGACAAGGCTGTGCAGATGTGTGGAGGGCTGCAAAACCAGCCTGTGTTCTCCCCGGAGTATTAATTACAGTTGGAGTCTAGGCTTGTCAGGGCGCGCTCTGCTCGGGCAGAGTAATTGATACCGGTCGGAGCTGTGGGTGGGTCATGGTGCAGGAGCAGGATACCAGGACATCACTCTCAGCACTGCCCGCCTGCTCCATGGAGAGAAATACAGGAAGTTGTGAGCCCCTGGCAGCCTGGCTACCCCTTCCCTGTGCCTTTCCATCAGGCAGCCTTCTACAAAATGTGTACTGTCTTGCCTGGGTTCATGGGATGTCTGCATAGAGTCATCCGCTGGTGACTGGGGTCAGAGTGTTCACCACCGATGAGTGCTGGTGCGCGCTTTGCGCTCTCCATGGTGCTGATGTCATCACTGGGGGAGGTCAAACCAGCGTCAGCCTGCCCAACCCTGCCTGGGTCCTTCCTCTCACCGGGACATCGCAGGCCATGTTCGAGGGCTGCCTGAGCACCCTAACTTTCTGCTTCTGGCAGCTGCACCTGCAACCTAGGCTGGTCATGGAGAAGAGTGCCACCTTACAGTGGCCAAGGAGAGAGTGGGAAGGGATAAAATAGAACCCATTAAAGGGCACACCATAGCCACACAGCTAGGGCCCATGTCCCCAAAGCACCATGGGCCTTAAGCAAACCTTCAGCACATCAGCCCTTGAGGAACAGGCTAGACCCAAACTATTAACACTGTTCCCTGTTCCACAAATGCTCATGTCCGTCTTCAAATGCAAAATGAATTCTGCTTGTCTCCAAGAGTCCCAAAGTCTTAACAATTCCAGAGGTGCACAAAAGCCAAAGTCTAAAGTCTCCCCCAGAGTCAGGGTGAAATCTGAGCTGCAAGCCCATGCTGGGGTGAAAACACCCACTCTGGAGGGGAGGGTGCTTGGCAGGCCAAACTTCCTGCAGAGCTGTGCCTGGTGTCTAGGGCATGTGGTGGGATGTGTGGACAGCTCCCCTTTTCTCCTCCCTTGGGGACCCTGACCCTGTATCCTCACCCCTTCCCCTGTGCCATCACCCCCTCTTCTGTCCCCTTCCCTGTGCCCTTCACCCTCCCCTGTCCCTTTTGCCCTCTCCTCACCCCTTCCCTGTCCCCTCGCCCATTTCCCTGTTCCCTCACCCCTCCCCGTCCCCTCACTCCCTCCCCATCCCCTCACTCCCTTCCCTGCCTCCTCACTCCTTCCCCTGTCCCCTCGCCCCCTCCCCTGGCCCCTCCCCCCTCCCCTGGCCCCTCACTCATTCCCCTGTCCCCTCACCCTTTCCCTGTCCCCTCACCCCTTCCCTGTCCCCTCACCCATTTCCCTGTTCCCTCACCCCTCCCCGTCCCCTCACTCCCTCCCCTGCCTCCTCACTCCTTCCCCTGGCCCCTCGCCCCCTCCCCTGGCCCCTCACCCCCTCCCCTGGCCCCTCACTCATTCCCCTGTCCCCTCACCCTTTCCCTGTCTCCTCACCCCTTCCCCTCTCCTCTCACCCTCTCCCCTATCCCCTCACCTCCTGTCCATTCACCCCTCCCTGTCTACTCAGCTCTGTCCTTATTCTTCCACCTCCTCCACTGTCTTCCTAGGCCCTGTCATTGTCCTATGGCCCCTCGCCCCACCTACCCTTCCCTTCCCCTTCTCTGTCCCCCCACTCACCTGGTCTATCCTCTAAGGCTCCTCCCCTGGCCTCCCAAAGACCCCTCTCCTGTCTCTGTCCTCTCACCTGCTTTGCTGACTTCTGCTCCCAAGAGGATAGGAAGTTTAATCTACCTGGGTGCTTAAATGGGTGACACTGGATCCCAGTCCGGACAGCGCCAGCTCAGGGCTTGTGCTATGATACCTAATGCCCAGTCTATGAAAAGGACCCAGTGAATCTGAGCTCCTGCCCTTTCTCATCCCACAGCTGTACTTGGGTAGCACTATGGAAGATCTTTCTCTCTCAGACAGACTCATTGGCCGCAGAGGGCCCCAGGCTCCATCTGGACTGGCACAGCAAGCTGTACACACTGCGGTGTTGGGGGAGCGGCTGGTGGAGGCAGGAATTTGCGAGCATACCCGTCTTTCTTGTGGCAGATTTGGGGCACAGGGGCAGCCAGTAGCATGGGTGACTGGCCAAGCACACACAGCACCATCAGTGTCAAGGGAGCCCAACAACCACCACGCGTCAGTGCTGTCTAGAAGGGATGCTGACTCCACAGAGTGGAGGTCAATCCCTGAGAGCCCCAGAGCGCTCGGCTCGCCGATGGCCGCCTTTAACCGCACTGCGTGGAGCTGAGGCTGGATGTGATCTGAGAGGCTTGAGTGGCAACAGGCGGGTTCCTGGGGTATCTTTGATCGTGTGCAGTAAGGCTCTGCTCTCCGCCCCATCCTGGTCACAATTCATGTCAGTGATTGTGTAAACATTCCGTAGGCATTACAGGAGCAGAGATGAAATTTTATCAAACGTGATAAGAATAGATGTAAAAATCTACTTGGGCTAATGCTGTAGGAAGATCGGGGGCTCATTGTAGGGAATTCAGCCCAGTCAGTGGTACCAGATACCATCCCCCACCTGGGTACCAGATACCATCCCCCACCTGGGTACCAGATACCATCCCCCACCTGGGTACCAGGTACCATCCCCCCACCTGGGTACCAGATACCATCCCCCACCTGGGTACCAGATACCATCCCCCACCTGGGTACCAGATACCATCCCCCACCTGGGTACCAGGTACCATCCCCCCACCTGGGTATGGTGACAGTTCTGGGGTAAGCCAGCTGTGTGCAGAGAAGTCACATAGCACAGGTAGCTGACCCTGACAGGGGCTTTCTTTGATAAGACATGATGTGCCCTAGAGTGTTCAGACTCATCAGCCAGATGGTGGGCTTGCTTAAAGTGTATCTGAGGGCTGGGGGTGGGGGTGGGGCTCACATCCCAGGAGACTGATGAAGTGGAGGCTCCCGATCACACCAAGGGAATGACTGGGGGTCCAAAAGCTTCTTAGAGCAGGACAGGACTTAGCAAGCCAGAGACTTTCTCTGGGACACTGCGGGCAGGCTGGTGTTAGAAAGGGAGAGTACCTTCAGCCTCAGGTACCATCAGCAGGGCTGTGGGTGGGTACAAGGCTCAGACTAGAGAGAGGAAGAGATCTCTTCCATCCTCAGGCCTCAGTGTGGGAGCAGCGTAGGAATTCTATTGTCCAGAGGGGTGGGGAGGATAAAGGAAGGGATGGGAGGAGAAAGCAGGGGAGTGGAGGAGAGGGAAGGGGAGGGGAGGGGCAGGGCGGATCCAGGCTTGTGAGAGCAGGTTACACCTCGGTGGCTGCCATATGGCACTTGCTGGAAAGGGAAGAATCTGCCCGCCACTTTAAATCAGGAGTCAGACAGCGCTGGCAGGGCACAGGGCTGTGTCCCCCACCCCACCCTCTGCCGAGGTGCATCCTCCTGCCCGCGTTCCTCTCTGGCTGCTGAATTATTGAGAGCGCTGTGTGCTTTATTGCTGTGCTGGAGGGGCACTGTGGCATAGCAGCTGAGCTTGGAGTGTGTCTGTGGTCCAGGGGGGTCGTGACAGGCCTGAGCTTTCCTCCCTAGAACCCCGATGAGGGGAGCGTCCTCCTGCTCTCCCCTCCGTAGCATTATTTATTCATAGTCGCTGGCCTTCTGATCAAGGCTACGCACCCTCCCCCACTCTGACACCACCATTCTGGAAGGATGTGGATTGAATCTGTGGCAAATGGCATTGCCTGGCCCACATGTTAGGGCTCTGGGGTAGGGTCCCTCTGCCACTGGCATGGCAGGCGAGGGAGTAGCCTGTCCCTAGGGATTACCTCCAATGTCTGTCCCATTTTAGTTTGTGTCTGGGGTGAAGTGTAAGTATGTAGATACAGATGAGAATGAATGGTATGCAGGTGAGTGCAAGAGGAAGGGATCCGTGCCTCTGTGTACATGTGTGTATTCATGGGCTGTGTGTGTGCAGATGTGCATGGAGCCATGTGCAGGGGCTGTGTGTGTGTGCAGATGTGCATGGAGCCATGTGCAGGGGCTGTGTGTGTGTGCAGATGTGCATGGAGCCATGTGCAGGGGCTGTGTGTGTGCAGGTGTGCATGGAGCCATGTGCAGGGGCTGTGTGTGTGCAGGTGTGCATGGAGCCATGTGCAGGGGCTGTGTGTGTGCAGGTGTGCATGGAGCCATGTGCAGGGGCTGTGTGTGTGCAGATGTGCATGGAGCCATGTGCAGGGGCTGTGTGTGTGCAGGTGTGCATGGAGCCATGTGCAGGGGCTGTGTGTGTATGCAGGTGTGCATGGAGCCATGTGCAGGGGCTGTGTGTGTGTGCAGATGTGCATGGAGCCATATACATATGCTGTGTGTGTGCAGATGTACATGGAGTCACATGCAGGGACTGTATTGTACAGTGTGCATGACCAAGCTATGTATAGTCATATCTCTGGGTCTTCCAGGTGTGCGTGGAGGTGCAGATCTTTAGAAAGGATTCTGTGCATCCAGAATGCCCCCATCTAAAGGGTGGTGGTAAGCTTATCCCAGAGTTTGGAGTAATTTCTGCATGCAGACAGCCTCCAAGAGAGCTCACCAGAACACAAGCAGTCACTCCTTTATCCACACTTCCAAACCTCAAACAAACTCTCCTCCTGGATATCCCCCACTCCAGAATCCTCAAGATTCCCTAGTGTGGGAACGCCCCCAGCCCTCTTCCCTGGGTCTGCCATGTGTCAAGGTTGGATCTGAGCCATGCTGGCTCTCAGCAGAGGGCCAGACGGGCGCAGTGACCAACATGGGCAAAGCCAGGCAGGACCTTCAATAACTTGATAGTGAGCCCAGTGCAGGCTCAGAGCTGCACAGCCCGGGGACATAGAATGAGGCTGAGCTGCAGAGAGGAAAGAGGGGACCAGAAGGACCGACCAGGACCTGGACTTCCTAAAACAGCTGCAGGGAACACCAAAACTGTGCACCAGAGAAAGATGGAGCCCCAACCGCTAACCTACCTCAGCATACTTCCCCTGGTTGGGTCTTCTCCCTGCCTCCTCAGGAGCCAGGGCTCTGAAATGATGATGTATATTTGGGTATGTACCAAGCGTGAACGGCTGTGTTGCTTTCTCTGTTCTGGGGCAGGTCTGGGGTTGAAATAAGGGAAAACAGAGTGTATACTCTTACATACCTCCCCAGATGAGCCTCCTATAGTCTGTTCCAGCCTCCCCAAGCAGGCAGGGGTGTCAGGGTCAGAAGATCTCCAGACAGAAAGCACTGGCTGCCTCAGAGCCCAATGTCTCTGATGGGGCCAGTCTCTAGAAGTGCCCCACAGAGGTAGGCTGCAGTACCCTACCGATCTCTGGGTGCCTCCCTTGCCTGGCTTTCAGGAAAACCTATGGCAACCCCCTGTCCTAAGCTTCAGATGGAGCATGCACGTTCCCCCCAGCCAGCCACTCTGCACCATTCCTACCTTTGGATGTCAGAAACAGGTAGGGAAAAGAGATCCAAAAAGAATCATGGGCACGTTCTGAACCCTACACCAGCACCCCAGCTCTCTAAACCCAGAAACCTGGGAGGTCAGCCCTGAAGAAGGGAAGAGACCTCACTCAGTATCCACCCTCTCCTCCTCTCTTGGTTGGCTCCGGGCCTCTTGGCCAAGTAGAGGATTACAGGGCGGCAGATTAGCGCAGGCTATGGCAGCTACAGGAGAGACCTAGCAATGATTCCCAAGAGTCTGCGGCTGTGGTGACACCAGGACTGGTCCCCACCAAGCCTCACTGGCCGTATTTCACTTGGGGCAGAATCAATACCAGGGTGTACCTGAGTCCTTGGAGTTATCCTATCCCATCCTTACGAAGTTTAATGATTCTGCTGAGAATGTCCCTTGTGGAGGGAACCCTTATCTCCTTCAAGGCCATCTTCAAACACCAGCTAGCCCTGCAGACAGGATGGATCTCTTTTCCCCCTGCCTGCCCTAAGTGTGCCTGGACAGTAGGCCGGTCCCTCTCGTAGCTTTGGAGGGAGGGGCAGGGGATGTCTCCCTCAGGCTGGGGTCCATTCTCAGAATGCTGCTCCAGGCTGCCTGGGAAACCCTGGGAAGGGCTCTGTGTTGCCTTAACACTCAGCCTCACAGGCTGGTCTGGCTTCGCTGGATGCTATCCCCAGGACCCTCCACCCCCAGCCAGGGTTCTCTGTCCTTGCATACCCTCGGCCAGGCGGTGGGGAACATGCTCACTGAAATGTCCAGGCTATTTTAGGACAGGGGTGGATCCTGATCGGAAAAGTCTCCCTCCTCAGCTTCCTGCTGCACATGGCTCCGCCCTCAGGCTGGCACTAGGAGCCTTGCAAAGTAGAAGACCCGGTCACTCCCTCTCTCCCTAAGTAACCTCAGCCAAACCCAATGTAGGGAAAGATCACCGGATGTTGACTCTCCCACATCAGACCCCACAGGGACCCCAACTTCCTGTTATCCAGCTGACCTCCACATACCTGCCCCATCCCACCTGGCTCCCTGGCCTGTTGTCCCCAACAACCAGCCTTTCCTTTATCTCATGGTTCACAGAGCACAAGCTCTTAGGAAGTCACCGTTAATTGCTGACCCTAGCTTCCCAGTTCTGGCCCATGCCAGCCTATAGTTGGAGCTCCCTCCTTCTCTCCACTGCTGCCTCTCTTGTCCCCTCCCCTCCCTGCCCCAACTCTGTCTGCCTGACTGCAGTCTAACTGTGAAGAAGGACCACATTCCTCCCTGTTCAACTCTGGGATCTTGTCCCTCTCTCTCCAACTCTATCCTAACCACTCCTACCTTCCTTCAGGCAGGAAGACATGGGCAGGGCCTTTGGCATAGTGTCCCTACCTTCATAAAGTCCCCCTGACTACCATTCCCCAACAATCCTGACTAGGTTTTATCCAACTCTTATTCCGGGTGCCATATTGTTTCTTTGCTTGAATAAGGCTCCAGGAAACTAAAACACTGAAAAGAATGGACAGACAGCTGGATGGACATATGTATGTATGGACAGATGGATGGATGGATGGATGGATGGATGGATGGATGGATGGATGGATGGATGGATGGACAGATGGATGGATGAACGAATGGATGGATGGACAGATGTATGGAATGAATCAGGAACACCCACTCCTGTCCAGCTCTTCCGTTCCTAGCTTCCCTGTTGCTGAAGTCACCTGGTGACCATGTCTTCCTACCCAATGGAAGCAAATTTTCAAGAGTATCAGGGGAAGCATTGTTGTTCCCATTTCAAAGTTGACAATGTGACAATGTGGCAATCCCTGCCCTATGTGTGACATGCACAAAGATGAATGAAGGCTCAGAATAGCTAGGCATGGATGCTGGGAGGGTGCCTGGCATGTGGTACCTCACTGAGCACAGCCGTGGCAGTTCCCTGGTACGGGGGGTGCAGAAACTCTTGGGTGCTTTGTGAGAAAGGTCTTCCATTGGACAGTCTTCTGCATGTTTTGGGATCATCCCCATCTTTGGAGACCTGGAGTCTCCTGCAGGAGGGCTCCCACCAAGGAGGAGAGACAGAAGATTGGAGTGGTGATGTCACCTAAGTATAGATAGTAGACCATTGCCTTCTACCTTGGAGTTGAACAAGGGTCTTTTTCTGCCAGTCAGCAGTTGTGTGACCTTGAGTGAGTCACCAGACGTCTCTGAGCCTTGGCTTGCTCGTGTGTTAAATGGCATTAGTGCCAATGTGAAGCCTGGGCAAGGATGCAGGTGCTGTGCATGTGACATGCTCAGTGCAATGGGAGAGAGGGCTTCCACCAACAGGTCTGAACTGGCAATGAGTAGCATTCTGCTTTCTGGCTCACCTGAATTCTGCTGGGCGACCTGTGCTCTCATCCACTAGAGACCCCACTCTTCTCCCTTTGGGGTCCTTCATAGACCCAGCCCAGGCCTGAGCTCCTGTGACTTCTCCCTGTGCCCTGTCTTTCCTTCCCCCAATCCACTTCCACCCTAGGTTCTCCAGGTGTCCACAGCCCACTGACCCCACATGCTCTCTAGTCTCTGCGCATTCTCTCTCATGGGACAGAAATCCTGTCCTCAAGTGGACCACATGCCTAAGACACTCAGGCAGCCACATTGTCCTCTGACTAAGTTTAAGTCCCTAGTGACTAGGGGACTACGGGACACCCCACACTACTGGTTCCATCCTGCTCAAGCACCTGTGGCATTACACCTGCTCAAGCAAAGTGCAGCCCCAGTCTCTCCTTCACTCTAGGATGAGGTCCAATAAACCCAGCCTCTTCCTTCACTCTAGAATGAGGTCCAATGACCCCAGCCTCCTCCATCACTCTAGGATGAGATCCAATGACCCCAGCCTCTTTCATCACTCTAGGATGAAGTCCAATGACCCCTGCCTCCTCCATCACTCTAGGATGAGATCCAATGGCCCCCCAGCCTCCTCCATCACTCTAGGATAAGGTCCAATGGCTCAATTCTGAGTCCCAGATACTTGCTTGCCTCCTGTGTGGCTCCCTCGGGATAACAGCAGAGCACTGTGCTGGTCAGCTCTGCTGCTTCATGTCTATCTGGGCCTGCTTGGTTTCACCATTGGGCAATAGGGAAGGCAAGGCTGAAAAGAGCCAGAGCTTCCAGCTCCAGCACCCACATACCAGCTCAGGGCAGTGGCATGTGCTCATTGGGGGTCTGTGTCCAGAGCAGTCTCCCCTCCCACCTCACCTCCAGTGTGTCTGGTGCCTACCCCCAATCATCTTTTGAGTTATATGTGTCTCTCTATGTACCTCTGGTGTGTGGGTGTGGAGTACCCCTAGACTGCACACAGCCCTGGTATACCTGTTAGGGAAGGAGGTTTAGTCTTTTCAACACCATTTTTTAGAAAGGGGGTGGGGCTTGGCAGCATCCTGTAGAATGTAGGGAGAAAGGAAGACGTGGGGTATTGGTGGTGGCCTGTTGTTAGATGTTCATCGAGCCTGCTGTGTGGCTAGGATACCTTCTAGATCCTCCTCCTGCTGGGCATGGTCACTGATAGCTTTACTGTCAGTATGGTTGCAGCCTAGAGCAGACCAAGGCTCCTCCTCCCAGTCCCCACACTGCTCAGCCTCAGGTAAGGCTGTAACTTGGGATTTCAGACAGCCAGGGAGCCCTGTAGAGCTAAGCTTAACCCAGGACTGAAAGGAGTTGGCATGGAGTGTGAGAGAGCCTGTGTCCAGGCGTGGCGTGTGGACCCCGGTGTGAGAGAACAATATTCCTCTCCTGTCTGTGGACAGGGAAGGGAGTGGAGAGCCTCCACCTTCTTCTGGTGGCAGACACGAGGTGGCTGCAGAAGTGGCTGGCAGTGGGTAGAGAGATGCCAGAGGAAAGCACCTCCAAATTAGCAGTAATTGCGGGAGAGATAAAGAGCAAACAGGGTAGCTGAACGAGGTTCTCTATAAATATTATGTTTTAAAAGTTTGCCCTGGAGTAATGGAAGCAGTTTAAATGTGAATATCCTGTCTGCATTTTAAAAGCCTGATAATGAAGATTTAGCAGCTGTTTCCTGGGGCCACCTTACTGGGGGGCCCTTCCTCTCCCTCTGACTCCAGATCTCCTGGGCTTCTCTGACAGCCGCCCACAGAGATCAGGAGATCCTACCCCATGGGTCTAGATTGTCCCTCTCCCTCCCCTTCCCTGGTAGCCACCACAGCCCCATCCTGCTTCTTCCACACACCTGCCTATCCCACGTGGTCCTGCCTCTTGACCAGAGCCAGTGGCAGCATCTTCTGGTCTCACACCTCACTGTTAGCACCTCTCAGAGGAGAGCCGTTCCTGTTCCCCACCACCCTGGTCTCCAGTCTTCTCGCCAACCAAGGCAAGAACCTGTCAGTCCAACAAGGGGACCAGCTTTCCCATGTGGTCCTCACAACTAAGGCTGAGTTTGACTTAAAATCTGAAGCTAAATTGTTCATGCGCACCAGCAATGAGTCATCACTGTTTTTCTCCTGATCACTTCTGGAGTGGTGGGCTCTCTCTGTCAGATAGCAGCATATAGACAGACTCAGAAAACCAAGACTGTTGCTCACGTGATTAAAGAGAGGCCAGTGGGCATGGGAGCAGGACTGGGCCCTGGGAGGCACAAAGCCCAGCTGGTCACAGGGGCTGGGGCCTCTTGGTTGTCAGCCTCCAGCAGGAGTAACAGGGAGGCAGTTTGGGAGGGCAGGCTAACACTTCTGGAGACTAAAGGTACATCAACAAAGATGGGACCTGACAGTTCCCATGAGGCATCCCAGGGTTGCAAGAACCCATTGTTCAAATGACCAGAAGCTAGTTACAAGAAATGCCATTATAGACCTAATCCTGTCCAGCTGAGGTGACACCATTTCTGAATCCCAGGACAGTGGCTGGGACACCTGGGGGATAAGGGAAGGGCTGCCTCTAGGCAGTTGCTTCGAAATACCCCGCCCCTCCCAACCACCTCCTTTCCTCATTCTGCTGAAAAGGAAAACAACCGGGAGTCTGGAAACAACTGGTATTTCCAACTGGAGATTTGTACCAACCAAGCCACCACCATGGCAAGGTGGTTGACACCCTGAGGGAATGGACTGTGGTTTGGAAATTTTCTCATGAAAGAACCGGATGGCTTTGAAAACCAATCTTTGGCCCTAAGGACAAACAGGAGGAATTGAACAAGCCAGGAGAGAGAATGGGACCAGAAAATCACAGCAGCGGGCCAGGGGGTGAGGCTTGACTCCCAAAGCCAGAGGCCATGAGTCCCACAGGAAGGGGATCTAGCTAGGACAGAGCAAGGAGCTAGGCTCAGGAGGGGAGGTGAATGCCAGGGGGCTGGCAGGCAGAGGGATGAGCATAAACAGCCACCGAAGGGGTCTGGGACCTGAAGACAGTCCTGGGGAAAGAGTCCTGTCCTTTCACTCTGGGTGTCTCTGCAGTCTTGTCTCTGGCATGGTGAGGGTGCAGAGGCAGGGCCTATTGCTTTGGTGTTGTTCAGTCCTTCAGAGGCAGCAGGACTGGCAGAGAGAGGGATATCAGGAGTGGGGGCAAGTATCTTCCAAGAGCCAGCTTGTAGAAACCTGGGCCATTCAGACCTTCCTGGGCCTAAAGGGAGACTCCCTGAGACCAGGCCACCCACCCCTGTCCCCTATAAGAGGCCAGCGACAAGATGAGTGGCCAACAGAGATGCCAAAAACAATAAGTAACATGCCAGAGCCTGGATGTGTTAGGTCAGACCACGTGCAGCCACATCCCTTGGACTCTGGGAAGGAGATGCTGTTGGGTAGGTGGTGGACAGGGTCATGCCCTAGGCTGAACCAGTAGCCAGCCCCAGCTACTCCAACGAAGCAAGGTTCAGCTTGCTATGATCAGGAAAGTTCTTATGGGAGGAAGCTGGGGTTAAGCAGTGTTTTGTTGACTTTCCTGCCGCTGCGGCTTGTCAGCAGTTGCAGCTTGGCACATCCGGCTTGGGGTCTGGAGGACCGGCATCTGCAGGGTCAGAAGAGCAGTCTGCGAATGCTGGAAGGAGTTCTGTGGCTCAGACTTTGTTTCTCCCCAGGACAGAGGTGTCAGCCTTCCACCCTACCAGATCTCAACCCCCTCTTCCTCCCCTGCCCATGTTAGAGTTCTCTGCCTGCCAGGAGGCCTGTTTTTCCATCTTCTCTGTACAACCCTGAATGCACTAGCCAGGACCGAACCATGGGGGTTCTGGGAAGGGAGAGCCAGTCTCTGACACTGGCACCTGGACAGTGTTGGGAAGCTGTGACTGAGTCCCAGCCTGTGCCCACAACATGCCACCAACCCAAGCACTAGATACAGAATGGACAAGCAGGTGGACCCTTCTGTGTACCTATAGAGCCCCGCCTTTCTGAAGGACACCCTCACAGAACGTATTATAGCCATCACGACCCTTTGACTCCATAATCCCACTCCTGGGACCGTTAGTTCAGAAGCTAATCCAGAAAGAGAAGAATGCTTAAAGTATCAAGATATTTAAGGCAGGAGAAGAAACCACACTGGCAATCTGCCACCGACCCTGTGGCCAGGTAACGGTTAAGCTACTTACACAGCAGCCTGGACCTGAGGGGTGGGAGACCACACTGCTGAAGGTACCTGGAATACCATTAAGAGAAAAGTAGGACAGCTGATTATAGCTAGGAGGACGCTATAATTACAGATGCTACGAAGGAAAAAAAAAAAAAAAAAACAAAGACTGTAGCATGAGCATGAGGCCAGGGGTCTGTCTAGGAAAAGTTGAAGAAATATTGTCTAATTAGCAAAAGAATCGTCTGGCTGGGTGTGGTGGAGCACACCTGTCATCCCAGAGGCTGAGGCAGGGGCATGATGGAGAATTCAAGGCCAGCCTGAGTTATATCGTAAGATCCTTATGTCAAACACTAAAATAAATAAGGGCTGGGGTATAACTCAGTGGTACAGCACATGAACAAAGGAGGAGGGGGAAGGAAGAGAAAGAGGGGGGACAAGCCCTCAGGTGGAGGGGGGTAGCAGTCGGTCTCTTAGATCCCACACTTTTGCCCCCACACTTTTGCCAGTGCTGTCTGTTCAGTTACCCTGAGAGGAGCCCAGACTTGCTCTCTTTCCATGTGCTCTGGGGCCCTTAGCCAGACACACACACCTTAGACTGTCCCAGTCTCTGCTCTGAGGCATCCCCTCCACAGACAGGTGGCTGTGGCCTTTTGTGGCAGATGTGAGCTTTACACTTCTGCTTGACTCTGTCTCCACTTGTTTTTGCTGAGCATTTTCCGTGTCCAAAGATTTGCATGGGCACTGATACCATGAAAGAGACCTATCTTTGCACAGGAGGGAGGGATGGGTGGGGGTGAGGACAAGAAAGAGGAGGAGGAGGAAAAGGAGAAAGGGGGGAAACGAGTTGAAGGAAGAGAAATAGGAGAGAAGTGAGTCTTTAGAAATCCAGGGAAATCAGAGGGGACCAGCCTGTGATGAGGTGACATTGCATCCTGAAGTAGTTTGGACGTTCCAGTGGGGTTCAGTTTGATTCCATAGGCATCTACTTGGAGATATGACCACAATGAAAAAGTCTATCCCTGTCCCCCACAAGGTTACAGACTGATAGGAAGAGGGATACATAAATAGTTACAAGACAATACTCAAACCAAGTCATAGGGGACTGGACAGTTGTTGGATCACAGAGAGACCCACCCATGCCTTAGAATGATCACAGGTGACCTCTGAGGGATAGATTTGTGAGTCATACCAGGATCTAAGACAGGATAAAGGTCTGGAGAGATCAGAGAAAAGCAATGATGCTTCCAGAGAGGATGGGGGTCAAGGGTCGAGAGCCCCTGACCTTGAGGACACTCACGGTGATAATCCTGGCTCAGGTGTTATCACATCCCCAGAGTGTCCACTCTCCTGGGAAAGGGCATGCTCCAGCCAGGCAGGTGCCTGCACCCAAGGCTACTGAGGTCTGCCTGAATAGTGCCCACATTTCTACAAGGAGGCCAACAGCATAATGAATATCCAAATATATTTCCTAAAGGAACCAGCTGGAGCTTGGAGATTGTCCTGAGAGAGGAGAAGACTAGCCAAACACCAAGTATCACCTCCTTTCTCATGCACTTGGCTTCCAGGTTGTCAGGGCTTCAGGATCCTTGGCTGGGGTGGCTGAGCCTGCTGTGTTTACCCCAAAGGCGGTCTGGACACAAAGGAAGGGCTGGGAGTCTCCATTCTATGCGGGAGGCTCATGGAGTAGATCAGAGGCTGGCAAGCCAATGTCAAGTGACATCTGCCTGGTCAAGCTTATCCTGACTCAGGTCTTGGGCATTTTTTTTCAACTGTAAACAAAGGTGTCCCTGGAGAGATGGGAGAAACATGGAGTGGAGGGAGAATGAGGAGAGAGAGGCTACACCAAGCCCTATCCAGAGATGGGTCACCTTCCTCCCATCCCAGGAAGGTGGAGAGTTTCACAGCCTCAGCTTTGTAGCCTATGTCATCTCCCAACAGGATCAGGATGCCGATCTGTGGTGTGATCAGGTGAATGATCACCCTTCCTATGACTACGTCAGCAAGTGGTTATCCATCATGGGGAAGGCTGGATGCAGTGGATGGAGCTGAGGTGGACACAGAGAAGGGCATTGGGTTGAGCAAGCCCAGACGTGGTGCAGGGATGGAGGCGGAGCAGTCCTTGGGGCTTCCCAGTAGTCAAGGGAAATCCGAGCAATGGACTCCCCATAGGGCAACTCTGACCTGAGAAAATGTCCCTTTAGCAGGGACAGCCTGGCTCAGAACCCGTGACTGGGAGGGAGCATGGGATTCTGAGAAGAAAACCTCTTTCCTTCAGTCTCCTGTCTCAGATCCTGACCAGTTTGGTGGCATTACAGCCAGTCAGCCTGAGAACTCAGCTCTACCTTGGCCACAGGGAATGGCCAAGGGAGTCCCCAAGTTGTACTTGGGAAGGGACACATGTTCTGTGCAGGGTCAGGCCTGGGTGGAGGTGGAGCAGCCCTAGACTGATGAACAAGATCTGTACCCAGACCATCGATCTGCCTGAACTCTTTAATCCAACCCCAGGCCATTGAGCAGATGCTAAACAGAGGGACACCTGAGGCCCAAGAGCCGGCTGTGAGTGCCATGAGGGAAGGATCGTGTGTTCCTGTTAATTGCAGGCCTTTGAGTCCAATAGAATGGTTGGCGCTTGGGTGGTGATCCTCCGCTCTTCCTGTTTTCCAAATTCAGAAGTACCTGCTAATTATGCTATTAAGCAGAAGTACCTTTAACCCAAGAAACATTCAAGATGATTAATAAATATGATTAGAGAGGCAGCAAGAAGAAGGAGCTCACGGGACTCCTGTTTTTCTCCCTTGGCATAGGAAATCCAGTTTCAAGTCTTGGCTGCTTAGTCTGAAATTTCCCCCAAAGAGGAAGATGAGGGCTGGGATGGGAGGAGGTATTGGGCGACATGGAAAAGAAGAAATCTAAGTCAAGTGTAGTTGAGTTAGTGTGTGGCAAAGGACATAGGGCATCAGGAGACCTGGGAAGGACTGTGGGGACACGCTCATGATGGAAGAGTGTGGGAGCGGCTGTTTATCCCGCTGAGTGAGGACACGCTGCTGGACCTGCTGTGTGTCCAGTTCTGCTCCTAAACTAAAGTGGCCACAGCCTCATAGGGCTGAGAGAGGACAGGCTCTGTCAGTTTTACCTGCAATCAGAAGGAGGGAGAGGGGAAGGGGGAGAGGACCCATGTGTCAAGCCCAGTGCATCACAGAGCCTGTAAGGGGTCAGCCCACCTCAGTCCCCAATGGGATTCACTATGTCTTGTGGAGATGTGCCTGAGACACATCATCATCTCTCGCACCGCTGGGAAACTCCCATTGCATGCTGGGAAACTCCCATTGCATGCTGCGTGGGGGCCTGCCACAAGAGCCTTCTCTTGCCCTAGGACCTACACAGAACTTGTGGCTTTTCTGGACTTCAGGGCAGGGTGTCCCCCTTGTTTATGTGTGTTGCCTCTGACATCTAAAGAGGTTACTGAGTTTTGCATTCCATCTTCAGTAGATGTTTCAGCCTTTACAATGCCAAGGAGATGCTCTGGGACAGAGGTTCTTGATCTGTGGCTTGCAACCCTCTCAGAGTCATACATCAGGTATTTGCATTACAATTCATAATAGTAGCAAAATTACAGCTATGAGGTAGTCATGAAATAACTTTGCAGTTGGGGGTTACAGCATGAGGAAGGTTGGGAACCAATGATCTAGAAAGCGTCCAGTTCTTCATACTTCAGATATGGCAAGCCATGCGTCTTCCCAGTGCTTCTGTTACCTACCTTCATGTAGGTCCGCGAGCCTGCCAGAACTGCTCCAAGATTGACCTAAGTCAGAGTCCTGGGTTCTCTGTGCGGCCGTCTTCCACTACGCCAGTGACTGTGGTGATCTGTCAGCTTTTCCAGAATGTTTTTCTAATGTCTGCAGAATCTCTGGGTACCTTATCTCTTTTCCCTGGACACAGTTCTCTGGAAGGCATACCCAGACCCTGTGGAGGGAGAGACAGGGGCTACCATTAAAACCACATTGCCATGGCAGAGGTCTGCCTGCCCTTCAGTCTGTGTCTCTGAGAACTGGGCTGACCAGGGACTGAGTCAGGCCCTGCAGGTTTGCACTGGGATAGCAGTGTCAGACACTCAACTGGCTAGCGCTTGATGCCTCTGTCGTTATACAGATCAGGCAGCCCCCTGCCTTCTGCCCACGCATCTCTTCCTCATCAGCACCATGCTCTGTTAGCCACAGAACTAACCTCAAGGTTCCTGCTGCCTCCAGAGCTATTTCCTCCCACCTGTCCTTCAGAGTTGCACATAGCCACCTGGTGTCTGGCCCTGGTCTGCTCTCCCTGGCTGACAGCGAAGAGATCCAGCCGGTGGCAAGGCCTTGACCGCCCCCCCCAGGAAGCATCCACTGCAGAGCTGGCCTAACACCTGGGCATCTCACCAGTGTGTTTCTTACCATGTTATGAAAGACACATCTTCTGACCTCCTGAGACATGGTCATGGGTAAGGGTCTTTTGTTCCACTCTAAGCTGCCTGATCTTCTCTTAATTCTCTCACAAGTCAGCTCCAGCACCCCAAGCTCTCCTCCCCACAGCGTCTGCTCCAGGCAGCTGTGTGGTCTGGCTCCTTAGTGATGCAGAGTATTAGACCCGAGTCATGGGAGACTCCCCCCACCCCACCCCCGCACACATCAATCCTTTCTCTCATCTACCTGTATCTTTTCTCCGTCTACTCCAGCCCCAAGGTCCCTAGTCCCTGCTGGTGTGTATCATGTAAGCCTTGTGGTTTTCTTTGGGAATGTAGCTGGGGCTGCCAGTGATGGTCCACTGACTGGAGACGGTCATCATTTTTCTCCAGATTTCTAAACCCATTAACCAAAGTCAGCCAGCTCCACCGTCTTTCTCATCACAGTGTCTCTAAACCATTGACACAATTCCACCAAGCACTTGGTACCACACCTGCCCTTTCCAGTGTCCCACCAGCTACAGCCTGGAAAGCCACATGTCCTTACCTTCCAGGGGGTGTGACAACTATATGTGTCATTAGTTCTGTCCCAAAGCTCCAGGATGGAAAGTGAGAGATGTCATGTTCAGATGAGGGTCTGTTACACTGTGTGCTCCAGCTGCCTGGAAAAGGCTGGGGAGAGGGGAGGTTGGCATGGGGTCAGATGCTGGAGGTGTCTGGAATGTGGATTCAAATTGGGCTATCTCAGGTAAGTTTGTAAAAGCAAGTCTCTGTCCCCTGGAGAACAGCTTTTCTAACCTTCCTTTAATACTCTACCAAGGTGGCTTTGGCATCTCTAGTTTTCCCCACCACTGGGTGTGCCCCAGGGAGCCATGTGCACTGCCTCCCCTGTAACACAGAATATTCGACCTGAGTTGTGGAGAGTCCCTCCATGTCAGTCATTTCTCTTCTGTCTCCCCCACCTCATCTGCAAGGTCCACTCAACTCCTGACCCCTGGTCCCTGAAAATATGCATCATAGATTCCTTGTGGTTTTCTTTTTGGATGGGATTGATGTTTCCCTGGCGCTGGAGACCCCTGAGCCTGGGCCATGTCCCAATTCCAGCATTTCTCTTGTAGGTTTAAGGAAGTGAGCAGCTAAGGGCCCTTTACTCATGACAAGCCCTGGAAGGTGACAGCATCGTGGTTGGACAATAAGTGGGAAAAGGGGCAGGCTGCGGTGCCAAGCAGCTTGTGTGGCTGCAGCTACAACAGTTACAGCCACATAGATGATCAGGGCCAGGCTCCTGGATAGCTTTTTATTTAGAAGCCTGGAGAAGGATGATGACAGTCTCAGGTCAGGGGACCATCACTGGCCTCTGGGGGCCTTATAAGCAGATCCCTGTGTCCTAGAACCAGAGAGGGCCATTGGACACAGTGCCACAGTGGCCTTAGATCTATCTGCATTGCTGGTCTGGTCCTCGAGTGTCTCCCCTGTTTCAGGGGACAAAAGACTCTTGTATAGTATGCAATACTTAAGAGCCACCTGTCTCAGTGTGTGAGTTTCTTTATCCAGAACCTCACCAGTCTAGATCCTGCCCCACTCCACCCCCATACCAGGAAACCCTTGTCGTTACTCCGGGGAGCAGCCAGAAGACCAAGAGCATTCCTCTGGGACTGGCTGACTGCTGATCTTCTAAAGTCATCACCCGGGGTCTGTGACAGCTCTGAATAAGGCAGGGAGAGGAGGAGGTGGTGGTGTCAGTTTGAAGTAGAGCATTCGGGCTTTCTACTGCAAGGGAGGAGACGCAGAGAGGAGCCTGAGAGGTGGAGGCAACTTTGAGTGAAGTTTGCTGAGCCTGCCCTAGGCTCCCCATCATTCTCCCCCACAGTCCCAGTGGTATCATGAGAGTGTGGAAAAAAAAGAGGCATGTGGGAAGGGCAGAGAACTCTTAGCTGGAACAGAGTGTAGAGGGTGGGCAGGCCACCTCCAACGGCGGGGGACAGGAGAGTTTATAGTAATTATTAAAAAAAAAAATAGCACAGGGTTCAGCAAGTCGATGAGTGGGGGAAGATGGGGACAGAAATTATGAGAATGCCCATGTAAGAAGAGTAGATTAAGAAACACCCTAAAGTCAGGACGTGAGCCCCACTGAGGATACACTCTCAGAACCGAGAACAGAAACGGGGGGGGGGGCGGTTCAGCACCAGGAACAGCGCCATTAGCGTCCCGGCACGTTCTGCTTTAGGGATCTGCGGGTCTTGAGCCGTTTCAGTACCATGGACAGCGGGCAACTCCTGTCTCGGGCTGCGGGTTCAGCACCAGGGACAGTAACAACAACCTGACATTCAAATAGGTGTTTTTCCACCTGGATCTCTCTGCACTGAGATCATCTGTGTGTCGCGTGTTAAATGCACACACAGCACTTGTGTTTTTGGTAGGAATCTTGGTACTATTTCTCATTTTCCCATTCCACCCCCACTACCTCCCTCACATCCCTTGTTAAAGGTGACCAGAATCCCATCTAAAGCCAAGAAGGGCTCATCTTGTCTCTCTTGGCAGACAGTTCCAAGTACTCTAGGGAGCAAGGGTAGCCTCTACACCTCCACATGGCTCAGTTTGCAATTTAATTGAATAGACCAATCTTACACATCACTTTTGCTTTTGTAAGGGGCGGGGGCCATGCTTGAAAGGTAAATACGTCAGGAGCTGATGAAGGGAGTGTACATCGAGTGTGTTGAGGCCAATGAAGAGTCAGGATAGGATGACCTCATCCTGAGCGAAATGATATGGTCAGCCCCACTAACCTGGCAAACTCCAGGATGCAGGAGGTAGAAGACAGGGTTTTTCCTCACACCCTGGTCTACCCACATGACCCAGTAGTGTGGGCTGCAGACTGGAGGGGTCAGAGATGTCAGATCCACCCACCAGGTCATTCTTTCCACTAGGTTTTTTCTCCTTCCCCAGCAAGGATTTGCCCAGTGTGCAATGTTCCCTTTTGTTTTTATGATTGAGTTCAGACATGGGCTTCTGCCAGCCCAGCAAAGCTCTCTTGGCTTCAGTGACTCCCCATGGACATGGTCTGAGAAACCTTGAGATCTAGCCTGCCAAGGTCCACCCCCCCCCACAGCCCTGCCCTGGCTTACAAGAAGCTAGCTGGTATGGAGCACCCAGCTTCTCCTGGTCAAGTGCCATCTCTCTTTTGAACCCCTGCCCTTCGCTCTGTTCTGAGGTGGCTCCTAACTTGTCTCTGTCTGTGTGTGGGTCTTGTGTCTTTTCTTCTTTTGCTTTTAGGTTATATGTGGCAGCCACACAGCATGGCTATGCCAGTCCAGATCAGGGTCTTTGGGAGTTCCCAGAGGGCTGTTCGTCTGATTCCTGGGAGTGACTATGGTAGAGAGTAGACCTGCAAGCTCACAGTTCTCCCAGGGGCTTGTATCCTTCCTTTCCCTTCTCTGCATCCTGGCAGCTTGGACAAAACCTGGAGGCCACTTTGTTTATGGCTCGTGCACTCTGCTCTGGCCATCTGTCATTCCGTAGGGCCTTGGACAGCAGCTGGGGAGGGTACGTACCTCCTTTCTAGGCTTAGGAGCGGGGTTGCATACCAGAACCTTCTGAAGCTGTGGCAATGTTTTCCGTCAGCCAACTCAGTAGCCACAGTTACGTGTGATGATTGGGCCCTTGGAAATGTGGCTCATGAGATCGAGAGACTGAAGCTTCACTTTCATTTCAGTTTAATTAAAGCTTTAGAGACTTATTTATGAGCACATGTAATTACTTCCTGAACTTGAACCAAACCAGTCTGTTGAAGGTCATCTGTTCCCACCACAGAGGTTGGTCACTAGATTCTCTAAGGCTACTGTTGGGTGCGGGCCATCCAGATGGCTGGCCTTCCTTCTTCCTCAAATCATAGTTAAGCTCATTTCCCTGCCTGGGAGAGCACTCTGACCTGACGTTCACACCATGTGGTGACATGCAGGGGGACTATGGGGTCCCAGACATCCTTGCTTTTCTGCGTCAGCCTCTCCGTCTACTGTCAAGGATCTACTGTCAAGGCCCTGGGATGAGCAAGAGCTAGGGAAGATCAGGGCCCCAGAGTAGTCAGGGTTCAGTTGCAACATGGGTACCAGTTTCCTTTTCTGAGATGTCAGATCCCTGTGTGCGCTTGCCTCCTATTCTGTTACTGTGGCGCATCCTTCTCTCTCTGTTCCAGCGTCTTGTAGGCCTCTTCCTTCCTGCCGGACAACAAGCTCAGCTCAAAGTCTCACTGCTTTATGATGGGCTAATTCCAACATTGCATGCTCAACATCTTTACAAGGTTTTGTAGTCTGATACTGGGAAGTGGTAGATTAGGCAGTGGAAACCTCAAAGTCAGGATGGTCTCCGAAACTCCTAAAAATTATACCATAGTGACCAGGGATCTGGCCAGTGAGTTCTGGAAAGTTCCTCTACTTCTCTGAGACATGAGTTCCCCAATACCTGTCTGTCTCACAGGGTTGTGTGATCCATACCAAGATCATGTATGTAAACATACCCCCCATGATCTGGCAATACTGAAGCTGAGTTCTGGAAGGGTCTTTCCTGAGTGTATCCCCTTCCTAGGCATGACTTGCTGTCTGCACATGGGCCTGAAGCATCAGCTCATGAGGCCAGAGAGACTTCCACAGAAGCAACAACTGTGATCTGGGGCCATGTAGAGAATGACCAAGTGTCATTTCCAGAATGGCACCCCAGTACCTGCTGACCAGGAGGAGGTCCTCCAAAGGTGCTTAGAATTCCAGAATCATATGCCCAAGTCATGAATAGCTGTTTCCCCAGATGTTTGGTCTTAAGGCAAGACCCCCCTGCCCCCGAAGATCCCTGGATGAGCAGTCTGGGGGTGGACACAGGCCTCTGAGTTTTACTGCATTTCAGGTCCCTCCTGACAAACATGGAAATCTAACTGGGTAGCATTTTCTCTTTGTTGTCTCTCTCTGCTCTGCAAGGGAAAATCAGGTGTCACTCTATAAATGGAGTGACCTGTCTGGATACAAGCCTCTGGCCATAGAAGCTCATTGCTCTAAAGGAGAGACAAGAGCTCCCAACCCCCAGATTCATAGAAGATCTATCTGGGAAAAGAAATGCCTGTTTGCTGGTTTGGTCCAGGGAGGTGTACTTAAGAAAGAAGGGGTAGAGAGTGACAGCTACACAGTCTCACGGGAAGACAGAAGGACATGTGGAGAGAAGCAAAAAGATGGAGAGCCAGCATCCCCAAGGCAGGGCTGCACATCCAGCCCTGATGTTGCCCTTTACCCTAGAGTCCACCTTTCCTCCTCTGCTTTGGCCACCCGTACTCAGCCACACTTGGGAAGAGCCTTGAAGCAATCATGAAAGTGACTGTCACAGAGGGTCCCCAGTGCCCACCCCTGCCCATGTGCTCTGGAGTTGGATATGACATAGGGTCCAGAGCTGGATTCTTCCTGGCATGTGTTTAGAATACACCCCTCCCCATCTAGCAGCCTGGGTTCTGAGAGTGCAAACCCGGTTTGAGCAAAAGCCAGAACAAACAGTAATTAGGAAGGTAAATCCAACACAAAAATAAGCATAATGCACTCCAAATTCAAATAAGAATTATTTGTGGACTCGCTGCTCTTTCCGAATTATCAGTGGAATGTTCCACTCCATTTGCATAGATAATTGAGAGTTAACTGTACTATCTATACCAAGGCCTGGAAGATGAACAGACTGAGTTCAGTCTGGCCAGGTGGAAGAAAAGGAGGTTCCGTTGGCTGTGTCATTTGCCCTCTGCAGAGAGGAGGGACCCAGAACAAAGCCTGGCACAGAGAGGCACTCAATATATATTTGCTGAATTAATTAACATGAGTAACTGAACATTACTGCATGCCAGCGCCTTTGTCTGTGGATGAGCACTTGGTATGGAGGGAGCTGTAGCAGCCCTGCTCTTACAGAGGCGAGAGGCAGAGCTCAAGGTGTGCAACCCCTGCCTAGAGTTACACTGGTCCTGGAAAGAGAGAGGTGTGAATCCAGGCTGAAGTGGCTCCCCTTCTGGCTGATGAAAGATGCTGAGAGGAGCTCGTGGGTGTGTGGTGCAAGGCAGGGACATATGAATGTTCCTCATGGAAGCTTTCACAACAGGCTAGGTTCAGCTCTGCTTCTATTCCTTAGGTAGGAGCTGGAACAATCAGAACCCCACGTTTTGGGGCTCCTAGGTGATCAGGATTTAAGATTTCTTTGCTAAGAAAAAGGTAAGATCACACACACACACACACACACACACACACACACACACACACTGCACCACTTGCCTCCAGAGGGACCTTGGATATGGAATGAGGCTGTAGATGCGCTCTTAGTGCCTGGAATCCCATTTGCCCAAAGCATTGTTATTGTGGCAATTATTCCATGCTCTGTGGCACTGGAATAGAGTTTGCAGGGCCTCACACTCTACTCAGGGAGACTCAATAAGCCCCTCTGGGAGCTGTGTGTGGAGGAACTCACCCACACGGGCACTGTTTGCTGGAATGCTGAGAGACAGGGACATCACCAAAACCATGGCCCCAAAGCACAACAGTCGGCAAGTGCTGAGTCCCAGTGAAGTCCTGGGAAGAAACAGATAATAGTCACACACAAAGCCACCCCACCCCAGCAAACACACTTTTCCCTGCCTGCATCACGGTCCTGATAAGACGTAAAGACCAGAGCTCAGAGAAGCAAGCAGAACCCAAGTGATGGAGATAGATCTAGATGGGGTGAATTCAGTGGCGAGGCACCTTGAAGTCAAAAGGGTTGGGATACACGCTGCCAACACAGGAAACCATGAGAAGGAGCTCAGTCAATTTCAGTCCTTGTGGGGGTAGCCAGTGACCAGGCTGAGACTGGTGACGGTGAGATCAATGGGCAAAGGGTGAAAAGGAAGCTCCGTGCCCACACTGAGGCCCTGTGTCACTCAGTTTGAGGCACAATACAAACAACTCGGGTGTATTTTAATGTGTTAGTAACTATGTCTTACGAACGAACGAACGGAGGGAGGGAGGGAGGGAGGGAGGGAGGGAGGGAGGGAAGGAAGGAAGGAAGGAAGGAAGAAAGAAAGAAAGAAAGAAAGAAAGAAAGAAAGAAAGAAAGAAAGAAAGAAAGAAAGAAAGAAAGAAAGTGCTTAAACCATTTCTACCATGCACCTAATGCAGCCCAGAGCCTCTATACTATTGCCAGCTATGTGTAGCTGATGCAAGCATAGTTCTTATTCACTCTTGCATCGGTCCTTCAAACAACAGCATTTGTGTCCCACACATGGACCATGGTCCTCGGTGGTTGTGGTTGTTGTGGTGGTAGTGTGGAATGCGTGCACATATGAGTGTGTGGGTGCACACATCCATACATGCTCACAGATTCCAAGGGAAGATGCTGGTGTTCTTCCCTAGTATCCTGTACCTTACTCCACTGTGACAGGGTTCCCTGCTGAGCCTGGCACTAGGCTGGCATCCAGATCCTGTCTCTGCCTCCACGCCATTAGGGTTATAAACTTGCAGGCAACCAAACCCAGATTTTTACGTGCGTTCTGGAGATTTGAACTCGTGTCCTCAAGCGTTCCCAACAAGAGCTATTACCTGCTGAAACATCTCCCAACCCCTCCCTCAGAGCTGTTTCTAGAGTAGCGAGTTTGGCTCCTGTGTCACACTGCATCGGGGCCTAGAGAACGTTCTTGAAGTCTGCCGTTTGTCCCTGACTTCCAGGAAAATCCTCTTTTCTCCAAACAAGACTTCTCATTTTAAAAGACTGTTTATTTTATGCACTTGTGTGTGTGTGTGTGTGTGTGTGTGTGTGTGTGTGTGTGTGTGTGTGTGTTATGCATGCCTAGTACCCACAGAAGACAGAAGAAGGCATCAGATTGCCTGGGACTGAAGTTAAACGCAATTGTGAGCTGCTGTGCAAATTCTGAAAACCAAAACCAGGTCATCTGAAAAGGCGGACAGTGATCTTAAGTACCAAGCCATCTCTCCAGCTCCCTAGACTTCTCTTTGTAAACCATCTCAGCCACTGGGAGATTCAGGGATACACCCAAAGCCATGTCTGCTACCGTGAGAACGGAGGTGCCCTGTGACACCTTCACCATAAAAGAATCTCAGTGATGCTGTTGCCCATGGGAAGACATGAGCTTCACCTCTTCTTGGCTTTATCCTCTGCTGATAATGCTCTCCCGTCCTTCCACCCTCCTGCCTTCTCCAGAGCAATCTGGTTAGCCCCAAGATCCCTCTAGCCCAAACACCCACCTACCCTCATGGCATCAAACTACCATCCGTGTGCCAGTGAAATGATGCTTCCAAGTGGGCAATGAACTAGCCATCCCTTTCTGTGAAGAAGAACTTGGCCAGCTCAAGGTCCATTGACCCTCTCCACAGCATTTACTCTCAAAAATACAATCCCAATACCGTAAAGATTCTAGTCTCCCAGCGTGGTTTTCCAATTACCCACACTCGGCCAAGTGGCAGCCACTTCATTATAATTCTGTAATTGCCATATGGAATTCCTATAAATTTGCTGTTAATTTTTAACCACTGTGGCCTTCTCTTGGAAAGTGTAGCAATAATTTGAAAATCTATAGATGATATTTTAAGTGGATGGAAGGAGGTAGTCCTGTGGGGCTTGGTGGGGAGAAAATAAATACAAGAGTCAGGCTTGGACCTGGGAAGGAAGAGCCAGGCTCCTCTCAACTTCTGTGCAGACATTTCTGTGGTAAGCCAGCGGCAGGGAGCATTGATCAGAACCTGATCCTCAAGGAGTCAGTTCTTCAAGAGAGTTGCTTTGTACCAGGTTCTTGGTTAATGTGCGCATTCCCCGCCCCAGCTGGGATGTAATTTACAAGCTGAGTATAATCTTCCCACATTGTGCTTCTCTGTGATCTCTCCCAAAATTGCAACACGGGCTGGGTCTGTAAAAGATGCTTCCGAAGAAACAGATTCCACATGGGCATTTTTACCCCCGCTCCCCACCATGCAAGTGAGCCCCTACGTACTGAACAGAGCAAGTATTTGCCTTCCTGGAGAGGCTAGCAGACAACTGGAAACTGAAAAAGAATGGGAGTGGTGGTGTACACAGCCAGGGTGCCAAAGATGGACAGAGAAGGCCTCAGGGTGGGTCAGAGAAGGAGAAAGAAAAAGCAGTCACATGGTGCAGGGTCCTGAGTGGCTGGGAAGACGTTTTGTTAAACTGTGGCAATCAGTAGGCCCAGACCCTGACCATCTCCTGCCAACCAGAAAGGTTCATGTACACATTCCTTGTCTGGCCCAGGAAGCCTAGGGTGCAAGCACCCCAGGATCTGTCTGTCTGTCTTTGGTGATGCAAGGCTTACTCTTGCAGGGCTGGAATATTGTGTCCTTCTCTACCTTGCCACGTGGCTGCCAGGAAGGTTTCAGGCACAGACATCCACATCCAGCCCCTGATCCCACCCCCAGAGGAGGAAGGAGATTGGCTTCTGGCTGAAAGGGTTATCAGACGGCAGCAGTGATGAAAAATTGGGGCACGGAGCGATTTGAAGGTCCAGTGTTTGATCTATTGCAGGGCTGGCTCCTCATGGCTTTGCCGCTCCCGAGTCTGGTGACCTGAGAGAATTAGAACCTCCTTAAATACAGTGTCTCTTGGCTGTATATTAATCAAGCAGAAATCAAAAGTCACAGTATCCCGCGGACGTAAGAAAAGGAACAGACGGCTCCCCCAGCCTAATGCGGGAGGAAAGGCCTGGAGCTGCGGAGGGAAGCTGCAGAGAGCAGCCCAGGGCTCGAAGCCCATTCCAACTTTCCCTAAACCTCCTTGCCAGCGAATTCTCAGAAACCCCATGCCTTGGCACTGGGGAATTGTGTTAGTGCCGAAACAGCGCTGGACCCCAGGGCTAGCACGGATCAAGAGAAGGGGCTCCTCCACAGGATGGCCGCGGAACCAGAGGACATGATGCTGTCCCACAGCCTCACCATGAGCATGCCGGTTGCCCTGTTCCCCGGCAAGCATTAGACCCCCCATAGGGTTGTTTCTGGATTCACGGTCCTTTTCTATTCACCTCATGCTCACAGGGGATGGCTATCCTCAGAGCTCCCACCGTGTGTGTTTTCAGCTGCCAGGCAAGGCTGATGCTGGCTGGGTCCTGCCATCCCCGCCCCAACCCTGGCACCCCTTGCCCCTTCTCTCCGAGGCCCCAGGGAAGGAATTCACATTTAAGCCCTGTTACCTTATGGGTGAGGGAGGAAAGTCTGTGGGTTAGTGTCTGTCTGTTTCTTTGCTGTCTGCCAGCAGAGATGGTTCCTACAGCTGAGTCCTGAGACAAACTCAGCTCCCATGAGGCTTCTGCCCATACCTGGCCTGTCACCGCTTGGTCACCCAGCTCCTGTCTGCAGCTTGGCTTGGCCTGCCTGACACTGTGCACTGGCCTCTCCAGGGCCACACGCTTTGGCAGGACACTGCTGCCTCCCAGGACCTTTGTGTGCCGTGGGCTCCTAATGAGCTTTTAATGAGCGGCTGCTCCAGCTTCAGGGGGCACGGATGGCAAGGGAAGAACATTGTGCCAAGTCCCCAGCATCCTGCTTCCGGAAGCCACGGTGTGGCTTCTTAACTCTATGAGTGCTGGCTCTGGCTCTGCAGGAAGAAGCCACGTGTATCCTATTCTTATCTGTTCAGTGAAGGGCCCTACTGATCTTTGGCACAGGGAACCCAGGAGATGATGGTCAGGTCTGTCATCTTCACACCCCCCCCCAACCCTCAACAGTGAAGAAAGGGCCACCAGTTTCTCCATGGAGTAAGATCTTCTTCTTTTTCTTTTTTAATTGACAGCAAGGTAGAAAGTCCATTGACCTCCCACATCAGCTTTGTAAAGAGTCAGATTGCATAGAGGACCCTGGCTGCCTCTCTGCAGAGCTGCACCAGACCCTTGCAAAGGAGGAAGCCCTGCCTGACCCCTTCCCACGGGCTCACTGCCCCACCTCAAATGCTTTGCTTCCTTGATGCAATTCTGATGGGACTCGATAGTGGTTCACACCAGCCTCGGTGGCGGTTCACACCAGTCTCCACGGCAGTTCACACCAGCCCCCACCCTGGAGTAGCCCAAACTTGCAGCCCTGTACTTGATGTTCGTCCTGGCAAGAAGCCTGCTCAGTGCTTAGTGCTAATGTTGCATTTGCTCAGCTCTTCCTTCCACACAGAGCCTTTGCTCTACAAGTCCTGAGGGGTGACCCCCACCCTCTTCTGGGAGTTAGAGAAGGTGGCAGTGGCTTCAAGCTCCCCTTTGTTACTCCCCAAAGGCCTTCACCCTCTGAATAAAATTTAGATACAAGGCATACTTCCTTGACAGTCATGGTGATAAAATCCTGGATGGGCTCCCCAGGGAGGCATCAGGGGCTCCTTCCATAGAGCACTCCAAGGAAACACAGTCAGGAGAAGGCACCTGTCCTGAAAGGCTTCAGTGCCCTCTGGCCAAGGCAAGGGACTGAGTGATAGACACCCCAAATTCCATTGCAGCCCTGCCTCCCTTGCCTCTGGCTACCCCCTCTAATTCCAAGCCGGGGGAAGGGATAAAGAACCTAGAGAAGATACAGATGCTCTCTGGAGCATCCTTACTGCAGTGGGGTTGCCGAGGGCAACCCAAGTGACTTAGCTCTGGGGTCAGTGAATTTTACAGGTTTTCCCAAGCCCTGCAATTTACACCAGTGTCCTGGACATCAGTGTCCTGCAAAAGGACCCTGTTGTGATGTTAGCACAAGCTGCCCTCAGCCCCATTTGCACCAGGAACCTGGAAATCCCAGGGTATTTCATTTCACTAAGCCGGCATCTACATACCCAAGCAGACACATGGTTTTTCATGATTCGCAGGATTTTTTTTTCCCTTGGGTCACTTGTGGTCTTGACACCAAGGTCATGCATGTGCAAGGTGGGGTCTACGGTGGTGGGTACGGCTCAGAGTAGGGTAAGGATGCCTGATGGCTAGGCCAGAAGCGCTCTCTCTCTCTCTCTCTCTCTCTCTCTCTCTCTCTCTCTCTCTCTCTCTCTCTCTCTCTCTCTCTCTCTCTCGGCTTCATCAGAGGGTTCAGCAGCCCACTGGATTCCTGTGACCTCCCACCTAACGAGAAAGCAGAGATTGGAGATAATTACCGCCCAGCCCGAGCAGCAGCGCGATTAGTAGATGCCTGGGCTATTGCAAATGACTGTTCCATTAACAGATTTGGTTGAGGGTTGATCCTGTTAGGAGAGAGAGCCAAGGGCTAATGATGAAGATATTTGCAGAAGGGCATATGCCAAATAGTTCAGTCAAAGGGAAAGCCAAGGGCTTCCGTGAATTCCCAGATCTTGGAGTCTGGTTTTCCAGGCAGGACTCTACCTCCTACTGGTTGTGTGGACCTTGGGCTACTCCTGTGGTCCTAAGAATGTCATACAGCAAACAGGCCATTTTACATCTTCCCATGTGACAATGCAGGGAGGTGGGTTGGGGTGAGACAACTCTGAAAAGTTGAGAAGGAGCAAAGCCAAGTGCAAGCGAGGTTGTTTCCATTTGCTGCCGGTTAGGACGGGCATCCATCTCCTCTACTGTTGCTGCTACTCTTGGGGGAAGTTTTAGCCAACAGCATCCCCTATCTTTCTGATCTGAAGTGGAACCGAAAATGTGTCCACACACCAGCTTCCTCTTCCTGGGAGATCCTGGGGCCAGTTTCTGAATGGTGGCTTGACCACAGCTAGCATACAATGGTGACCACAGCTAGCATACAAGACCAAAGGTTTGGGATTAGGCTTTCTCCAAACCTCAGCTCAGGTTCTGACAACCGCCTCTCCAGGCATGGGGGACCCAGATGCCCCAGAGAATGTCCAAGGAGTTTCTCAAAGCTACTACTGCCAAGGCCTCTAGCCCACCGAGCCTGGAGGTGCTGAGCCACATGGTTGCTACTTCCATAGTCTGCCCTGAGCTCACTCCCTTTCTGCAGGGGAGGGGGGGAGAGGGGAGGAGGCCTGGGGCTCACTTACAATAAAGAAAACTTGGCAACTATGCTGAGTGGGAAAACAGAGGTATCCAAAGCCCTCTCTACGGGAACAGTCCTCAGGTTCCTGGGCCCCTGAGGGGAGGGACACTTGCAAAAGAAAGATGCCCGTATAACTGCAACCCTGTGCAGCTTCTGGCTTCCCCCGTATATCTCGAGTGTGCCCTTTGCTTTCAGTCTCCCAGTATTTATTATGTTTAATTTTGCTGGGACGTGGTTGTAAGTGAGACGGATGGAGCCCAGTGTGGCTGGCAAACGCCTCTTAATTAAACAGATAAATAAACTCCCTTTGCACGCGGGTTTTTTACTTTTGCTGCAGTCTCTGCTGAGGCAGGGGGATGGTGTCTCTAGGTAGGGGACCCCTTGGTGAGCTGAAAGGTGGGTGCTGACTACAGCAGGCTGCACTGGACCTAGCCCTTTCTCTCTGACTGCTCTGGATTCCTTGACAGAGGGAGGCCGAGAAGCCCAGGGGTGGGGAGGAGCCCCCAGAAGCCCCTCCTCACAGGCCTGCTGGGAAAGGAGCCACCAGCTGGTGTGAGTGCGCCCTCTGCTGGACGCCTTTGGTGTAGTCTCTTCAGCCAGGGCTGGGATGGACAGCCCAGGACAATTGCTTCTTATGCCATTTCTCTCCTTGCAGAGACTCTCCTGCCCTTGTTGGAAGTCACCTACCAGAGTAAAAACACATATAGCCCTCCCCACACTCTCACACTATGGGGAATGCCTACTTAAGAAACCAGAGACTTTTTTTTTATGTTTTAAAAAGAGCTCAAGAACTTCTCAACCTGGCGTACCCCATCGGGTGTCTGATCCCGGGAGCCAAGGACAGCCCCAAACTGAAGGCTTTCCGCTGGCTCTAACCCCTTTCCATTCAGTGCAGAATCCAGATGCTAATTTCCCCTGGACAAGCATCCCACTGGTGATGCAAGACTCGGGTGAAGTCTCCTAACTGAAAGCTTCTTGGGTGGCTTCACACCTCATTGCACAACCTGCTTGGAGCTGTGTCATCCTGTCCTACCCCACAGGGGATGATAGATCCAGCCACTCTGCCTTGCTCCCCACTGCTCATGTCCACTCCTGAGCCAGGAATTCCATGGTTGGGGCTAGAAGACCTGGCTCTGCAGAATGCATGGGAACTCAGTAGTGTACTTTGAGACGATGGCTCGGCTTGGCGAGGAGGAGCCCAGCCACAACCAGAAACTGTGAGCTCACCCTTCGCTCTGGGACACGTCTGCCAAGCTCCACACTGTCTGTGCATAGGGAGAGCCTGGGACGGTCAGACTGGGCATTCAGAAGGGATCAAGAAAAGGCAGGACGGTGAGAAACTGGAAGCCCCAGGGCTTGTCCCTCAGGGGTATCAGGGCTTTCTCTTTCCACCTGGATGTGCCACAGGAATCCTTGGATATTCCCAAAGATTGAGGAGACAGCAGGCAATCCTCCGCTCTCCATCATTTAGTCACAGAACTCCTTGGCCTACCTTTTGCTAAAACCACAGACTTAAGGGGTTAAAAAAATGCCATCAGACACTAACTGGCAAAGGTATTTCACAAAGGTAGACATCTAAGAGACACAAAATGTCCAGAGATGGGGGGACACACTTGCGTCACCCACTGCAGGAAGAGGGAGCACATGAGGCCAGCAGCTGCTTGAGAAGGTGGTATAGGTTGGGGGCAGGAAGGAGCCAGGAGAGCTCAGAGTCAAGCCACCCAAACCTTTTGAGGCGCCTCCCTTGCCTGATATTTATAGCGGTGCCCAGGAGCGTAGAAATAATTACAGCTCAGTTCATGCCTCCCTAACAAGGCCCTTCTCAGATTCAGGGCGAATGGGATATTTTTTTTCCCCTGTATCTTTTTTTAAGTAGTGAATATTCTCACCGGATTGACAGCTCTTCCCAGCTCGCAGCCTACCTTCAACCCAAGAAAAAGTGGGGGCAGCTTAGCCTAGCTGCAGTGGATTGGATTTCCCCGCCCACTACTCAGGGCTGCACATCCCGGTTCACAAGGCTCCAAGAGTAGGGGAGAGTGGTCAAGAATCTTAGGGGCATGGAGATTGTTGAATGGCCCTGGCTGATGCAGTGACTCACTGCCGGGCTCTGGATACACATAAGAATGATCCCAGCCTGTATGGGCAAACTGACAGACTCAGCAACAACCTCCCTTAGAACGGGGTCAGTGGAATTCAGTAACTGGCTTGTTTTGGAAGTGACATGGATCTTGCAGCGCATATGACAGGTAGCAGACACACAGCCCTTGTCCCAAGAAATAAGTCAGACAATCACACTGTTCAAACTCTTTCTGGAGATTTCATTTAATTCTTTTTCACGTCTCCCAGCGAGCCTGCACGTGGTGGGCTGGCTGGTGGAGGCGGAGGCTTCCCTGGCCTGGTGTTCGTGGCTGTTGGGCTGCAGATTTGGGTTCCACACTAGACCGTGAGCTCACTCCAGGAAAGATGATTTAGTTCAATAGCTCCTTCCCCAGACAGTGGCTGCATGGTGGTCTGCCTGGAGCGCTGGGTGAACCCTCCTGGCTGCCCAAGTTCCCTGCTGGGCAGGGAGTGCTGACTGAAAGCCACTCTGAGAGGACAGACAGGTGTAAAACAGGACAGTAAAACAGCAGGCTGTGGAAACAGGAGGGGGACTGGTATATCGTCCTGAAATAGCCAAACCCACTCTAGGCACTGCATCAGCAGCGGGGCAGCCTCCAAGGTCTCAGCTCACAGAAGTGGCTGTAAGCATCATGCCCTAGAGGTGCCAGTCCTTGGTGCTGAGGCTATCCTGCCACTATCCAGGCCTGGGAGATCAAAACAGTGACCTATCCCTTGACGAAGACAAAAGTGGCCTGAGAACGTCCATAACCCACATTCCGCCTAAGCTACCCCAAAAGCATTCCAGAGAAATGCAAGAGAAAGGGGAGGTGAATGTAAGCCACCAGCTGCCTGTCTCTGGTCTCTCTGCTGCCTGGCTACTCTCCTCCCAGTCTTCCTTCTCAGGGGAAGGTCAATTGCAGGGTGTGTAGCAGTGAGTGTGGGGGTCAGGGATGCCTGACAAGAGGCCATCCAAGTTGTGCAATGTCACTTCCCAGGCAGTGCCTGGAGGGAGACCACACTCAGCCATGCATCTTCTGACACCGGTCCTCCATGTGCTACACAGTAGGGGCGATAATCAACCGACCTGACCTCTAAGTCTGAAAGGGGGGGGGGGGAAGCCCAGGGACAACAAACAACTTCAGTGAGCTCACACAACATTTTAGAGGACCCCATGTAAACTAGCAAGCCAGTCATCTTCCAAGGGCAGAGCCTGGGTAAAGCTGTTGAGTTCCACAGCAGCCGAGTTCCACAGCCGCTGTACGTGGTACCTGGCGGTGCCCCTTCTTGGACGTGGTATATGTCAGTAGGCTGCGAGGCTGTGCACGTGCCCCCTGGGGCTGCCTCTCACAGTGGCAGTGGGAGACAGTTCACTCGGAGCTGGGCTCACCTGTGGCTTGTCTTGGTAAAACTGAATGTGAGGGGCGCAGGCCCGGATGTGTGTGGCTGTAAAGCTGCGGGTGTATGCGGGCAGGCTGCAGTGGTGCTATGAGGGGCAAACCAAGGCCTCTGTCCAGCACTGCCTGAAGCCAAAAAGTGGGTGCTGTGATCTCTGAGGCCTGGAGTGTGCACACCAAATTCAGCACATTTGACGATGGGGCAGGAAGGGTACCCGATGGCCACTGTTCCTCGTTGCCCACCCCCATATTAAGTATCCACAGGATTCTAAGCCTGCGGCAGGCTGTTGAGGTGTCTCATGGGGCCTAGAGGCCAACAGAGGGGCAAGAGAGACTCTCGGAGGGCTCTGGCTGGGCTTCTGGGCACTGAGCAGCTGGAAAAGCCTTCCCAGCACGGAAGCCTCTGCGTAGATGCCCTCATTACATCACCGACTTCCCCGCCGCGGAGCCGGCCTCCCTCAGGAGAGGCGCTTCTCTGAAGCAGGCAGAACGAGCGCCTTCCGGTCGGTGGGCCGCAGAGACTGTCCTCTCCACCGCAGCCTAGACCATCGGGGGCCAACGGAGGTCCCAGACCCTACCGCCGCCGGGAGCAGAGGCTGCGCGCCGGCAGAGGAGGGGAGCGCAGGGCCCGCGGGAGGGGTTCTAGGGCTAGCGGCCCGGCGCAGGACGGCGGGCGAGGGGTTAAGTGCGGGACCGGCAGTGGTGCCGTAGGCCGGGTTCTCTCCCCCAAGCGCGGGGCTCCGTTTGATGTTGGAGTACGCCAGGGACTCCCCCTCCCACCGCTACACACGCGCGCACACGCGCACACTCACACACGCACACGCACCACTCTTTGCAGACAGGGCTCCGGTGGCTCCAAAGTGACTGGCTCCCCTCTCCCCGCATCCATCCTCTCGCGCAGCGCATCCATCCTCTTTCCATCTTCTCGCGCGCGCTCTCAAGCCTCCCCGCCCCGGACAGGGGCAGCCCCTGGCAGAGGCGCGCCGCTCCCCTTTCCATGCCTCCCTCCTAACGAGCGCCAAGCGGGGGAGGGGAGGCCCGGAGGAGGAGAGACCGGGAGGGCGCCCGGGAGGCAGGGCGCGCGCACACACCGAGGGACGCAGCGAGCGCAGAGCCGCCTCGGCCGCCGGGCGCCCCCCTGACGCCCCATGCTGTGCTCCATGGCGAACTCGGGCTGCCTCCTGCTGTCCAACTCCGGCAGCATGCTCCCGCACTCCGTGCCATGCCCGCCCGCTTTCCTCTACCTCCAACAGGTAAGCGCCCCCGGCCCGAGCGCCCCCCGGTCCCGCGCACGTGCGCCCCGCGCCGCCGCCCACGCCCCGCACTTGGCCGCCTCCGCGCCGCCGCTGGTGGCCCCGCGACTCTCCTCGCGTCATGGCGCCCGGGCTGGGGTTGGGGGAACTGCGCCCCTGAGTGGCAGAGGAGCGTGGGGGCGCCTGGGGCGCGAGCGGTACCGGGTCGGGGGGCTGACTGTAGTTTGGGGCTTCGCTCGCAACTTTTTCAAAGGCGCGGGAGGGGGCGGCGGGCGGAGTCTCGGGGGAAGCCCAAAGGTAGGATGCAGGGGTTCTGGACACCCGGTTACTTTGGGGAACTTCGTGCCGAGACGCGGAGGACTCGGAGACGGGTAGCCAGGCTCCTTTCTCGGCCGAGTCGCGCAAGCCCAGGGGCCGCGGGGAGGTGGCGGCTGGGGAGCACGGCTGTGCTGCAGCGCGGACCGCGCACCGGGCCTCTGGGGAGGCAGGCCACCTGCCTGTGGGACAGAGAAGCTAGGCCTTGAAGCTCAGACTCAGGAGGGGGCTTGTGCTGGACTTTTTCAGTCTACTGGGCAGGAATCTCAGGCTGGCAGGCTTTTAGGGACAGTAAACCATGCGGTTAGGAGCCCCTACATCCCCAGGATGCCCCCTAGGGAGGTGCGCGCAGAGTCTCAGCTTCCGCCTGCCAGCTGGCCAGAGGCGCAGGGGGCGGGGTCCTGCGATCCCACCCAATGCGGAATCCGTGCGGGATGGGGGGGTGGGGGCGCCAGGCCTGCACTAGGGAGAGAAAGGGGATTCCCTGGGCTCCCTCAGGCCCTCCAGGTTAAGATTCTGGGTGCCAGCTTGGCCACAGCTGTCCTGAGGCTGCAGTACTCTGGCCTCACCCACCAGGGCTGCCCACACCTCTGGCCTGTCTCCCCATGCTCTTGGGGCTACCCTGTTGTGAATTCACACCTCAGCCCTCTGGTATACCCACATAAATGGGTAGCTTCTAGGGGGAGGCCTGAGATCCTAAGAACTTCCGGCTGTCTGTCTCTGTTCCTTTGCTCAGCCCAGTTAGAGGGTTCCCATAGGACCCCCTTCTGAAGTGGGCTAGTGTGAAGGAGAGAGGCTGAGGGACAGGGTGCCCACACAAGAAGCTGGTTAGGGTCAGAGTCAGGATCAGACTATGAAGAAACAGCAGCTGGGTGCACAGCTGACTGGAAATGAAGAGGTTTATTTCTTGGCCTCCATTGGAGGTTTTGTGGAGACTCAGGCTAGTCATTTTGGGTAGGAGGAGCGCTTATCTGTCATGCCCCTCCATTAACTCTCCAGGGAATCTCAGGAGGTTGTGTAAGAGAAAACATGAATATGGTAAAGATAGACCCCCCAGAACCTGACCCAGGGCTATCAACCCTGGGCTGCTGAGCATCTGGGCCACCCATGCACCAGGGTCCCTTGTCTGCGCTAAGGATTACCAAACATCTTGGCCGCTGCAGAGGGAGAGACAGGAGCCTGCACAGTGATTAGGAACAGAAGGTGGCCTATTGCCAGAGCCTTGGGCTCTGGGTCTCACCTTCCTAGGACCACCTGTGACATTTGAGGCTTCCTGGATTGTAACACAAGAGCCTCTGAGAGCCTCAGACCCACCGGCCAGTTCACCACGTCATCCCCAGAGTCAGAGCTCAGTGAGGGTCCTCAATGGGCAGCTTTCTAAGCCTTCTGAATTCCCAGCAACACCCGGGTCATTTGGAGACTCTGTAATGTGGCCAGATAACGTGTGTGTGCTTCTGTCGGTCGGATGAGACCACTTGAAGGTGCAAGGATTGCCCCTCCTCCTCGCACCCAGCTGCCGTGGGCAGGAACAACCTGGACACCCCTGGCATCAGAACCCCAGGATAGGGGAAGAGGATCCGTGTGAAGGGTTTGAAGTAAAGGTCCATGGCTTGCTTAGTGGTTGTGCTGTCTTGGGCAAGAGGCCTCGCGGAACTCACCTGTGTCTTCCTTGAGCACCCTCCTCGGGATGCAAGAGACGAGGTGAGATGAAGAAAGGCTCGGAGCTTGACCGTTGGCTCGGTGGGTCAGACGTGCGCTTTGGGTGGAGGTTAATCCACCAGCAAGGGTTGCAGTGTAGCTAACCAGAGTCCTCTAGGGCTTGGTAACACACCCCGACTGGTCATTGCGGCTTTCCATGGGAGCATCGGGAGGGCAAGGGGACTTCAGATGAGCTCTCCCCACTACAGGTGCTGTCATCGTGAGCAGAACCCCTCTTGGGACAGCTATTGCATGTCCACTGCACCAAGCTCAGATGTACCCCCATTTCCTTTGCCTATCCGCAGTTATTCTTCAGGGGCAGATAGCCCTGTGCCTGGGCATGGGTCTAGACCTGTCTGTCGTTCCTGGCTGGTATGGGTGCACTCTTTTCTAGGAATACACAGTTCGGAGCCATTACAAAATAAATAGTGATGCTCAGCTTGGGACCCAGTTTGTCCCAGACCACCTTTGGGGTGAGATGGTCTTTTACATCTCCTGAAGGGAGGACGAGGGACCTTGGGTTGCACCTGGCTAGACTTCTAGAGATGAGAGCAGGCCCCTCCTCCAGCCCCCTTGTGGGGGCTGCAGGTCCGCTGCACACGTGAACACTGGTGCCATATGCCGGCGGTGTGTTCAGTCTAAACAGCACATTTACCATCAGAAGCAGAAGACGTGAAATCAAGCAAGACAAGAGACGTAGTTGGAGGCGCATTAAGATGCAGCTTTTTAAACAGGCCAGCTCTCAAAACCTATAGTCTTTCAACTTGGAAATTTAAGAAATAAAACCTTACCCGGTGGAATCCCATTCCTTTACAGAACCATTAACCCTTACATTCTGAGCTGCTTAGACCCTGCTGCAGGAAGGATGAGGAGGCCGTATCCCCTCAGAGACACACGATTCTGTAATCCGTCACAAGGTTCTGTTATTGTATGTCCGTCTCCTCTCTGCAGCAGTGATGACACTTAAATTCTAACCAAGATGACTTGGGCTCACGCGCACTAGGGTAGGTCCCTGTGGGTTGGGTTCTGGTTGGTAGGAGCTCATGAGAAGTGGACTTCCACCCTTGTTTGCTGGTCTGCACAAGGAGCCCCATAAGGGATGGCCATAGGATTCTTTTTCCCTGTAAGGTCCTGGGCACACTTCTGAGATGCCTCATATGGTCCCCCTGGGGGTCTGTTCCCTTTAAGAAACACGGAGTCTCTGATCCCTGGTGTATTGTCCCCAGTAGGTGATTGGGCTGATAATAGTGACCTTTGAGGGCAAGGGGGTCTCCAAAACATCAGCTGGACTCCCACGGGGTCTTGTATGGCCTCCAGAAAAGCAGCTGAAAAAAAAAAAAGAAAAAAACCAAGGTGCAAAAAAGGACCAAGCATCGCCTTATTATTAAACTACAGTGTCCTATAAAAGAATTTTATCGAGGCACCCGAGATGATAATTACCAAGATGGTAAGTTGTTCATGGAGAGAAGGATGTATTTTTTTTTTGGTAGGGGAAAAACAGCAGGAAGGCTGAGGGGTGTTTGGGAAGAAGCTAGGGGTGCCTGGGAGATCCAGGGACAGGTGAAGGCCCAGTCACTCTGAAGGATGTGTCCTGAGTTCTGTTGACGTAACTGCATGTATATACTTAGTCAAGGTGAAACCCCAGAGAGTTTCCATTGCCATGGCAAATGCTGCCAGCCCCCAGAAGCTTCCTTCCAGCCTGGGGTACGCAGTTGACAGCTTCCTGGAGTTGCTGATAACAGCGTGTTCCCCCAGGAGCGGAGCCCAAAGTTGCACAGAGGGACTTGGAGATCCTAGGGCCTGTTCGGAGATTCATTAGGCAGCTGTATTCTTACTTATAACCATTTTCTCTTTGCTCTGAGCTAAGAACACTGCTAATCACAGCAATTTTTAATAAGGATTAATTACCGTAGCACACACAACGCTGCTTCTTACACCTTGCGCACACGCCTGGCGTTTAGTCTCTGCTCTCGGGGTGTTAGCGTATCACCCACAGACTTGGTGTGACTCTGGGAACCCCACCAGATACGCGCTCACTCACAGTGACACAACATGGGTCCCTGGTGGGCCCTCCCCCTCCCCCAGCAGATGATGAGAGAGAAGGTACAATGTCTTCAAGAAGACATTGCTACTTCAGACCCAGCATGTTGATGAAGCCACACCTCCAAAATATACTGTGACCTAAATAAATTAACCAGATCCTGTGTCCTCGAACCCTGGGATTCACAGGGATGAAGCACTATGTCTTAGCTGCCTGGCCTTAACACCATCCTGAATCACCATGGTACTTTACCCTAGTGCCTCTGATAACTGCTGTGGCCATACCAGCTCTGTGGGTCTTTCCTTGGTTTCATGCCTTGTAGTCTCATGCTTGTTCCAGAACCTGCTGAAGGCTAACCGTGTGTGCATGCATTATGGACATATTTGACAATTTGATGGAACTGAGGCAAGGAGCAGGCAGATAGCACACTAAGCCGTAATGCTGCTGAGCAACAGGGCTGTCCCGGCACCTAAACTCCGGAGCCATGGCTGCATCTGTCCGGCATTCTGAATAACACCAGAATTCAGGAAGTTTCCTCCCTTCCCCAGCTGCTTTCTCAGCTGTGCACAGCATAGAAGACACATCAGCCAGAGCTTCTGGTAGTCTGAACTCTTTCTGAATTTCCTGTGGTCTCTAGGCAGGATCTGCCCCCAACTGGATGCCCAAAGAGGCACAAAGCTGGGGGAAATGGAAGTAGCCTCCCTAAGGCTCTTAGCATTCTGAATGTGGCTCTTCATTTTGTGGGGTGAGTGGGGTTTCCTGGGTGTAAAGCAGGGGGCTCTGGCTGGCTGGACTAGGATAAATATCACTCACAGTGGACGTAGGATCTGCTGCAGCTGGGAGCAATAGTGAAGGAGAAATTGAGGGTTCAAACTGCAGATCTGAGCAGGCTCAGGCCTCCGTGTATCCACTAGGCATTTTCTGGGAGGTGAAATACAAAGTCTCATTCCATGAAGCATCTCTTGCCTTCATTTCCTATACCATGTCCTATATGGGTGGAGCTCGCTTTGGCAACCCCGGGCCCGTGAGGGGATGGAAAGTGGCTGCTTGCTTTAGATGCGGTCTGTAGGATTTTCTGATCCCACGTTATGACCACAGTCCAAGTCACTGGTTGAAAGCTTGTCCCTCCATTGACACCCACTGCTGCACTGATAGTGAATCAGGGTAGCAGTCTGTGTGCCCCAAGGCACTGAGCCAGGAAATGGCCGGCCACCATTCTTAGAGGAGGTGAAGGATGAGATGCCAGTCCGGGTGTCTTTCTGTCCGTCTTCTAATCCTGGGAACAGCAAACTGAAAGAGGCACTAGGCAGAATACCAGGTTCCTGGGGACAGGGCAGGGGATGTGGCTCTTGCAGGAGGCTGGCTGTGGCCTCTGTCTAGCTCTAACAAGGTGCCTGCAACCCTTGGCACCCAACTTGAGCCAGGTCAGGTGGCACCAGGCCTGAGGCAGATGGCCCCTCAGGAGAGGCGACCGTAGTTCCTGACAGTGTGGGATCCAGGTAGCCCTTGTGATCCAGGCAGCTGGTCCCATGAGCACGGCTGGGACATTGGCTAGAGGGTATGCATACTCTGCTCCTGCTCCTGTTTCTTCCTCTTCTTCTCTTCACCCTTTTCCTCTTTTCCTGCCCTCTTCTTTTCTGTGCACCTGCTTCAAAGCCCTGGCTGGCATGCCTCCCCTTGCCCCTCACTCTCTTTGCTTTCCTTGTTACTGAGCCTCTCCGGCCATCTCCAACACCCACGTCCTCTGTTCCCTTTCTTCCCTCTTCTGTGCTCATTTTTCTCTCTGCTTCTTCTCTACACTCTCCTCTGCTCCTAGAAGATTCCCACCCTAGCTCCTCCTCATCCTGCGGTAGCCAGCCTCCCTATATCTTACCCACACATCTACCGTGTGGTTACCAGCTTCTGTTGGGAGAAGACTGTGGACCAAAACCTGACAAGACCAGATCTGATGTGTTTTGTCATCTGTGCAGCTGGGTCATAGGCTTTGGCATCTGGGCCCTGGCAGAGGAGCAGGTCCAGCTCTGGAAGGAAAGGCAGGTGAAGATGAGTCTTGAACAGGAGCCTGAACTATGATTGCAGTAGGGCCCAGCCTACCTGCAGGCAGTGAGACACCCTCCAGGTGCGGCAGAGCTGAGGCCTGTAGTCACTTGAGAGCAACTCCGGGCCCCTAGGTGAGCCTTTGCATCCCCGCAGCCTTGGGGTCTCTGGACAGCTCAGAGAATAGACCAAAGAAAGGGTAGAGAAAGTGCCAAGAGACGCTATTGCCGTGGCCAGTGTTCTACACCGAGTTATGTCCACTCCAGGTCTGCAGGTCTAGTTTGGAATAAACAGTATCCAGCTGCCCTTCCTGGAGTCACAGACACAGTGCAACACCAGACACTAGTCCCCATGGCAACATGCATCTTCCCACTCCATCTTAACTGTGAAGACCTGGTTAGAAGAAAGAGGGAGCCAGCCAATGGTTCCTTGCCTGCTGGGGCATCTGTGTGTCTCTAGCCTCTGAGGTAGAAACTTACATTCTCTTCCCAGAGAGCTGTGAAGTTCAGATTTACTGTCTGCCACCCTAGACCACAGCTGTGCTCAACTCAAGCCTCCCTCCCCGTCCAGACTTACACCAGTGGCAAGACTTGCACTAGGTGACTCAGGGTGCCACCTAGTGTGGCAGTGTCAAGAGTGGCTAATGACTTAGGGTGAATCTGATCCTAGCACATTTATCCAAGCTAGCAGTGGGGATACAGGTAGATGAGCAGGAGGAAGTGTACTTGGTATGGTTTCTGCCAGTCTCTTGACAACTTGAGAAGGGAAGAGGGCTGCCTCAGCACGTGCCTGCAGCCAGAGTGCCCAAGAAGAAGGACCCACAGCATCTTCCTAAGAGCTGGCACCACAATGGATTCCTAAGAATTGCCAGACCCCACAGTGTCTTTCCTGAACACTCAGTAGCAGCGTGTCAGGCCTTTGTTCCCTTCTCTGAAAGTGAGTATGCTGACCCCACGAAGGGCAGGTACTCCAGATCTGATGACGTCACCTTTGCCCACATGCATCCAGATGTCTGTCTGTCCCCTCAGCAAAGCCAGCTGAGTTAAACCTAAGTCAGCGATCATCCCTGCCTGAAAGGAGCTCTCAGTCTGGTGGGGAGAAAAACTAAACGAGCAGAGAGGCACGGACGTGCCTAGAGCAGCTGGGATGCTAAGGAGCAGCTGAAGGGACAGAGGGATCGCTGTGTTGTGGCATCGTGGAGCATGGTACTGCAGTGGGGCTGTATGGGCTCAGGAAGCTCAGAGCTGAGGCCCGAAGCCTTCCAAGGAAGCTGTGAGGGAGGGGAGCATCTTGCTGGGATACACTGTCAGTCTCATTGTTACAACGGGACAAGTGAGTCTGTTGTTCCAAGATACACTTTCATATGCCCAAATATTACCTGTGCCTTATTGAGCCAAGCCCTGTGCTAAAGAAGGTGTGTGTGTGTGTGTGTGTGTGTGTGTGTGTGTGTATGTGTATGAGTACATGAATGAGTGTGAGTACATGAGTGTGTGTGAGAGTACACGTGTGTGTGCATGAGTACGTACGTACGTACGTGTGTGTGTGTGTGTGTGTGTGTGTGTGTGTGTGTGTGTGTGTTCTTCTGCATTTCCCTTATCCCCTGGTGCAGATTGGTGTGTGGGATGCTCAAGTGTTGCACTAATGAGACCCAAAAGAAAATAAGTAACAGAAACAGATGTGAGGGGCCGAGGAGTCAGTAGCCATGTCAGTTACACTTCAGAGTTGAGGGTGACAGAGGTGCCGTTTCTGTGACTTCCTTCATTTTAGTGGGGACACTGTGCACTGGCACATGGTGTGCCCAAAGCTCCATGTCCAATGTTGGGAGGGGCCCTGAGGACAGCACTCAGAAACCACTACCTTAAAGGAGCATGGTAGAAGGCTCATCCCATCTCCGGCAGCAAGATGAAGCACAGTGGGATTGGCTCATTTTACCCATCAAGACCCCATCCCTTGGGTGTCTCACTCCCCCATCCCTTAATAAAGGGGGTAGGTCCGTGCCACCCACCTGGGTATGTCAGTTCAGCAGGGAGAGCTTGTTCCACCAAGCCACAGCATATCAGAAGAAGGTGACTAAGAAGGCCAAGTATTGAAGAGGGGGTTAATGAAAGTCTCAGTGCCAGGGCTGGGAAGATGGCACCGTGAGTAAAAAGTAAAGTGCTGGCTATGCTGAGGACTTGAGTTCAGATCCCAGAACCCTCCCAAAAGCAGGTAAGTAGCATGTATGTCCATAATCTTAGTGTGTCCCTAAGGAGCTATGGGAGGAACCTCATGGACGCGCCCAGGACATGCCAGCATGCCTAACATGGGGAAGAGAGACACTCTCAAAAGCAAGGACCAATGCCTAATGGTTGCCCTCTGACCTCCACGCACGTGCCATGCCGTGGGATATGCACACTCACAAACAAGAACAAGTGTGGACACACACGAAATGCGACTTCCTTCAGGAAATGAGGTAGGTCCGTCTTCCACCTAGACAGCCCGTGAGTCTGGTTGCCCGTGACAGGTAAGGAATCTAGCAGAGGCTAGCCCACAGAAATATAGTGCCAAGCAATAGCTAACTTTGTTTTCTAGCACCCATGTACAAAAATAGCAGGTGAGATGACTTCTAGCGCCATTCTTAACCCAAGATCTCCCAGCTTTTCTGGCCCAGCACGAGGAGGCAGGGCTCCTCACGGTAGCTCCCCATGAGCAGGGCTCCTCACGGTAGCTCCCCATGAGCAGAGCTCCTCACGGTAGCTCCCCATGAGAACTTCCACCCTTGGGCTTGTATTCAGCCATTGAAACCTGGCATCAGCTTTACACAGAGAACATTTCCACTTGAATGGGCTGCGCTCTGAGGGTGCAGCTATTCCGTGGGTCTCGTGGTTAACCTACAAGGCAAATCTAGAGTCTTCCGGATAGTGAAACTCGTGGAGCTACAAGAGAATGTGGTCTGTAGGCCAGGTGGATCCTTGGGGTCTCCAGACATTTCATGCCAGAGCTGCCATGCAGTGGGAGCCTGATGGGCCATGCTGCTAAAGAGCCTAGAGGCTCTGAGATTCTCCTGTGGCTGTCTGTCTCAGACTGGTCTGAGCTAGTTTTGCTGACAGCTCCCTGTGACAGCCTGTGGCTGTGTTTCCACTCTTCCCTATGGGAAAATAAGGCATTGCATGATAGTTTGTAGGGAAATGCCCATTTAGTTAGGTGGCAGAGATGCTCTTCATCCCCCTGATGTCTGTATTTGGTAAACAAAAGGTTGGCTGCTCTACTTGGCCTCATACCCCACCCTTTTTAAAAATAAATTTCACTAATTAATACACTTCAAGGTCTGGACATGTGATCTAACAATGGGCTCCAAGGGCAGCTCCATCCTTGTCTGTGGTCATGGACCAAGCTACTGTAAAGGCTCCGTGTTGGCTTGCACGCTGTCTGCAGAGCCTCCTGGAGCTGCCCCAGAGGCACTGCAAAGATCACGAGTAGCCAAGAGCCCTTTGTAGAAAAAAAATCTCAGCTGGGCATAGTGCCTCACACCTGCAGTCTCAGTGCTTGGGAAGCTGAGGCAGGGGGATCACTGTGGGTTTGAGACCAACCTCTGGCTATAGAGTAAAAAAAAAAAAAAAAAAGAGTCTGCCAACCCTGGCTTGATGGTTTCTCTAAGAGCTACAATCCACAAAAGCAGAGAGAGAGAGAGAGAGAGAGAGAGAGAGAGAGAGAGAGAGAGAGAGAGTCCAATGACGTACATTCTCTTGATGTATTTCCTTCAGCCGGATCCTGGTCCTGGTACTGCAGCAGAGTCAATATAAACATGGTTGAAACATTTAGCATTCTCCTTCCACGCGCAGCCTTTCAAATCCACAGTGTATTCTCCACTCACAGCCTGTCTCAGATCCAACCAACCGCGTGTCCAATGCTCAGCAGCAGCCACATGAGGCTGGTGGCTGCCACCAAGATGGCTCAGACTAGCAGGATGAGCTCTAGCATCCACAGGGATCCAAGGAGACATCTGAGAATGTGCTCTGCCCTGGCTTTCGAAGGGGCACAGTCTGTGGCTGTGCTGTCCCAGAGAGAGGGAGCAACTTCTGTAGAAAAAAATCCCACCCAGTTCCATGAGGTCATGGAAGGAGCCGCTGCTGACTAGAGTGGTTTTGGAGTCTAGGCTAAGAGCTTGTGCCATAGGGAGGCACAGAGAGCCCTTGGACAGGGATGCCAGGATCAGAACTGCAGCTAAGGGTTATTAGGGTTTTATATTAGAAAAGGACTGGAAAGCTAAACCAAGGGTCAGCGGGTCAAAGGCTTAAGGTGAGTCCTAAGGCTTGATCCAGAAGACAGGACAGAAGGGGACAGACAGGGCACATGTACTTGGAATGTGTAGCAAGTGACCTGTGAAAAGGAGGATGTGGAATGGTTGATTCCTCATGGTGGTGCTGAGACATGATGCATGGGTGCTCCTTCATGGTACCAGGCTGGGCCGCGCATCCCTAGTGGATGCACAGGTCACTTCCTCCACCTTCTTTGGCCTGTTTGGCTGGATCAGAGCAAGTGCCTGGCCAGCTGTGAACAGGAGCGTGCCCTTCCGGAAGAAGCTTCAAGTCTTTACCTACCAATCTCTGTGGACATCTGTCTTGGACCCATGTGACCCTCCTGGGCCTCTATCTGTCATTCCTTTAAGACCAGTGTGCTCCAGTGAGTGAGGAAGCCAGGCAAAGAAAACCAGCACTTGGCTATCTTGCTCTTAGGGATCTAGTGACACCCACCCCCATGTCCCAGCCCTAGTACCCCAACTCACTCTCACTGGCTGCTGTCCAGGAGGTACATGGACAGGAGCTTGGGCTAGGGGGCAGGTAGCCTCCCCACGGCACCTCTTGGATACAGAGAAGTCACAGATAGAGCTGTCAGCCTGCATCCCTGGGAAGGCCTCTAGGAACAAAAAAAAAAAAAAAAAAAAAAAACAAACAAACAAAAAAACCCAGACAGCAACAAGGTAGAGCAGGGACGACCAGCAGGGTGCTGGGCAGGGCTGTCTGTGGTATGGTGGGGTCATGACCTGCTTTACAGAAGAAAATAGAGTTCTCGCTGAACCATCTTGTCTGCCTCCTTGTGGCTGCGCCCGCTGCTCTGTGGGGACGCCCACACTTGCCTGAGTCTGTGCAGGCTTTCCTCTTGCTTAGGCTTTGTAGGTTCATCACTGAGTTTATGGATATCCAGCTGTACAGTTAACATACTGGCTTAGCCCCGGATTCTTGAAAGGGGAACGGGAGAACTGCGTGTCTGTTGTAGTCACTGCTCCTCTCCCAGGGCCTCGGATGGTGCCTGACTGTGTGGTTAGTGGGATATCGGTGACTCCATCAACATATGCCGAGAGACAGAGATAAGAGAGAGAGATTTTCCAGATTCCTTGATACCCACTCCATGTACACCGGGGAATCCAAGTTCTTTTACACAACCCAGGAAGTAGGACAGAAACCCCAGAGCTGGGCAAGAACCTACACAGTCACACATGGATGTCTGGAAACTGCTGGGTGAAGTGTGTGTGTGTGTGTGTGTGTGTGTGTGTGTGTGTGTACATGTGCATGATAGCTCTGTACCTGAAGCCACCATTGCATGGCTAAGGACCCACACAGTCACACATGGGTGCCTGGAAACTGCAGGGTGAAGAGTGTGTGTGTGTGTGTGTATGTGTGTGTAGTGCGGGGAGTGGGGGGTCCTGTGTGTGTTCACGTGCGTGATAGCTCTGTACCTGAAGCCACTATTGCAAGGATAAGGATATGGGAAGCAGCTGGTCAGCATGGGTGAAAGGTCAGGACAGGTTTTCCTTTCACGGTCCCATTGAGACTCCAGGCTCAATGGATGGAGGTATCCTACTGGACGAATGATAAGCTTAGTTCTCTCCCCCATCCTCCTCTCCTTCCCTTTTGATAATTTAGATCTGTGGTTTTTTTATTGGGAAATAACTCACATATTATAAAACGCACCCATATGCAGCATGCAGTTCGGTAGCATTCAGCTGTGCAGCCATCCTTACTGTCTGATTGCTAAATGTCTTCAACAGCACGCGTGCCAGTAGCTACAGTTCTTGCCCTGAAGCCCCTACCCACTACTCTGCCCAGTGGCTGTACCTATTCTTCGTGGCTCTTATAAATCGAGTCATCTTATGGGGCCTCCTTTCCTATGCCGTTTGGAATGCTGCGGTGGATAACCCCTCCCTCAGAGAGAGACTGCAGACCAGGGAGCCAGCAGGGCTTCTCCATCCTGATCTGGGTGTGCTCTCTTTACTTTGATGGTTCTCAGATGGTCGTTGAGGAGAGATTTGCTGGCCCTTCTTGCACACAATGGCCAAGTGAGGCTGGAGAGGGAAAGAGTCTGGCTCTATGAAGACCCTTCTCCATCCTGCCATCTTTATTGCTAGGCCGTTTTCAGTTCTCACCCCTGCTTGGAGCGTGTGAAAGGAAAAACCCAGATGGCAAGCTGATTGTGGCTGGCCATCAAGCATGTGTCCTGGGTCCAGGCAGAAGAGGGCACTCACCCTGACATCTGCAGTCCAGGCCAGTGACTGCTGCCTCTGTCCTTTGACAGAGCCCTGTTGCTCCTCAGAGACCCGACCCATGAACAGAGCTTTGCTGCAGGTGCAGAGCCAGGTCTGTGTGGCCTTTGGGAAGGTACCTTGGCCCAGTGTACTGATGAGCAGGTATGTCACATCTTATGGTGACTGTGTCTGAACCACGGCTACAAAGCTATCTGAAAAGAGAACCAGAACAAGACTCGAGGTGCCAGCTGGGCGTGGTGGCACACGCCTTTAACCCCAGCACTTGGGAGGCAGAGGCAGGCGGATTTCTGAGTTCAAGGCCAGCCTGGTCTACAAAGTGAGTTCCAGGACAGCCAGGGCTACACAGAGAAACCCTGTCTCAAAAAACCAAAACAAAAAACAAAAAAACAAAACAAAACAAAACACAAAATGACTAGAGGTGACATCATGTCAGCCCAGAGGTGTTTGCATAGTCCATCTAGGCTCTGAGCCTTGGGATGTGTGAGCCTCACAGGAGGACAGAGCAAGCTGGGAGGTAAGCTAGCTGATGGGCTGTGATCTACAGAAGCCAGCTGGCTTAGGAGGCCACGGGCTTAGAGTCTACCAGGCCATCTTTCCTGTCCATGTCCTAGGATCACAGGGCAGAGTCTTCCTACATAAAGTGACCAAAGCCCTCTGTCCATAGCCAGGACACTGGTGAGTGTCCTCAGTCTCCTGAACACTGTGGCCAGGTGGGGAGAGCGAGGCCCAGCACCCTGGTCCTGTAGGCCCCCCCACTTCCTGCTCAGCAGCCCCAAGCCTTCACCGTGTATTTGAGTTTCTTTCTGGGAGCAAGAACACCTCCTTGTTGGTAGTGTAGGGATAAAGGGCAGAGCTGCCACTCCAAAGCCAAAACACGTCAAGCTGGACAGACCCAACCCTCTCCTCATCTTAAGCTCCAAGTTTGTTAAATGAAGAGAAATAAATCGCAAAAACTGGGTCATAGGATGTGTGATTTGTCTTAACTCTTTCCATTTAGCAAGTTAACAGTTGAGACTCACACTCAGGCAGAAGCAATGGTTTTTAATTTGAGAGTAGAAGTAGGCATTAGAAGGCTGGGGCTACATGCCCCATACCTTGGACAGCTCCTTTCCCAGTACCTCTGCTTTCCTTCAGATGAAGCAGAAGGAAGAACAAGAGAGTCTCATCCTGTCCCTCTGTCTTCCTGGGAAGTCCTTGGAGCCCTTCGTGAGGTCTGAATATCATCCTGAGAAGCTACAGCTGCCCCCGAACAGCTTCCCACGGTCCCTCGGCCATCTTGGTTTCTAGGGAAGCCTGGACCCTGGTGGAGCTGGGCCTGAAGAGGCTGCAGACCTGGTGTAGAGGACTAGGCTTAGAAACCGAGAGGAGCTGGTGAAACTACAGGGTCCACTCTCTTTCAGGCAGACCCTGATCTGGAGGAAATGGTAAAGAGGAGAGAGGAGAGAGATTCTGGAGAGTTCTGTAATCCTTTCTCATCTGTAAGCTGGGCTTAGAGTCTTTCCTATGCACAGACTGGCCACACAGTTCTATGGCCACAGACCTGAGGAATTACAAAACAGGACTACAGAGATAGTTACAGACCTCAGAAAGAAGGAGAGGCAGGAAAACCCACCTCTCCTAAGACTGAATTTTGTGCTGTATGCCTGCCCCTCAAGTCTGCACTCAAATGGGGCCGGTCCCTGAGGCTGCCTGAACGTGAGGAAGAGCTGAATTTGCACTCTTCCCTTTTCTCTCTGCAGTAGCTACACACTGAGATGTAGCTCTTGTTGTAAAATTCACCCACTGGATGGTGTCAAAGCCATTGACGAGAAATTAGTAGAGTTGAACCTCTGCTCCTGCAAAACTGTTTGTAGAACAATTTTCACCCCCAAAAGTTTCTTGCTACTTCCCCTTGCCTTGGGTCTCCCAAGTCCAGCATAATGTCCATTCACCAGCTCTGATCTGAGGTAGCCTGGGCTCCCCTCCAGCCCGCAGTAGTGGTTGAGCCCGCACTTCCTCCTGCCCCTTGCACACATAGCATGGGTGTGGCATGATTTAGCAGACATCAGTGCTGGGGTGCTCAGCCTTTATCTGGCCCAAGCCTCTGCCCTCTCTGGGGACCCCCTGACTTCCTTCTTGCCCCCTTCCCCAGCTGGCTCCCCGTGGGTGGCCGCCCTTCATCCCTGGCTCAGAGCTAAGCCTACTTAATTCTTTTGATCTTGGTTTAGAAACCAAGCCCTCCAGCCATTCCTGTTGCTGCTGTGCTGGGTTCTGCCTGCCTGAGTCAGAACCCCGGGCTGCCAGCAGCTGTTATGGGCTCCCCTGGCACTTGCTCTGACCTCCTTTCCTGAGTGCTGACCCTTCCATGAGCCTGCCTCGGTACTCCCAGAGGAGGCCTGGCAGGGGCAGGAACCCCAAGAATTCAGAAGAGAGGCCCTTTCCCCAACATCTGCTTACAGCTGAGTTTTTTGCGTCCTGCCTGGGGCCAAGATTTACATGCCCATGCCCTGTGAGAAACTAGAAGCCCAAGAGAGAGCAAAGCTTCAGTTGGCATGCATCTGACACACCTGGGTTCATTTCATTCCCTCTTCCTGGAGCTTCAGTTTCCCTGTCTGAAAACCTAGGGTCTGTGCCACAGCCCTCTGCCAGTGAGAGAGAAGAAACCAACAGAGAGCCTAACACATGGAGGTCCTCAGCAGGTCTGACCCCCCCCCCACCGCCTCATTACCAGCCCTGCAGCAGGCAAAAACCCTCCTCTCTTGGACCAGTAGCCCTTGAAGTATCGGCCTCTATTGTAATTGATTACACAGGGTGCCTTGTGAGGGCCTCTCCTGGCCTCACCCCAACTTATAGCAGTGGGTTGGCTGATAAAGTGAGCTGCCTCAACAAAGCCCATTCCTCTTGTTCTGCCTAAGGGAGGGATACTTAAAGGGGAAACACACACACACACACACACACACACACACACACACACACACACGCACGCACTCCCATAGAAGCTGCCAGCCAATGCAGACAGCCTCCCTAGAGACGTTCCAGGTGGGAACTGGAACTCCAACCTGGAACTTCGCCCCAATAACCTGCCGCAACCTAACTCTGGAAGCCTGCGCGACCTGGGGAACAGGACGGATCCTGTACACAAGCCTCCTGTCACTTGAGCAGGATTCTTCAGCAGCCCAGAACCCGAGGAGGCAGGATCCCACTCTGGAAGCCTGAACCCCTGGGGGGGGGGGGGGAAGCGGGCATCATGCAGGAAGGCAGAAAATGGAGATAGTGTGAAAATGGATGCAGAAGGGCTTCCTTACGCCTCCTGGAAAGGGGCTTGGAAGACTCTGGAGCCTGCTTCAATGGGGCCCCTGCCAGCTCCCCGAGAGGGAGGACACCCCATCACCCACCCACCTTTCCACCCTTTCCTGGAGTTCAATCTAAAGTGAGAACTGAAGGATTCAGGAGACAGACGATTCATTCTTGAGTTTGGGGGGGGGGGGAAGCTCTTAATTAGACCTAATTAGACTAATTAACTTTTAAATGAGAAACTTGGAGTTTTCCTCCTCTCTCCCTCTTTTTCCATTGCTTTCTCTCTACTCCCCTTTTGGAAAATGAAACAGGACTAAATGGCTCGCTCTAGCCCGGGCGGTAGAAACTGGTGGGAGAGAGTGCGGACCAGACTCCTCCTTGCTGGCTCCTCTGATCTGCTCCATTTCTGCTGGCTGGCTCTGGGCGCCTCTTTCCTGGAATGAGGGTGTGGTCCTGTCTTCATTCTGCAGGCTCTGTTCCTGGGTTCGTTTTGTTCCTGGCACTAAGGGTAGAGATATGTGTGTGTGATGCTGGGTCCCTTGGGTGATTCTGGCACTTAGAGAAGTTCTGGGTGAACCTCCTTATTTCCCTTCCTCAGTCTCTGTTCCCTGTGCCTTTGAGGCTCTCCCCAATAATCATCTAAGAACACCAGAAAACAGCTGGGAGTCTTCTGGGTAAGGCTCAGAGGGGGCCTCCTAGAGCCTCTGTCTGCCAAGGGTTAACTGCTGTTCCTTGCCTTCCCCTGTATCCCTTGTGTCACACACACACACACACACACACACACACACACACACACACACACACACACACACACACACATCTGCCTTGCCCCTAGTGACTTCCCACAGAGAACCTGTAGTACTGTTTTTGTTGATCAAGTTAGCTCTTCCCACCGGCACCCAAGCTCCCCCCCTCCCCATTCTGCAGGAGCTCCTACTAAGACAGCAGAGATGGATGCTGCCAAGTGCAGGAGCCTCAAAAAACCTGGTGTGTGGGCCCTACAGCTTTAGCCATGATCCTTGACAACTGTCTGGGGGTGTTTGAAAGCCAGACTGAAGTCTCCCAAGATTCAGCTGGGTCCCTTCTCACTGCCCTCGTTTGCCTCGGGCTCTTAGAGCTTCCAGAACCTTCCTGGCCTGTTCTGTCCCTCTCTCCATCCCCGGCTTCAGACTCCCCCCCCCCCCCCCATCTCACACTTTCCAGAACCTCGACACAGAATGAGTCCTGGTGCCAAGGCCTACCTGCAGGTTCTGTATTGATTTGCCCGCTGTCTCCGTTGACGCTGCCGAGCCGAGCGGAGGCAGCCCCACCAGCTGAGGAGAGCAGGAAGCCGCTTCTGCTGACTTTCCAGAATGTACCGTATGCTTAGGCCTCAGGACAGGGGGCCCCAGCTTGCTCGCCTCGGAGCAAGCTGTTTACTTTTGAGCGGCTCAGCAAAAAGGCAGGGGAAGACCCAGGAGGAGTGGATCCCACTGGCCTTGTCTGGACACCATCTGGCCCAGAGATGCCCAGGGCACAGGCAGCCAGGAGTTCAGCAAGAGTCCTGTTCTGCATCTGAGGCAAGCACTCAGTAATGGGTGAGGAGCTGGCAGGCAGGGGCCTGGCCAGGGGGCCTTTCTTAGAGTTCTCCCCACCCAGGTAGTGTGGATCCCTGCCCTACATGGGGATTGAATAGCTGGGTCTTGATGACCTCCTGTCTGCTCAAAGCTGCACTCTAGGATTCAAATCAAAATGGTGGCATTTCTGCATGACAAAACAGAGCTTAGAAAGGAGCCTAACAGCTCCATCTCTCAGCCTAGGACCCACTTAGCCGAGGAGCATATCCCTCCAGCCTCATGTCCCCGACTCACAGTTCCCCCAGGTTAGTTAGACATTCACACTTCCTATGTTCACCCTCCAACTCCCCACCATCCCACCCTGACGCCAGTCAGAGTCCTCCAGCCTCCATGGTTCACCGTGCCAGGACAGGGCAAGACAGGGTCTCCTGGTGGGATTACAAGGTTAGCAGTGCACCGTGCAGACCGAGGTGCTCCAGGTGAGAGGAGAAAAGGAGACACCCTGAGCATGCTGGGAAAGATCTACCTCACTCTTCTTCCGCCAAAGCCTCTGTGTCTGAGAAACCTGCAACTTTGGCAGCATCAGGGAGCTCTCAAGGTGACGTCCCTCTCAAGGTGGCACCCCAGGGATTCTGTGGAGAATAACTCCACTGGAGAGAAAAGTAGGCGGTTGGCTTTTTCCACCCAGCCACCTGCATTTCCCCAACAGGCCTGGGTTCCGCTTTCCTGCCAGGCCCCAGCCAGCCTGTCCCCTCCTCCTCCACCTGCTATCCACAGCCCCACCCCTAGCCCTACTCTCCCCTCCCCCACCCTCACCACCCAGCAACACCCGAGGGCTTTGTTAGCACAACTCGGTTCAAATGTCTGATTAGTCCTTAGGAGATCGCAGGGTCAATTTTCTACAGCTCCTTCCTCTCCATTTAACTAATTTAACTGCACGATTGTTACAAATTTCATTTTATTATAGCCCGCTTCTCAGTCCAATTGAATTACTAAAATCTCATTTTCTCAGAAGTGCTGAATATGTAATTAGAGGAAAAATTATGCTCCTGCCTGCCTATTAGGCTGGTTCACACATGTGTACATGTGACACGTGTGAGTCGTCGTGAGGTGGGCTTGGCCAGAGGCTGGCTGGCTGGAGCCCAGTACGTCCCCAGCAGAGGCAGACACGTGGAGGTCAGCGTCATGCAGGATGGGGTGCCCATCTGTGTGGAAGGGACCCAGTGTGCGCAGGCAGCCTGTGATTGCACGAGAGGAAAACCACATTAACTCCAGATTACGAATTAAACAATATCTGTGGGCCATTGTAATTAAGGGGAAATTCAATTCCCTTCTAATGCCCCATTATGTCTGGCTCGGCAAGGTAAGCTTGGGCTAAGCGGCCCCTTTAGTGGGAGGAGAGGTCACAGGGAGAGCTTTAGCCACAGGTCTGCCCCCTTCATGGTTCCTGGGTCCCAGCAGGGATGGGGTAGGAGGGCATAAAGTGTTCTGATCTATGGATTTCTAAGGATTCCTTCTTAGCCACTTCCAGGAGGATCCTTCTGTGGCCCCACAGGGATCTTCCACAGCTGCAGGGTTTGGTGTCGCAGGCAACCCTTGTCCAGAGTATGGTGTGGCTTAGAGAGGGCTGCCAATGGGGAGAGCAAGGAAGACTTTAGCTATCAGCTGCAGGAAAGGGGCCTCCAGGCCCCTTGATGGTGCTGCGTTATAGGGGGATACACCATATGAGGTCACATCAAGTGCTGATGCCCAGGAGTGTCTGATGGGACATGTGTCATCCTGAAGCCATGAGGTCTCTCCAGGCTTGTGGCTCCCCAGACAGAGTGTTGGCAGTCAGGTACAGGTTTCCTCTCTGTTATTCTTTTCTCTCAACCTGTTCTGTGGTCTCTGGGAACACCTGGGCTTCTTGCCTCTGTGGTCTGACTTTTGTTGGTCACTTTCCTCCTCATTCCTTGGGTAGCTCCTAAGCATTCTGGGAATGCCTAGCTAGGGTGACCTCATTATAGCTAGATTGTGTTCTCTGACCCACCCCAGCCTCAGCTCACTGCAGAGGGCCTCATGCCTCAAACCTGTAGATTCCAAGAGAGACAGATTACTGGTCTAGTATGCCCCACCCACAAGATACTATAAAAAGAATGGGGGGTGAGCCCTCCCAATTGCTCTGGAATCTTCTTCCTCAGAGAGATTTCTGACCTAAAGGTCTGCTGGAGAAGTTACAGGTGGGCTGGATAGGTGCGGGGTCCTTGGTTGCCCTGACCTGGTCTCAGAGACAGCGCAGGAGGTGGACCCAAAGCAGGTAGGACAGCTGTAGCCTCTACACACTGCCCTTTATCCCTGAGTACCATGAGAACCACCCAGAAAACCACAGCTGCTTCCCGGCTGTGGGTCTGGTGAGAATTCCCGAGGCTTTAAGCAGAGACACCATCACTCAAGCACCAGCTGGGGGGATGGGGAATGAGGATGCCTTCTCCATTCCCCAGCCGCAGGGAGAAGCTCCCGTCTCCATCATGCCCTTGGGCATCATGTCAGCTCTTCTTTGGGTGTGAGGGGGTGTGGTGGCTTGGAGTGTGTAGCCATGAGCTCATGGAGATGACGGACAGCTCATGTGTGGGGTGAATGGGAACGCAATCCAAACACTACATGCATGGGCATGAGTGTGCGCCTAAGTGATGCCTGGTGACATGGGTACAGCTCCAGTCTCCATATCTGTGTCTCTCTAACCCCAGCCAAGCTTCAAGCACGTGGAGGCAGCGAAGGTCTCATCCAACCCTTTCCTTGTCCGTCTGTCCTCTTCTTCCACATGAGTGCCTGGGCAATCTCTTAGGATCACGTAGCAATGTCAGGACTGTACACCCATGAGCAGAGCTGAGGAGCTGACAGCGAGCAGACCAGCCCCAGTGCAGCCCACCCCATCTCTCCTCTGTCACTCTTGACCACCATGTCCGTCTTTCCATTCATTCTGGGGTGTCAGGAGGGGGGGCCAACCTGGTGATGCTGCATCCCACCTGCCTCTGCCTCTTGATCAGCAAAAGTTCAGGCACCCCAGCTTGGCTCCCCCAGTCCTGTGCTCTCTGCTGTCTGTCAGGCTGTCTAGCAAAGCCATCTGCATTCCAGACCCCTAAATCCTACCAGACTCCCACCTCCAACAGAGATGTCCATGTGACCTCGGTTTGTTGCCTTTAGCCTCTGGCTTGGCCATGAGTGTGTGGTGAACACCTTAGCATGTAACTGCATACACACACACACACACACACACACACACTGTGCACTGCTCACCCCACACTGCTCTCCTTCTTCTCTTACCCCCTCCAGTCACATATCAGCCTAGCGCATAGTGGCCCACGGTCTCCAAGCCAGTGCTCTTAGTCTGAGTGCCCTGGCTTCCAGCATCCCATGGGTACAGGGCTTTGGAAGCTGAGCTTGCTGGGTGGAATTGCTGTCAGCCTTAAATGTTAGAGAAGGGAAGACCTGGGGCCTTTGCCTGAGCTAGCTCAGCATGGGTTCCATTTGCCCGAAGCAAGCTCGCCCATGGGGTATGGAGGATGCGCCTGCTCTCTGAGAAATTCTGGCTGCCCCGTTGGTCTGCATCAGCGTGTGGGACCCTGGACTCTGAGGCTCGTGGTCAGCAACGCCGGCTGCTGCTGGCCGAGGACTCACTTCTCTTTCCTGTCTCCCTGCCAGCCTCTCACTGGGATACTGCTTGCTTCTATGAGCTCAAGCCTAGACTCTCACTAGAAGCCTTTACCCTGGGATATATCTCTCTGCAGAGGTTCCAGGCAAACTCACTAGGCCCAAAAGCATGGGAACCTGTTCACAGCCTCTGTAAATAGGAAGATGGAGAGAGACTCTCTCTCTCTCCCATTGTCAATACTGTTTACAGAGTTTTTGCCCTAGAGGCCTGGCTGACCACCCCAGGGGCCCAACAGAGGCCCCATGGCACCAGTAGGGTTTGCCAGTGGCTGCCAGGTCTCCAGCAGCTCCTAAGTGGTTCCATGAACAGTACGCCTACCCTAAAAGTCCCTACCCCTGCCCCGCCTAAGGGCTTTTTATTCATTTATAGCTAATTTTTCCTGCCAGAAAACAGTGGCCCTGAGCTTGGCTGCCCGCCTCTGCTGACCTCACTCGGACATTTACACCAGGCTATCTCTTCCCTCATCTCCATGTACTCTCTACTGGGGTTCCGGCTGGGTATGCTCAGATCCGTGTGAGAGCTGAGCTCGTACAGGGTCTGAAGGCTTCTGCTGTGTGAGGAAGGGTAACAAGAGGAGTGGGGGGGCAGCCGTCCCACACTTCCTGTGCTGGCTGCTTCACCTGTCCTCCGTGCAGACTGGAAGGGGACACAAGGACATCTCCATTTCACAGTGGTGGAAATGGAGGTACAGGATGCAGGTCTGCCTAGATCAGGAAACAGATGTGAGCTATCCTGGACAGCCACGTACTAGAGTTTAAGGTCTTTGTCCTTGGGGTGGGAGGCCAAGTTTGATGCATGCAGCATCCTGACACATCTCCTCCCTGTTCCCTGGAAGGTTGTCTGTGAGCATCAGTACCCCCTACTTTTCTATTCTATATGGGACCTCTGGTCCACATACGTGTGTGCAGGTATACACAGTGCATCAATGGATGTGGAAGCCAGAGGAAGCCTTCAGGTGTCCTCCCTCTCTCTCTCTGCCTTATATCCCTTTGACACAGGGTCTCTCACAGAACCAGTTGCTCACCTTTTCAGCCATGCTAACCAGAAGCAAGCTCTCAGGATGCCCCACCCCCACTCCCGCACCAAATTGCTGGGGTCACAGGCATGCACAAGTGTGCTCAGGTTTTTTACACGAATGCTAAGAATTCAAACTCAGGTCCTTACGCTTGCAGAGCAAACACTATTACCCACTGAGCTACCCCACCCACCCCAGCCTCTTTCTTTCGTCTTCTCATAGGACAGACAGACAGGATAAGTACCGGGTCACCAGAGTGGCCTCAGTTTGACCTGGTGACCTATGAAAGACCTGACGTGCTGGGTTTTGGGCCTCAGCACACACTCTTGTGGGGCCCAGCTCAGCAGAGGCAGCTCTTCCCACCTCCTGCCTCGCCAGTTTTCATAGACAACAATAAATATAAAAGTTGTCTGGCTGCTTCATGTCATCATACTGTGTGTACGATGCCAAGCCAGTCACACCCAGCTGCCTCTGACTTTCAGAGACAGAAGCGAGCATAATATGGGCCTAGGCAGGGCCACACTTCACCATTCTCTGGGTGACGGTCTCATACAGAGTTACCTCCTTGGGCTGGGAGGTAGGCCAGCACAGGCTCAGAGGGCTCAGCTCAAAGGTGCTTAGGAGCCCTGGCCCTGCACAGCCTCACTCCAGCCCTCCCTATGTGCCAAGACCCTATGTGCTGCCAAGTCTCACTGTCTGGGTCAGATTCTGAATTCTCTATCCACAGAAGCCTGAGACATCCTACTTGGCCCCATGAGAGGGCTGTTACAGTCAGTGTTTGTGGGAAGGGTGAGCAGAGAGCAGTAAGCGCTAGTGGCCTCTCTACCTAGAGTCGTAGGGCTGGCAGCAGCAGGGTGGACGTCAGCTGGGCAAGCATCAACAGGAAGACCATCAGCCAGGAGCCACTTGGCGTCTGTGCCACAGGGGGCAGCTGCAGACTGGACAGTGCCCAGGTGCTGATGGTGTCGGGCTTGCCAGACCAGGAAGGCACAAAGTGTGGGGACAGACAGACCAGGCTGAGAGGAACAGAGCAGGAACGGAAAGCCAGGCTGGCTGTGAAGAGAGGAGTCGTGTTGGCAGACGTCTGCACAAGGCTCCTGGGGTCCCTCCAAGATGCAGCTGCCCTCCTGCCCCCTCTTTGCCCTCCCTGGCCCACATGGGAAGAAGAGAGAGGGCCCTCTATCCTTGCTAAGGAGACTGCAACCCTGACAGTGTGGCTCTGTGGTTTGCCAGAGATGAAGTTCATGCTCACCCAGTGGCCACAGTGGAGCAGATGCAGCCAGCCAAGGGCACGGAGTCCCTGCTCCCTCCAAAGTGAAGCCATGAGGATCTCAGCAAGCAGGGTGCCTAGTTCCCTAGTGGCTTGCATCGTGTATGGCTTCAAAGTCATCCACTCTTTGGATGGTGGCTCCTCAGCAAGGCTGCTGCCGTGGGAGACAGTCTAGACCACACATGAGGCTGTGTGTGCTGCTGAGTTCCCATAAAACTTTATTGACACAAGTAAGTCTGGCCTCCTCTGCTACTGGAGCTGACCACGGTCCTTAAACCTGCTCAGCTGGAGAAGTGAAGGACCCTGGGTTGCCATGGGAATCTGGTTACCCGCCCAGCAGCCCAGGGGAAAGCTCCCCTGTTCTTGGTGGCTCCTGGCTCTGGGAGACTTGAGTGACAGTAGGGAGCCTGTAGCAGGGCATTTCCTCTAGTGTGGGGCTTAGGGAGCTCACTGTTGGCAAGGTGGGTTCACCAGTGTAGCAAATGAAGTGGCTAATGATTAGGGTGACTCTGGTGATGCCCCCAAACTAGAGCCCTGGCCTGACCTCTAGTGTCAGTGACTCAAATACAATTTATCTCACTGATGGCCTCTCTGTACCACAGGTGGCTCTACCCCAGTCCCCCAGGAAGAGTCCAACAAAAGGGCCTCCTATGAAGTGTCCTATAACTCCCCATATTCTCAGCCATCAGGTCAGAGGCCAAGGCTATCCCTGAGTGGGGGGACTCGCCCTCTGAGTGAAGCAAGCCCAGGAAGTCCAGGCCAGAGCCACCTTTGGAGCCTCTAGACAGCCCCTGCTGGAAACCCCCCAGGGGCCCAGCTGCTCTGTGCCTGCACCTGCTGAATCGGCACCAAGACCTTGGTCTGAAACCTGAGTGCTGTGGCTGGCCCTGAAGAGAAGCAAGCAGGCAGGAGGCAGGGACAACTCCATCCTATCTACAGGAATGGTATGAGATATCCAGGAAGCCTGTGCCGAGGGACAGCAGGGTGGGCAGCCTTTTGCCCGGTTCTGAAGCCTTCAGGGGTCCTATGTCCCTCCTGCCACCAGGAGTCCCCTATCCTGAAGTTGGCCATGTCTCCTCGTCTTATGCCCATTCTGTTCAGACTGTTGGCTGTCCTCTGTCCTTGCTCCTAAGAGTCATGGCCCTCCTTTCTACCTGCCCCATCTTCATCCTGAGTGTCCCCTGCCCTGAGCTCTGGCCCTCCTGGTCTCTCTGCCTCTGTGGTACAACATTATCATTCCATAATACTCTGAAATATACATGGACTTGGCTGAATGCAGACAAAATTGCACCATTTACTGCATGAATATTTCATGCTGGCTTCGCTCCGAGGTATCCGTCTGATGGAGTGGAGACTGCTGCCCTCCCTGCCCACTGGCTTCCTGCCCAGCAGCCGGCAGTGCCGAGCCCTTTTGCTGGCTAAGGCTGTCCAAGGAGAGGGGGAAGGAGACACGTGTTGAGAGGTTTAAGGGCCCTTTGAGGTTAGGGGCAGGTGTGAGGTGGGCTCTGGGCTACTCTCTAGCAGCACACACACACTTGGTGGACTGAGTGGTCAGAAAATTGTCTTTCTAAGTAGAGAACAAGGGTAGGGAACATGGGGTCCTAGCTTGCTGCTTCCCATAAGTCCTAAGCAGGAACCCCTCCTGTGTAGGGTGTCTCTAAGTAGAGATATCCACTGCCACCTGCCTTGAGAGCCCTTCCGATGCTTGACATTGCACCTGCATCTTTCCCTGAACTTAAGGCCTCCAAAGGTGAGGGAATCCTAGGGCCAGAGGGACACTGGGAATATTCAAGAGAGCTGGGAACATGATAGAGACGGTGACCCACCTGCACTTGTGCCAGTGTGTGCATCAACATGGTACTCATGCTTGCTCAAGCGAACCCCTCTGACCACTGCCCGGGAGGATGCAGCAGCTAGAACAAGTGGGTTGACAAATGCCAGGGATCCCAAGGACCCTGGTGCAGCCTGCCTATGCCACGGCAGTCTCCCAGCCATGTGGGGACAGGCAGGGTGAGCTCATGCCTCATGCCGGAGAGGACAGGGTTAGCCTCGGTCGGAGCCCTGCAGTAAGGCAGCATCCTCTCCTGCAGACTCTAGGCCAGACCTCGGCAGCTCGAACCTTAACCCCTTCAAAGCAGGCTGTTGACTTTCTCTACCCACCCATCTCGCTGCCCTCCTGTTTATTGAATATCTGCTACATTCCAGGCATTGTGGTGTGCAGGGGAGAAGAGAAACATGTCCACCACATCCTGGGACACAGGGATAAGAAAACTAAGATGTTTACTGGTTAGCGTCAGCACAAAGATACAAGGGCTGCATATAATGCTGGCTTCAGACAGGGGTCTTGGAGGACACCTCTGAGGGGATAGTGCGAGTGTGTATGTACGTGTGTGTGTGTGTGTGTGTGTGTGTGTGTGTGTGTGTACGTGTATGTGTGTATGTATGTATATGTGTGTGTGTGTGTATGTGTGAGAGAGAGAGAGAGGGATGGAGGGAGGGAGGGAGGGAGAGAGAGATGGTGTATGTGTGAGCATGTGTGTGTGTGTGTCATATGCATGTGTGTATGTATGAGATATGTATGTGCTGTGTGTGCATGGGGTGTGTATGTATGGGATATGTGTATATATGGGATGTGTGTGTATATGAGGTGTGTGTGTATGAGGTATGTGTGTATTTATGGGGTATGGGGTGTATGTGTGTGTGTGTGTGTGTGTGTGTGTGTGTGTGTGTTATACACACATGTGTGTGCCCCTGTGTTTGGGTTCTATCACTCTCCACCTTATTCCCTGAGGTATGGTCTCCCCTTGAACCTCCAGCTAGACTGGAAGCCAGCGAGCCTCCAATCCTGCTGTCTCCACCATTCCTCACCCCTCCCAGCACTGTACCACAGACCCATGTCTGCCTTTCATGTGGTTTTCAGGTACTCAAGCTAGCCCAGCAGGCTTTCTTTCCAACTGAGCTGTTTCCCTGGGGAACTCTCAGGCAGGACCTTGAGGAAAGACAGGGAGCCATGCAGCAGGCACAGGGAGCAGCGCATATAACCGGCTTAAGGCAGATAGAACTGGACCAGGTGACCTGGGCGGCACTGAGGACAGAGGGAGGGATGTGACCAGAAGGGCTGTGCAGGATGGGGCCTGGAGTGAGAATGATCGATCACAAGGAAGCTTAGGTAGAAGGAATCCTGTCTACGTGTGTTTCGACCCATCTTCCTGGCTGCTGAACTCGGAACCATGGCCAACATGGACCTTCCAGGACAGCTGAGGTCAGCTGCTGTCATTGAAACATGAAGTGGCTGTTGTGTTTAGATATGCAGCCTGAGATCCAGCCTGGGCAAGGGTGCAGCCAGAGGGGAGCTAGGCTGCAGCAACAGGTAACACCCCGCCCCCTAGGCCGGTGAAAATGTCTGAACCAAGGCGTGAGGTGGAGCCTGGGTGCTGGAGTCCTGTTCTTGCCTGGTTGATTCTCCTGTGTGTAGACTATCTATAGTAGTCAGAGTTGGGGGTGAAGGGAAAAGCAGAAAGCTAGAGCAGGCCTAGTGCCACAGCCCTGTCAGCCTAGCTCCTGGGGTAGCTGAGGCAGAAGGATCCCAAATTCAAGGCCAGAATGGGCAACTCACTGAGAGCCCGTCTCAAAATAAAAACTTAAACGCCAGGGAGGGGCCGGTATGGAGATAGGGCTCAGAGGCACAGGACTGGTAAGTGCAAGGCTGGGAGTTCAATCCCCTGGAGAGACAGCAGGAAGGCGGGGAGGCAGGAGTGGGGAAGGAAGAAGAGTTTGAAGGGCACACACACTGGGTGGAAAAATGTAGGAACCAGACATTCTGCTGTTGGGCATCTGGGATAACTCTTTTGGCTTTTCTGGGCTTTGAAGTAGAGTCAGCTCCCAAGGACCTGTGTACTTTAGACACAGCCATTGTTGTGAAAACTCCGAACCTGGACGATTACCTCTCTGGCTCTAGTTGTACCCCCACCCCCACCCCTACAACCCAAGATTTTGATCTACAGTCTGCATAATGGAAGGCCCATGGGACAGAGAGAGGCAGAACCAGACCCAGTCATGTAAAAAGGCAAGGCAAGATGGCAGAAGTGGACAGAGCTGCTCCCTGCTCTGCAGAAGGAAAGCCACTGTTTAGGAGCCCAGACACCTGACGCCCCTCCTGACCCAGCTCCAAGAAAGCACTGCTGGAGTGCCAGCCCAGCTACAGTGAGGAAAAGGAAGAGAGGCCCTGGTGTGGGAGAAGCCCAAGCCTCTGGGTGGCAGCTGCAAGCTGTGCTCCCATCTCTATCCCTGGCTCCCATCATCACTCCTGCTGTTTCTGCCACGCCCTCTGCAGCATCAGCCTGTCCATCTTTCTGTATGCCCCCTCTCCATTTGCCTCTTTGGTCCCTCAGCCTCTCCCAGCTCTCTGGTGTCTGTCCTACTGTGCAGAGTGCAGAGGACACACACCCTCAGCGGCTGATGACACAGGCAGGGGAGGAGTACTCACAGAAGGGGGACACACTCCCCATCATTTCGTCCCACACCCATCTAGAAGAGGCTCCTGACGGTGGCCTCCCTAGAAAAGCTACTCCCTGCTACCGAGGCCAGCCAGTCTGCTTCTGCAGCTCTCACAGCTTCTTTCTCCTCAGTGGCTGCCTGGTGCAACACTTTGATTTATCTGGAAGGCGGCACCATGTTTGCTGAACTGTATCAGTGTTTCTGGGTGTCACAATGTAGCAAGCTGAACGCAGCTTCCGGCCCTGCAAAGATGGCGCCCTCTGGAGTCCACCCCCACCTTCAATCCTTCTACTCTGGACTCTTGCCCATCAGACTATCTGAGGTGGGCTGCCCTGAATTTGGGACAGTGTCTTCGCGACCCCAGTGTTCCTATCTCTCCTGACTCTCCATCTCTCTCTGTCTCCCTGTGGAATGGAGAGGAGACTATGAAGACCACCCCTCAAACTCTTCTTCTTTTTATTTCCCCTTCCAGAGCCCCTCCGAGCCCGGTGAATGATGAATCCTTCCTGCTTGTGCGTCTTACCCCAGCCTCTTCCCATAGCTTTCCTGAGCCTGCACATTGGGTGGCTATTCCAGGAGACATTGGGCCTTGTCGTTCTCCCTGGGGTCTGTCTTATCCACCTGCACCCTGTACAGTTCTCCCTCCCAGGGTGGAGGCCGACTAGCAGCCAGAGTCAGATGCCTGGTGTAAATGCAGTCTGGAGGTCAAATCCAGAATCCATACCAAGAACCGTGGTCATTGTTGTAAGAGTCCAGGTAGCCTGTCCTGCCAAGAGTCATTCAGCACCGGACAGCAGCTAGGGCAGACTGGTGCTGTGAGATGCGAGCAACCCTGGTTTCCCTGCCCGACAGGGGCAGATACCAAGATTCCACTAGAAATGTGTGGTTCTTGGAGGTGCTGCCCTCTCTGGTGCCCTCCTCTTTCTTAGAATTGCAGGGCCCTACCAACCTCCACTCCGAGACTGGGGGCTGACTGCAGATGCAGGACAAGGTGGATTGCCAGGGAGAAAGGAATGTGGAGAGACGAGTTTGGCCACCTTACACTGTCAGGCTTGCCAGAAACGGCTAAGTCATCGGCAGCCCTGGCAACCCTGTTAATATCCCTGGTCTTCAGAGCTGGCCAGGCCACCTGGATGGGACAGACACTTGACCACCTCTCATACTGAGAAATGGGAACACCCGTACCAGAGTGCTGCAGGGGTACGGACGGATAGTCATTTGGGCTGGAGAGAGGGTGCAGACACAACTGCTGGCTTCCTTGGGTTGCAGGGGATGGGGTATAGCCGTACTGTTTCTATTGCCTGGGCCACACCAGGTTCTCCCCTCCCCCACTCACCTGCTCAAGGCCTCCATCTGACCACCCTGGCCCCAGAGGAACTCAGTCCTCTCTCTCCTCTTGGATTTCTTCCCAGGCTTCTTCATCTCCTGTCCCAGGCCTCAGTCAGAGTCTCTGGTACCTAGGGGACATAGCCATCCCCTTCACCCCTTTGTATATAGACAGACCCTTGATACAGATCTAGTCCTGGTAGGCCCACCCTGAACACCAGCCAGTACCTCATGTCTGTGGGAAGGTAATTTGGGGCAGTTGTATTCCACCATGAGCCACCACTATCAGACATCTGCCTCTATTGTGACCAGAAGTGCCAACCTGGTTACCCCTCTCCCAAGGACTCCTCTTCCAGGAGACCCTTCTGGATTTCTCCACTAAATCTACCTCATGTACCCTAGCACTTAACCTGAGCCCAGGTAGGCACAGAGAGTCCGTGATGCCTGACCCTGGACCCGAGAGGAAGCTATGCCCATCTCTATCCCGCCCCTTGCTTGTATGCCACACCTGAGGTATGGCTGGCTACCTCCAGGGGCTGTAGACCTCAATCTGAGTCGGAGATTAGGGTCTGGTGCAGTAGAGGAAAGCTTGAATAGGATTGGGTGACTACATAGGTCACCCCTAGTCTTCCACAGTACCTAGCTCCCCTCCTCCAACTGTTGGCTCTGGAGTCAGCCTAAGGGAGGAATTTTCCACAGATGTCCCAAGCCATGTTTCCCAGTGGCACGCCTCACTGCTCAAAGCACTTCCATGAAGCTAGCCCAAGTCTCTCCTGCTGTTAACTAAGTCCCTGCCCTGGCCTCCAGTCCCCCTTCTCCCCTTGGAACAAGGAAAGCCACAAGGAGTTGACGAGGGGGAGAGGCTGGCCCAGGGAGGGGGCTTCCTCTCCTTCGCCCTGCAGGAGCACGCATCCCAGATCCCCGAAGCTGCACCATGCCAGAGAAGGGTCATGAGACAGTGACTCCCATGCTCTACTAATCCCCAGATGAATGTTGGCCCGGCACCTTCCCGGGAGCTGGCTAATTTGGATACACCATCTCCAATGTAACCAGGCAATAAGGCAGCCCACACGTTTGCCCCGCAGCTGGCTGGTATGGACTCCTGAGGTCAGGGGGGACAGATCTCACTATCTTGAGCTTCAGGGTGCCCTGGCATTGTATGGTGGCAACCCCAGAGTCAGGGCTTGGATCTATCCAGTTGAAACCCCACAGGGCAAGTTGGTTTTATTATTGGGCTTTTCTGAATGGATTTCTTTCTTTTTTTTTTAATGTATATTAGTACTGTAGCTGTACTGATGGTTGTGAGCCATCATGTCGTTGCTGGGATTTGAACTCAGGCCTTTCGGAAGAGCAGTCAGTGCTCTTAACCGCTGAGTCATCTTTCCAGCCCCTGAATGGAGTTCTTGTCCAGCCCTCTGAAGTCTCTATAGAAGGCCCAGATTTTTCCCCCTGATACTTTCAGTCTCAGCCTTTCCATTCTCAGGACTCTGGTCTTCCTGGGCCCCTGGAGCCTGAGAGAGCCTCGTGAGAAAGGGTCTCTTGGCTCTGCTGTCCCTGAAACTTGAGCTGGGGACAGAGCCTTCTGACCGGCTCATCCGCTTAGTGAACACCTCCCCAAGATCCTCCCGAGGTTGGATCTCATTCAGTGTCATAATCAGTCACCTATGGGGAGACCCCATTATCAGCTTTGGTTTAGGGTCAAAAGGTCAAAGTCAGAGAGATGCTGCTTCAGCCTGCGGGCTCTTAGGGGCACAAGGGCTGACAGGCCTGACAGGGCCGAGGCAGGATCTGAGCCCTCCTCTTGGCTGTGGGGCCAATGGCGTTCAGTTATACCCTCTCTTCAGCTGTCATGTGTGCCATAGCAGCAGGGGTGCAGGACAGCATGAGCTCCTACGATCAGCTAGTGTGGACCCACCCAAGGACAAGAGATCCTGGGGAATAGCAGCAGGGCTCAGGGAGTTCGGGAGACCCAGCAACTCCAAGCACGACAGGGAGTGTTAGCCAGCACCACCCCAAACCGCAGAGGCTCCCCTAATGCCTGCTGGCACCTGGCAGGCACCTGTCTCTCCAGGGCTTCCCTGGATGAGTCTGGGCACAGCCTGGCGGAAGGAGAGGCAGTGGAACACAGAGCAGTCTGGCTCCCCGTGCTCTGGCTGGGCATATTGGTCATGTCACACCTTGGGTGAACCCAGAGCCCCAGCCATCCAGGACACACCTGCCCCACAGCTGCTCGCCCACCAGGTCCACCCTCTACTGCGACCTCAGACGGCGCTCACGGGGCTGCACCACAGCGGTGGCTGCTTTGTATGGATGGTGCGGCATTTTGGGTAATGAAATATTCACAGGTCAGTGATTCCTTGAGAAATGATGGGGATCAGTCAATTCCTTTTCAGGGAGTAATTTTCTTCCCCTTCACAGCCTCTGTTTCATGTTGACAGCCATTAGCATTGAGAGAGAGACTGGATCGAAGGCGCTTGTCAGAGTCGGGGACGAGCTGGCATCTTGTCACAGCCGGTGGGGTTGGGGTGTGGGACGTGGACACACACGTGTGAGGGCAACAGGCTCGGTGGCAGGGTGTGGACAGCTGGTGCCCTCCTGGGCTTGCTCCATCTGCTCTGGCCTATACTGAAGGGCCACACAAAGTTTGCACATGAGGGTCCCACCTTCTTAGGGACACGCTTCCGTGTGCCCCTAGAGTGAAAGAGACCTACCCAGTTGCCTCCTGAAGGATCAGAATGCCAGGTGAGAGAATGACCGGCCACTTGCAGGCTTGGAGGGTGACAGTTGGACAGTTGCCGGTGTTCCGGGTGCCTCAGTTTCCACTTCTGTGAGATGATGTTTCAAGTCTGGTGGGAAGCATGATCGCAGCCAAGGCCTCTGCAGGGGTAGACAAAAGTAATTCGCTTCCTTCCTGGGAGGCCACGCCCCACCCTGTGACCCAGATCCAGTCCCTCCTCCTTTCCACTCACCGCATAGGTGAAAGGCAGCCCGTCAGTGGCCGCTGGCTCAGGACATCGTGCTTCTGAGATCAGTGAAGACAGTACATGAGGTGAACAGCTTTGGCTTGCACAGTGCCAACATCAGTGTCCCAGTGGAGTGCACTGGGCCTGCAACCTAGGCCAGACCTGATCCGAGGACAGCTGGAGACCTGTCTTTGTGTTAAACATCAGGAGTGAAGGATCCAGCTCTTCTATGTCCAGAAGCCAGCAGGAGGCCCCGGGCTGATTGATTTACTGAAGCCAGAAGGGACACCATGCCCAGTGTCAGGCGACAGACAGGTTTCCCCGCACAGCCTATGGAGTCTGCCCACCCACCCCTTTCCCATGAGTCAAGCCCAAAGCCAAGGGCCACACCCAAAGCCGCTGTGGATGAGTTGGTCCCAGCCTGCAGCCCAATTAGATGTGAGCCACGGGGACTGGCCTGCTCATGAGTGGGCTTCAGGTCTGCTCTAGAGTCAGGAGGCTGCAGATCTCCCCTCTGCAGAACTGAGGCTTGAGGGTCCCTGCAGCTCGTGGCCTGTCCTCATGCTGAGGCACCCAGCACTGTGTTGTCCAGATCCCAGATAAACCAGAGCCTCAGCTGCTCCCAGCAAGACACAAGTTATGTCAGCCACCCTAGGCACCAAATGGCTTTTCTTAGAGGTGGAGCACCATATAAGGTCTAGACTCCTGCCACTAACTGGAACAAGAGGACTCGAACTGTTCCAGCCTGGTGATGGAGCTTCCAATCACTTCCCCTCTCTGAAGAAAAGCACTTGCTTTACTGGGTGCACCTTGCCTCTGGTTGGTAGTGGGCCAACCCAGTGTAAACTGTAAGGCTCAGAATGAGCCTGGGTCCACAAGGAGGCAGGCCAGGGGCTAAGAAACTGAGCTCTCAGCATAGCAGCAGAGAGTTAACCCCAGAGGACATTTGGACATAGGATACCCATAGGTGTCTAGCTCAGAAATGCTGGCATGCTACCCGGCTTCCTCGGGAGCCCAGGCTGGCACCGTACAGCCATCAATACCTCATCTGCCATTTGCTCACTGAACAAAGTACGAAGAGAATTGACTCAGGGAGGGCTGGCCTTAGCTAGAGGGACCTAAATAGACAACAGAGCTAGCCCAAGCAGCTGGTGAGGGCACCAACAGATTGCCCTGAGCATGGGGGGGCCCTCCCCCATCCCCTGAGGGATGAGCACCGGGTCCATGGGCACCTGAGTGGGAAGGCTGATGGGTAGCTGGCCCCACACCACTGAATCCAAGCTACCATGAGCCTTCATGGGTGGATTACATGGGTGTGAGATGCATAACAGGCCCTATACCATGGCCCCATAGGAACTCAGTGACTCCAGGACAGGGTTTGCCCAGCAGAGTGATCCTTGGACCTCCTGAGTTCTGGTCTTGGTTCTGTGACTGTCAGCATGAGCAAGACAATCCTGCTGAGATCCTCAAAGACTGAGTATTTAGTGAGTTAGTGTCTCTTGCTAGGGGGTTCTGTGAGCCCGCTCACCTTTCCACCGGGAACCTGCCTGGCCCTCAGGTACAGAACACTGTCCTGACAAGCTCAGGTTGGGGGACAACATCCCATAAATCCACACCCCTGAGGAGGCTCAGTGCATGGTGTCTCATCAGTTTAGAATTAAATGGGTCATCTGTGGCCACAGCAAAGGTACCTACTAGGAAGGAGCCTTGCCTCTGTGGTCTGAAGCCCAGCCACCATCAGGCAGTGAAAGTGGCATCGTGTCTGTGGGGACCTTGTTGCTATAGGTGCTCCCCCACCCCACCCCAGGAGCTGGAAATCAAGGGTGGGGAGAACTCAGAGTATCCAGGACAAAGGTCTGAGGGAAGCAAAAGCCACTCCTGAGACTAAAGACCCAAGTCTGGCCTGTGCAGCGTCCCTCCAGGCAGCTGATGCAGGAAGAGAGGCTGGATCCTGCAATACTAAGGAGGCAGCAGACCCTGGTGGCAGGAAGCACGGTGAGCTGCCCATCCCCAAATGGTGAAACTTCTGCAGTGTGGGCATAGGAGCTGGCGTTCTGGTGGGTCCTGAGCTTGTCTTCGCAGCTGTTTCAGTTAGAAGGCAAGAGGTTGGTCTTAGTGGCAGAGCATTTGCCCTGGGTCCACGTCCCCATACCACAAAAGTAAAGAAGAGACAGGGATCAAGGTTCTTGTCATTCCAGCTGTGAATCCAGCCCTAGGAGGTGGACGCCATTTCTCTTGAATGGGTAGAGCAGAGGGGTCAGGTTCTTCTTCGCCAGTGTCTCCACATGCCCCAGGCCTCCCTCATTAACATTCAGTCCAAGGTCTGGACAGAGTGGGACACAGAAGGGAACATGTGCAGAGGGGTAGGAACTTAGCTTGCAGAGTGGAGCAATCCCCTTTGCTCCTTCTGAGTCAGGCCGTCCACTGGCCAGCCCCTCCCACCCACACATCACGACTGGTCTCCAACAGCACCAGCTTGCAGTTTCATTACAGGCCAGGAGGTGGGGCTCTACCAGGCAAGCCAGCCCTCCCGGGTTCAGAGGCGGGGGAGGGTCTGTCATGCAAGGCAGGGCAGCTCAGAGTAGAAACTTCCATTAGTGTGCAGCGATGGGCAGCGGGGCCTGTTCAAAGAATACATTCAATTAAAAATTGATTTTTCAGTTTAATCTCAATCATAATGAGCCACATTCAAGCCCCATACTCCTGCCTCTCTGGACAGGGTTGCCCTCTCCACACAGCTTGCCCCTGTGCGCTCCTGGGCCAACTGCCCAACTGGGCATGGATGATATAGTGAGGGCCTGAAGCTGGCCCAGGCGAGGAAGGGAGTAATTACAAATGAGGCACACAGGGTGTTCGTTAAATCAAAGCGTCAAGGTGGCAAATCGTATTTTTATTTATGGCGAGCGTGCGTTTTTTTAGCGTGGCCCTGGTTAAAAGCGGCGGTGTTTAATTTCCCCTGATCCAGATCGTATTATATTTCAAAGAGCATCATAGGGTAAGATCGGCTGACTTTCCTTCCTTAATCCCACAAACTCAGAGACATTGGGGAGCCCCAGGAGGTCACCACTCAGCTCTCACCAAGATCTCTCCTCCTCCTCCTCCTCCTCTTCCTCCTCCTCCTCCTTTGAGGTCTGGGAGCCCAGACTGGTTCTTCTAAGCCCCCTGGTGTGTCCAGATACAGAATAGGTATCAAAACACCCTTTTTAGATACCTGCTGTCTGGTCACATCCAGTCTGCAAACTGCCTGGGGCTGGGGGTAATTTACCTGTTCAGAAACCACTTCATCCCCAACCATCTGTCTGGGGAATCCTCAGCCACTTAAGACTCAGGCTCCGAGCAGCCTGACTCTGGCTGTGGCTTTGGGGCACCTGAATGTCCAGCACCACCAAAGCACCAGCCTCTCTCCGGTGATTTGCTGCGTGATTTCAGGCACCCTGTTCACCCTCACTGAGCCAATGGAAAGAGAAATCTTGCCCTGGTGTCCTGTGATGTAGTTAGTTTCTGAGTTAGCTGCCTAGGGCAGACCCCTGCAGAGCGCAGGCAGGTATCCTGCTGCTGATCTTCCTGTGGCTCTCTTTCTTCTGAAGGCAACTGGCAAAGTAGATGAAGTCCCCCACCCCGGTGCCCAGCTGAGCTCACCTTCCAGGCCCAACCTCCTGCTTTGTCTGGTTTCCACTGACTGTGCTTACTAAAGGAATAAAATGAATTCCATTCTCCTGGAATATTCTAGAAAGACCAAATCTTGTCCACTGTCCCCAGTACTGCCACACTTTGGGGCACTCGGGTGCACCACCACCCCGGACTCATGACCTCACGTCTGCCTGCATCCACAGCTGCTGAGAGCCACCATGTACCCCTCATCACCTGCCCTCGCTACTCTGCCGATCCCCCTCTAGTGCAGAGTTTTGTCCACATTGGCCCTCAGGAAATGGCCATTGCATTTGGTGTCCAGCAGTCAGCCGTGTAATCCAAAGTTCCTTGGTGCCTCTGTCCCCAGCTGTGTCCTGTGGCCCTCAGCTCTTTGTAGGAGTCACTGCCAGTCAGAGCCTGGCCCTTTTTGTCACCTAGCAAGGGCCTTCAGCATAATCAAATAGGGACCATTTGCAGCCATAGCCAGGTGTCCTTTAAAGAATCAGCCTACCCAACCACCACAGCATTCCTTGCCCCAGGGTGATGTCTGTTGTGCCTTTGGCCAAAAGGAAAGTAATCCCACTTCCTTACAGTAAGATTGCACATCTTGAGTTTACAGTGACAGCACAAGGAAACTCTGCAGGAAGTTTGGCTGTGAGCATGATGCTTGTGTGCACACACATGTGTGGGGGTGTATTTGTGTGCTGCTTCAAGTATGTGTACATATGCATGAGGGTGTGTTCACTCATGCAGGCACCTGCACATGCTATCTTTCCTCTGCACTCCACCGGCCCCTTGATGAATCAGAATCTCACTTTCTTGTCTAAAAAGGCTGCATAGCAAGTCCCCAGCCAGGGGGAATTCCTGTGTCCACCGCTCCCCCTTCCCGCCCCCGCCCCCGTGTTGGCCTTACAGGCATGTACTGATACATCCGACTTTTATGTGAGTTTTGAGGATCCGAACCCAGGTTCTTGTCCCCAGCTGGGCCATGGATATTTTTCTAGAATACTCCAGAATCCCCCAGAAGCCTGGAGTTCGGTGGCACACGACTTAAGCAGTGCTGGTCCAAGGGGAAAGGCCTGTGGGATTCTAGTCTGTCTCTCTGAGCCTCAGTTTCCCAGTCTGCAAAAGCAAAGACTTATAGTTGCCTGACCTGCTGTGTGCTTGCAGGCGATATCAATGAGAGTGCCTGCATGCCGGAGGCGCTCACCCCATGCAGTGGCTCTTCAGTACTTACTGTCTGTGTCTGGTCCCAGGCAGCATCTGGAGACAAAGATGGGCCCCTTCCCTTCAGGTGATAAATGTTGAGCATCCAGGGATACCATGAGTAATGACTGAGTCCACCAGGGCCTGGTCTTGTCTTCTGCTGACCATGGTCCCCCTGTTGGTTCCGAGTAGAGGAAGGTAATCGCCATAGGCACAGACAAGATGGGTTCTTGGCTGTCCTGTTAAGCTGCATGGCTGTGGGGGTGTTCCACGACTCTTCACAGGCCGAGTTTCCTCAACTGTGAAGTGAGGGCGTCAGCTGCGTGTGCCACTCAGGAGTGGGAGGGGTCTGTGAAGGCACTAAACAGGAAGATTCTGACAAGGTGGAGCTGGTGGGTGTCAGGACCCTGGGGCAGAACTCTTGGGTGGGGTGGGCGGAGCTTTGAGACTTCGTTGTCTGCTCTTGGTCTCAGTTTGCCCAGTGGACTGTGGGGATTCTGAGACCCACCTTACCTGGTTAAAGTCTGAGAGAAGTCCACACAGCCATGAGCTGGCTGCCCATCTCTTGTCACTGTTACAGGGATGTCCTCAGACCGCTGTATCTACTCGTGGCTGATTTCTAGCACTGGGTCCTGTTTCAGCCCCGTCTGAGGGAGGGAGGGCTCTATTTCCTGTTGATTCTGATGAGCCCATCCCTGTCCTAAAGAGTCTGATCCCCTGCCATGTGCCCACCCACAGGAGAGCTGTGCTCCTCCCTGGCTTCACAGCTGTGACTCCTGGTACCCTCCTTGTCACCAGGAGGAAAGGCATGCTTTTAATTCAGAGCCCCTTGTGACCAACCAAAAGGACTACACATCCTTCCAGGCCCTGGAGCTGAGAGTGAGTGTGCTCAGGCACAGCAGGGTGGCACCCAGTAGAGATAGGGAGCCACCAAGCAGGGCCATTGGAGGTCCCAGTCACCAGAATATTGAGGTTCTACAGAATGCTCTGTTCCTACGGGGATGGTGCCACCTGCTAATGTCACTAACTTGTGGTCCCCTAGCTTGAGGCGATGCTGTGTATCTGGGTCGGGACATCACACAGTGTATCTGAACTGCTCCGGGGAACTGAATACAGACCTGAGTGTGGACTGTGGTTGGCCTGTCAAAATAGCAATAATATAAGACTGTTAACGTGTGCCATGCGTGTGGGAGGGGGTGTGAACTGGTGCATGCATGTCCGTGGGACCTCAGGGGTGAGCACGTGTGGTATGCATAAGATGGGGTGCACAAGATGAGCTGGCGTGGTGGGAGTGTACACAGGTTCAAGGTCGAGGCTGACCGTTACATGAACATGGGTGTGCTGTGGTACACACACCTGTGCTCAGGGGTCAGTGTACATAGTGACTACATGTGTGTAGATAGATGCACACGTGTATCCTGTGAGGGTGACATGTCAGTTACCACAGGTGCGTAAGCCTCTTGTTAACACTTGTTGGTACAGCAGAGAGGCCTGTGCCTGTGTGTGCCCTTAGAGTGGGCGGGGCCTGTTCACCATGAGAAGAGAGCTCCTTAGTATGACTTGCCCTTGGGCATAAGCTCGCATGTGCCAGGTGTGTGACCGAGGCGAGCATGTGTGAGGATGTCCGGGGTGTGCCCTCGTTGGTGTGTGCCAGCACGCATGTGTGCATGGCTTCTGGAGAGAAAATGTTTAAAAATGGAGTTGTCAGCCCCGAGTTGACAGGCGCAGTCAGCAAAGTGCAGCGTCGGCAGGAACAGCCTCTGCTCCCTCAATTACCCGGGAGGAAATGGCCCCGCTTTGTGCTGAGGAGGCACTGAGGCTGGGATAAAGCAAGTGGAGCAGGCCCCAAAACTTCATTAATTAAAGAAACTCATTAATGAGGGACATTTAATCAGCTGAAGATTAGATCCACACTCGCCTCTTCCACACGCCAGGCGCCAACAGGGAAGGAGCTGTCGCCTCCCTCCACGCCTCCTGTGCTGGGGGCCCAGACGCCTGCGGCTTGTCTATGAAGGAAGGGGGTGCCTGGGCTGGCTGTGACCTAGAAGTTGCTGGGAGGTGGGCAGGCAAAGGGCCTATGTGGGGGTGCACTGAAGTGTGTTCAGACAAGGAAGTGTGCATGCATGAATGCATATGTGCCTGCATGTATGTGTATGAGTGAATGTATGTGTGAGTGTGTGTGTATTCGTGTGTGTGTGTGTGTTTGTGTGTGAGTGTATGTGTGCATGCATGCATGTGTGATGTGTGTGTGTGTCTTTGTGTGTGAGTGAGTGTGTGTGTGTGTGTGTGTGTGTATGTGTGTGGGGGGTAATGTGAGGTCTACCAGGGTCAGCAGTTCAGGGGGTTGCCCCACCCTCCCCCTCCCCTGAGGACTCAGGGAGTGTGCAGTGTGGGCCCCAAGTGTGTGTCTAACACGGAGCCTTGTGTGGGCCCTCACTGGGGTTCAGAGTAGAGCACAGGCCCCTCCGGGAATCGGAAAGAGGCTCTAGGTCCCTGTTACACCCAGGGAAGTCTGGTGTTACAGAGCCGGGAGGCTCATGGCTGAGAGGCTACCCCAGTCTCCAGGGAAGGCCCTTGTTTATCAGTGTGTGTGTTCGTCTGCTTCCTGTCACTCTGACAAATTCCTGAGACAAACAGCTTTCAGAGGTACATGTTTGTTTTCGCTCTTGGCTTTAGGTTGTTTGGGGGGCCTGTAATGAGGCAGAACGTCGTGGTGGGGAGCAGGCATCAGAGTAGGTCTGCTCACTCGTGGCATCCCACTAGCAAAGAGAGAGGGACTAAACCCCTGTCCCACCCCCTCACCCCACGTGACCTTACTTCCTCTGACTAGGCCCTGCCTTCCACCACCTTAGTACCAAGTCCTCAATGTGTGGCCGTGGACACAGAGGGTCATTGCAGACTCGGACTGGATCATCCACCTGGTTCCAGGCCATAAAGGCACAGGCCTTCCCTATGGCAGCTGTCTCCCATCTCCTGGGAATCACTGGCCCAATTCACGGGGACAGAGCTGGTCTAGATGAGAGCTGACAGAGCCAGGTCCCGGCTCCCCAGGGTCTCTGCTCCACTTGCCTGCTTGGGGACTATTTGAGGTTACAGACCCAGGGTGAGCTACCCTTGCAGAATCTGTGGGGTCCCTGGCCTACAGCACTGCCCCATGGGAGCTGGAGCAGGGCCCCAGTGTTTCCTGGGTACCTTCTCTTCCTCTTTACCCTGCCAGGCTGCCTCCCTGTAAGCAAATGGTGGGCCAGGTCTTGAGTGTCCAGGAGGTTCATAGCATAAAGCAGAACAAAGACCTCAGCACAGGTCCTGCCGTGATGGAGGAGGAATTGCGTCTTCTCAGCCTGGGTACTCTTCCTGCCCTCACCAGACCCTGTCCTCTACCCTTTCATGTGCCAGCCACTGCCCACAAAGTTGTCATGACTTGTTTCCAATCTTCTCTCAGCTGAGGTTCTAGTCGGCTCTCAACCTGGGATGGGGTGGCCCCGTGACACTCTTCTGTGCCTGGACTGCCCTCAGCTGCAGAAGTCTGCAGGGAGCCAGCGGAGGGTGGCAGTGCCAACTGTCTGTATGCTGCAGGACTGCCAGGCCCAGGAGGCGAGCAAGATGACCAAAGACTCAGCCTCAGCTTTGGGCAGCAGAAACCCGCAGCAGGCAGAACACAGCGAACGGACCAGTTATCATACGGAACCCATCTGAGCTTGCAGGACGCAGACAGCCTCCACCTTGGCTAGTAGCCTTTCAAAGCAGGGCAAAGGGGCCCAGACCACAGAGGGACGGGGTGTGACACCAGGAGTAGAAGCTCCTTTCTGTCCAGAAGCTGCCAGGTCCAAGCAGGTTGTGCCACCATCCTGCCAGGCAGTCGGGTGGCCTCCAACCGTGCACACCCCAGCCCCAGGATCCCTCACTATATATCTGTGCTTCTGCCTCGGTTGTGGGGCGAATAACAGGAGCATTGGGTGGGGGACAGGGGAGAGAGGGAGACAGAGGTAGGTGTGTGAGCATAATTTCCCAACAACTAAGGAAACTGTCAGAGAAGAGCCCTACAGAGCACTGGTATGGAACTGTCCTGGAGAGGACCTAGAGAAAGCCTTCTGCCCAGACACCTACTGGAAGCCCTGACCTGTCAGGGAGGGGCTCAGCACACTGGGTAGGTGCCTTTGAGCCCTGGGTCTTGGGGGCTCAAAGCTGGGCATCCAGCTCAAGACAGGCAGTTATGGCTGGGAGCACGTAGGGTGGCCCTGGCTCCTTCCCTACAGATCCCACCCTTATCTCAAGCTGAACACTGCTGTGACCACATGCTGCCTCAGTCTCCCCAGATGGCGTGAGCTGAACAGTAGGCAGAGAAGGCCTATGGGATGGATACAGGTTGGAAGAGGAATCAGTTCTTCTCCAGGGATCCAACTGCTAGACCAGGGGGCCACTCACCTATTCACAGTTCATCTTCTCATCAGATCCTCACTGTTCATAGGATCAGTTAGGATCAACTTCCTAGCACAACCCAGCAGTTCTGCCTGATAGTTGGGGTGCCCGGGACTCCCCAGTGGCATTAAAGGCAGGTCCTGCATTTCTGCGAGCCTTGGTGGTGGCAGCTGGGACTCTGCTCTGGAATGCAAGCGTCCACCCACAGCCGCTATCACCTGGTGTTCAGAGATGTTCTCAGGCCGAGGGGGAGCACAGCCCTCGTCCCCTTCAGTCTCACGTGGAAGTCCCTCCCTATCACTCAGAGTGGTCTCAGCTGGCTCTGGGGCCTCAAGTCCAGATCCTACCTCTGGTGCTTGTGGCTTGCGACCGCAGCATCCGGTCTGTGGTCACGGGTCTGATGGGGTGTGTTGCTGCGGCTCTTACACATCTGCATTTCTGGGAGCTTTTCAAGGGGTGCAACTGTTCTTCAGGCTTGAATTTGAGGAGCAGAATCTGAACTCATCACATAAGGGAGACCTTCCTGTGTCCCAGCAGTGTCCCCGGGTGTGTGGCGAAAATGCATAGACATTTCTAAGTACTTAAGTGCCCTCCCCCCACTCCCAGAGACACTGCCCCAACACTGCTCATTCCAGTAAGGAGAGCCTGTTAAGGGTATTATTCCGCAGGACAAACAGACCCCAGCTTCTCACACCAAAATCCAGCGGGTGAGTGTCTGACTGTGGGATGCATTACATAATTTTCATTGCAGGGAGATTTCCCTTCCTAATTACATTTTGCAAATTGTTGTTTCTGTGTCCTTCCACGGCCCACAGTAGCTAGAAGGGGGAAGCTGGCAGCCCGAGGGCACCGTGGGAGGGACCTGGAGCAGCGGTGCCAACTGTGGGCTGCTTCCTAGGTAGGCCCTGCTTACTCAACCTCCTGCCGGTACCCCGCACTGCCTGGACCCCACTGCCTAACGTCATATCCTGGGCACCGTGCTTGATAGCCTGCTCCATTTGCTAAATGAAGACCACGGGTAATTAATAATGCTAATACTCTCTAACGGATATGCAGGGAACAGCTATGAGGTGTCTCTGTGCCTGGCACAGAGAGCAAGCTGCCAGGGGACCTTGGGAGAACATGACCCAGAGGCATGGTGGTTTTCTGTGCCCTTTCACGTGGAGTGTACCCTCTCAGCAACTGAATCTTCACTTTGTCCTCTAACTTGCCCCTCCAGGGAGGGAGCTTTGGCTCAACATTCTTGTCACACACCCCCACCCCACCCCCCAGTCTGTGTCAGGCTCGATGTCCCTAGTCTGTCTACCAATGGTCGCTCTTGTTTGTACCTCCCTGGCAAGCCTGGAACAAGGAAGAAAATAAGCAAGGTAGAGAAGACAGTGGTGAGGGAGAGCTTGGAGGGCTTCCTAGAGGAGGCGCTGGGTGGCCTCCAGAATGTCGGGGAGGATTGGAGGAGGCCTGGGACTTTGGCGGCGGATCTGTGCAGTCGGTGTCACTGTGACAGGGCTGGCCTCAGCAAGCCACGCTTGACTGAGTGAGCTGAAGTGTGGCTGGGGACAAGATGAGCTGTGGGGGCTGCAGTGTGAGTATGGGGGATGGCTGGGCTGGGGCCTCCTTGGGGACACCTCCTTCTGCCTCCAATATGACTGCCTACTCCTCTGACTTCCCGTGCCAGCCCCAGCCAGAAGTCCACAGGTATCTCCCAACCTTGTCCCTCTCTACTCTGGGCATGGCCGGGCTCTGCTTCCCTTGGCTGTTACTATATTATGCCCTAGCTCATCCATCGGTAGGTCTGTCAGCCCCCAGAAGGAAAAGGAACCTGTGGGTGCGGCATAGCCTTTGGGCCCCAGGCACTAGCCGTGGCCACTTTGCCATGCTGCCATGCGGCCATATGACTCAGGCTCAGTGTGGAGCATCACTGAACCTATATGTGAATTGGGGCAAAGCCCCATCTTGAGAGCAGGGGCAAGTTAGTGGGACTAGGACACGGGGCTCCTGTGGAACCAGTGCCCTGGTTCACCGTGGTGAAGAGGACATCATGTCTGGGAAGGGGCCATGCCCTCCCCAGAGCCTCTTTGCTCTTGGAGGCAAGCGTGCTCTGTCACCAATGCTGGGACTTCTTGGTTGCCTCCTGCTCTCCCCCTCTTCCTTCTCCTGTGTTGTCCCTCTTGAGCCTTTTAGCTTCCAGAGGGAAAGCCAGTGGGTGCAGATTAAATCTGGTACCTCCCAGAGGTGAATGGACAGCCACTGCCCCAATCACTCTCTTGGGGGACAGGAAGAGAGAGCCCAGTCCTCCTCCCCACTACCAATTCTGTGCCCACTAGCTCGGGCATTGCTGGCAACTTAGCCTGTCAGACCAGCCACAGACACCATTTCCTGCTGGCCATAGCCTTGTCTGTCCCCAGAGAGAGGCTGCTCAATGCCTGGCACCCTTTCCTGTAGCAGTACCTGTGGGCATGCATGCACAAAGAGCTGTAGGCCAAAAGCCTGCAGTGCTGCTGAGAAACATGCAGGAAAGGGATATGGGTGTCTACTTATCATGCTAGGGCCCGGCCCAGGTTGCCGGGTTCCCTCGCTGACCCCAAGCACAGCCCTTGTCCACCCACCGTCTGCTCCACTGAGATCCCCCTGCCCCGGACTCCATTCTCAGCCCAGCCCAGTGGCCTCACACTCCACAGGGCCCCAGAGGAGGGGCACAGTTTATCCCCATTGGCTTGGTTGGGAGTCAAGGGTAAACCCTGTCCCCGTGTGTTCCAGACTCCGCTTTCTCAGCAGCCATCACTGGGATGGCTCCTGGCTCATTTCCCCAGGCAAGACAGTGAGGCTGGGGGAGAGGAGATTTATGGTGCTCTGTTCCGCGTGATTGGTATGCCGTGAGCTTCGAAGGAATTACCGCCTAATCGTGCGAAAATCCTTCCCTCAGCCCGGGGCTTTTCAGCCTGAGATCTGTGCCAGCCCTAAGCAGAAAGAGGCTGGGCTGAGGGGCCTGTCAGCACTGGGGTAGGATTCTTCTGGGGCTAGCCTTCATCCTGGGCATCTGTCAGTAGCTGGGCAAGGGGCCCCAACAGGGCCAGCGGTTCCTACTGCGTCTTAATGCCTGGAACCCCCTTGGCACCTGATGAGGCGTGCCAGTTCTCTCTGGAAATGGCCTTAAATTATAGAATAAAATTCATGAGATTATGAAGAGAAACAATTAGATTGAGATACAGTTAGGAGAGAGAAAACGGGTCTGTGGGACACCAAGGCGAGGTTGTGGCTTCCCAACCAATTCATGAAATGCCAGGATGATCAGGAACACTCTGGGTTTACAGCCCAGTGAATATGAAGATGGGTGGGAGCCGGAGTGGCTGCAGCATGATGGGAAGGCTCTGAGGTCAGAGGTCACACTCACCCATGATGCACAGGACACACAGAGTCCGTGGCATCGACAGTGAGTATGGGGTACACATGAACCTAAGGAATACAGTGCACACAGAGCCTAAGGAATACACCAAGCCTGAAGGACCACAGCCCTGGGAACCCACAGTGCACACAGAGCCCACACGGCATACGGTGCACTGAGGCCATGGGATGTGCACATGGAATGCACAGTGCACCTAGCATGGCGTGCACATAGAACCATGAAGCAGGTGGCACACACAGAACAAGCTGCCCCATGGGCTCTCTGCTCATGCATACACACCCTATCCTGCAGTGACCTCAAGTCCGTGTCACAGTGCAGACAAGGAAATTAACCAGGACACAAAGGCTCACAACAGGGCCAGCCTCACCAGGGGGCAAGGCTAGAGGGGCCAAGCCTGGGCAAAGGCAGAACGAGCGCTCAGCATGCTGCAGGGAACTGTGTCAGGAGACAAGCGTGAGTGGGCACTGTGGGAGCCCAGGGTCATCTCTGGGACCTGGTGAACAGGCTCCACAAACAGGCCTCAGATTTGCTAGAAGACACATCACCCACCCAGTGAGAGTACTCAGCCCATCACTGACACAGTGAGAGTACTCAGCCCATCACTCACCTAGTGAGTGACTCAGCCCATCATCCACCCAGTGAGTGACTCAGCTCATCATCCACCCAGTGAGTGACTCAGCCCATTACCCATCCAGTGAGAGTACTAAGCCCATCACCCACTCAGTGACAGGACTCAGCCCATCATCCACCCAGGGAGAGTAATCAGCTCATCACCCATCCAGTAACAGTACTCAGCCTATCACCCACCCAGTGAGAGTACTCAGCCCATAACCTACCAAGTGAGTGACTCAGCCCATCACCCACTCAGTGTCCTCCATAACGCTGACGGCCCAGCAGCCTCCTGGGAAACCTAGAGGTTGTGAAGCAGAAAGAGAGAACACTAAACACTAGCAGAGTGAGGGCGGCAGGGACCTTGGAACCCAGCCTCCAGGACTCCTTGCTGGCAGCAAGTGGCAGAACCTGGGGCATGTGGCAAATTAATCTGCTGAGTGACTCTGGGCTTGGGGCCTAGTCACCTCTATGAGGTCCACCTCGGTCAGCCCTAAAGTCCCTCTCAGTTCCAGGGACAGAGGAAGACTCTCATTGCACAGGGGTCCTCTGGGAGTCAGGGCTCTGAAGCCTTTGAGAAGATGAGTGGGCGGGACACCAGCAGAAAAGCCTAGTGGCCCCTGGGTGGAGCAATACACTTGGCAGTGGGTCCAGCATCCCTAGTGAATGTGGCACTAAGGGGTTGTTGGGACAGGGTAGACTGGAGAGGTATAAGGAGCCTGTGATTCGAGGAGATTTGTGCCCCAGCCCTGGGGCTTTTCCTGCACGGAGCCCCTTGCACGCCTGCTCCCAGGCCCCCTACTGTATTACCACTTCACCTCTGGCTTCCCAGCATCCCTGCTGAGCAAAAGGGATGCACCAAAGTTCCTGAGGCAGGGTCCCTACCATAGGGTACATGGGTCCTCAGAATAAACTCCTATTGGGCATCTGTGCCCAGCTGCATCTCGAGTGACATCAGACTGGTAGCCTGAAGTAGTCCTGCCAAAGCGTTTGAATCAGGGAAATGGGCAGACGCTGCACTATAGTGACATCAAGTGTGTCTTAGCACAACACTGCCTTCCTGGTACACAGAATCCTGGTAGTGATTCTGGGCCAGGGCATCCACCTAGCAGAAACCCTGAGGTCACTAGGGCAGAGGTCTCCTATTCTCATCTACACAGTAGTCCATGCCTGGCAGGTAGAGTCAGATGGCAGAGTCAAGGAGGCCTGGCTTAAAATCCTAGATTGAGTTGGGTGGAAATGGCATACACCTTTAATCCCAGCGCTGAGAGGCAGAGGCTGGTGGATCTCGTGAGTTCAAAGCCAGCCTAGTCTACAGAGTTCCAAGATAGCCAGGACTACAGGGTGAAATCCTGTCTTGAAAAAACCAAAAATAAACAAATAAATAAATAATCCTACATTGGCCAGATATTGGCTGTGTGTGCTTGGGCAAGCAACCCTGCCTACTCTGAGTTTCTTTACTAATATGGGAAATGCCAGGTCAAAGAATTGTATTGTGATTAAAGGCAGCCATGTGTTTATAACCCCTGGCTGCCACTGTTGTCATGGTCAGCAGGGCCTGAGCACCTACTGTGTGCTTGAGTCTGATGGAAACACAAGGCTTTAAGGTCACAGTCCCCTGGTCCAGAGCTCCATCTTCCACAGCTGAGGCTCTGGAACATTCTGGGGGCTCAGGCCAGGAAAAGTTCCCTAATGGCAGTCTTGCAGTACTCTGAAATATTAATTCCAGTATCTTGGGACTAAACAGAGCTGCTGCTAACCATTCTCCTCCTTGGCATGGTCACCTGCAGGTCATCTGCATACCTAACTTCTTAGGGTGCCACCTGCAGATCAGAAAGGAGGCCTGTGGAGGGTCTGATGGCTTGTTTACCTTAAAAAGTGACATCTGGGAGGCGCTGAATGGAAGGGTGGGGCAGGTGCCCCCTTGCCAACTCATGAGCCTCCTCTCCTCTCTGGTGGTACCCTCCTCTTATTTAGTGCCACCTGAGATTTGGAACATGGAGTCAAGACCCATGTTCTAGTTGCTTCGGTGTACAGGTTATGGTCTATCACTGGCAGAAGCCCAGGCAGGAACTTAGCAGAAATCTGAAGCAGGAACTGAAGTAGCAGCCAAGTGGAATGTCCCTCCTGGCATGCCCCTCCTGGCTTCCTCCGTCTGCTTTCTTGTACAGTCCGGGACTACCTGCTCAGGAGTGGCTAGGTCCTTGTATATCAATTAGCAATGAAGAAAATGCAAAACGAGAAGAAGAAAGCACCTCACGTACAAGCCGTACATGCCCACGGGGCGGTCTGATGGATGTGATCCATAGGGTGAGGGTCCCTCTTCCCCACTGAGTCTGGTTAATGACAAGCTGAGAAAAGTAACTGTGAGCCGTGGAGGTGACCTGTGTCCATGCAGAGGAAGCAACTGAGACAGAAGGCAAGAACCTAGGGGAGAGAGCAGGCTGTGGCCTGGTCAGCCTCGCCTTCTACCTGACACCTCCAGCTGAAGGCCGAGCTGAGCTCTGGATGCACAGGGCTTGGGGGGGAGGGACGGGCACCCACTGCTGGCCCCTCTGCAGTTCTCCCATCATTTAAAGGAGGTTCATTCCCACATCCACAGGAAAGCACACACACCCATCTGTCCTACAGGGAACCCTTGCTTGAGTCACTACAGGGATGCTTGGTGCTGATGCAGGAGTTCCCTGCTGTCACAGAGCCACACAGGAAGTCCCAGTGTTTAGGAATCTACCACTTCCTCCAGCCTCTGGCCCAGAAGGGAGGTTATTGGTCAGCTCCACAGTTGGGTGATGCAGCTCCAGATAGTTCATGTTTGCTGAGCATTTGCCCAGGTGAGAGCAGTCTCAGCTCACTGCTGCCCTCCAGGCACCTGGGTCCCACACCGACTGGGAGTGTGGCAGGTGTCTGTGGGGCAGCTTCACACCCCTACTCCCTGTCTGGTTGGCACAGCTCCAAAGGATGCCAGCCCTGCAACACTCAGCAACAGCAAGGAGAAGTAGACAGATGAACTCAAATCCTTTGCCGGGACCCTGGGACAGGAGGACTCAAGTCCCCTGGCAGCTGGGCTTACCCTACCCTCCATGTATGTATTCCAACCCATCTTGCTGATTCTGCCTAGAGCCCTGTGGTCACATGGCTTCTCCAGAGCCATGTCAACCCCACAGTGTGGCAGCAGGAAGATCTCTGACGTGGGTTAGCTGGGGATGCTAGCCCATGGCTGCTAGGCATCTTTCCTGGACATCAGCATGTTCATGGCTCTGAGATAAAATGGTCCCTACCCTCCAAGACTCTCTGGCTCCTGCTTTGCCCCGCCATCTCCTTCTGCATCCTGGCCGCTCTAGGCATCTGTTTTCCTCTTGTCCCTTGTCACCTTATCTCCAGCAGTCCCTGAAAGGCCTACGTCTTCTCTTAACAAGGACCACTGAGTACTCAAAGACTGCATCTGTGACCCTCCCCTTATACAGGTGAGCAACAAGAAGAGAAATGGCTCTACGCACAGAGCAAGAGACAGTGCCCGTTGTAGGCACTACCACCACATTCTGGAGATGCTAGGTGTGGATTCAGGATCCAGAAAAGATGCCTACCCATCAGGTTGCATTTACCTGCGATTCTTCACCTGGACACTAGGAGGCGATATTAAACTTCTGGGTCTGGACCAGCTAAGCTGGTTAGTGTTGGGCTGGATTCTTCGGCTCCTCAGAGGGTTAGCCTACAGAGGACAAATTGGTGGCCTATCCATAGACCCATATGTCTGGCACAAGTTTCTAGGAAGAAGATTTCAGCTGTCTGAGTGGTGTGACAAGCCTCCTCACTGGTGGTGACAGGCTAGGCTGGGTCTCCTGCTGTGTCACCTTTGGAAACTGAAGAAATATTTACTTTGCTCAACTATAGCCAGAAACAATGGTACAGAAATAACTGGTGTCCAGAGAGGTGGGCCCAGCCCCACATGAGTGCACCTTTTGGGTGGGGTTGGGGACAGGGGGCTGGGGTTAGGTCATCCCTGCTTCCAGGGTAGCGATCAAAAAGCTGAAGTCAGAGGTATTCGTTCATTTTCCTGTCACTCTGACAAAATGCCAGACAAGACATCAACCTAAGGCTAGAAAGATTTGTTCTGGCTCACAGTTGAGGGCACACAGTCCATCGTGGTGACACTCTGTCACCATGGATCAGGGAAGGCGGTTGGTCACATGGCATCCGCAGTCAGGAAGCAGGGAGGGATGAACGCTGATGCTTATCTGGCATTCTCTTCATTCAGTTCAGGACCCCAGCCTAAGGGAAGATGTCACCCATATCCAGGGTGGGTCTTCCATGCTCAGTTAGATACCCCTGGAAGCACCTCACAGACATGTCCAGCTGTGCATCTCCTAGGTCACTGCACACCAGAACCCAGACCACCTACCTACTAGAGGCTAGCCTCAAGGGCACCCAGCCAGCCTCTCGGACCCTGAATTCTGCAAAGGTCTGGGTAGGAAGTTGAGAGCGACGCCTGCAGTTCAGCTCTTCAACTGTTCCCGTTATGGGGCAGGCAGCACCTGCGCTGGGTGAGGCTATTCTGCCCTGGCCTCTTTCTGGTGTTTCTAAAGTTGACATCTTGTCATTCCATGCTAGTTTCCCTTAGGAGACACAGGGTCTACCCCCTCCTCTCATCAAACTCCCAGATCCACGTGACCCCATTCTCACAGCCAGTGTGACAGGAAGGGGCCTGGAATGAGGGGTTCCCGTGCTCTCTGACCACATAATCTCTGGCCCCAGTGTCTATTCCTACTGAGTACCGGGTGGTTACAAGGCTTCTTGCTTATACAGGCACAGACGTACAGCAGGGACCTATCTCGGGGACATGAGTGATGCAAGACAATGGCCTGTGTAGCCATTTGGTGATGAGGCTGTGGCTCTCCAGTACTGCCTTCCTTTCTACTGCCCGGAGTGGGGACAAATAGCTCAGAGCCCACTTGCACCACCTCCAAACAGCATAGCCACCAGACCTTGGGCAGGCAGCACCCTCCCTCCAGGGGTGAGGAGTCGGAGAGCAATTATCTTAATTGTCCTGGAGGGCCTGGGAGCAGAGAGAGGCAGCAATGAACTGTAGAGGGCAAGTGGCCAGGCTGATCGGGGAGCGGCTCCAGCCGCTGTCAGACCTCCAACTTTCTGTCCGCCCCATCAGCCTACACCCAGAGCACCTTCCCTCTCCTGGCACCCCATGTGTAGACTGCAGGACACAGGCTGAGGACGCTGGGCCTCCTGAGCTACAGAGCCTGCAGGTGAAAGGGCCTTCCCACTCTGGCCTATGGGGGACAAGTCACTGTCCCATTCCACCGCTGGGAACCAAACCAAAACCAAAAACAAAACAAAACAAAAAGGTTAAGACCATTCAGCCACAGAGGTGATGCTCCAGTGCTCAGGATCTAGATTCAAAGGCACAGCCATCCAAACGCAAGTGCCCAGGCTTCCAGGATTAGCAGTTAGCCACAGGGCTGCCCACCTCAAAGCAAGCAAGAGGAACAAGAGCAGCCTTCTCATTCCATTGTGTGCTGAAGGGACCCAAGAATGCAGGTAGCCCACCCACTCCCTGGTGAGTAGAAGGACCGCAGGGACACTGCAGGACCTGGGATGGCAGCAAGAGGAAGAGGCAATGACTAGAACCAGGAAGGGGCTGACTTAGAGAGGGGTTTCTGGGAGAGGAGGCAAGGCCCTTGATCAAAGACAGAGCCAGCCCAAGACAGCTTCCCAGGGGAGAAAGGGGAGAAAGTACCTCACCCAGACTTACTGCTCTGCCACCCCAGCCACCTGAGAACCAGAGGACAAGCTGGCCTTCCTCAACCTTTCAGAGCACAGGCAGAAAAAGATGGCAGTGTCTGTGTAGGCTGACACAAGGAGTGGCTTCTCATAGTGGCAGCCCAACCTTCTGCCTCCTTCCCACACTCAAGCCAGTTCACGGTGAATCATCCTGAGTCTTCCTGCCAGGGCTTGGAACAGGTTCCCTGGAGACCCACACCACCGCCATGCAACCCTCACCATGCTGTCTGGAACAGTATACCTCTGGGCCAGCGACACGCCCACCAAGGGCACGGACTCATCTCAACCCCTGTAATGGGGGCTTCAAGGAGGACTCCTCCAAATGCTGCGGGGACCACACCGTTTCAAAACATTGAGGGTGAACAAGAAGGCTCAGAGAGTAAAAGGCTCTTGTCATAATTGCCTGATGACCTGGGTTTCACCCCTGAATCCGCATAAAGATGTGAGGAAAGAACCAACTCCCCTCGGCACACATGCTGTGGGCATACACACTCACATACACTTCATGCACATACAATAATTGGTTTGTTTTTGTTTTGGTTTTGGTTTTTTTTTTTTTTTTTTTTTTTTGGTTTTTCAAGACAGGGTTTCTCTGTATAGTCCTGGCTGTCCTGGAACTCACTTTGTAGACCAGGCTGGCCTCAAACTCAGAAATCCGCCTGCCTCTACCTCCTGAGTGCTGGGATTAAAGGCGTGTGCCACCACTCCTGGCACAATAATTGTTTTTAAATTTTTGTTAAAAATTACAATGTCAAATCCAGGTGTGGTTGACGCCATGGGAGGTATCATTTGCCTGCCCCAACGACAAGCCCCAGGTCAAGACTGTGGTGTGCTGTGGTATGAGCTGAGGGAGCCAGTCCTAATGTGCTAACAAATGCCTCTCCTGGGACACCCTCTCTCCTGGGACAACCTCAGCTGTAGGAGTCCTGTGATGTGGCCAGTTTTCAGCCAGCGAGGTGAGCTTGCTCACCTGCAACTATTCAAGAGGCTCCCAGCTGGCTGAAACGAGTTGGGACCACCACAGCAGGCTGCCCCTCTTCACCTATGGCCTGACCGACTTCTGCCAGTCTTCAGAACCATGTGGGTAACAGGTCTCTGACTGGTCCCCGCTCTGTGCCTCACCTGCTCAGTCTGCTCCTCAGGCACTTGGATCCATCTGTAAAAGTGACAGCTGTGGTGCCTGCCATGGGGGGACACAGGTAGTGGGCTGGGCTGGTGCTACAAAGTAGGAGTGGGGGCTCCCAATGGAGCTCGCCCAAAACCTGAGACCTAAGCTAGAGCTTCCTGTCCTGTCGAGCATTTCCTGGGCTAAGTCAGTGAGTGATCGCGGCTACACAAACAGCCCTCTCTATCCACTCATACACACACACACATCTGTTCTTTCCTCTTTGGCAGCTCTTTGTCACAGTCTCCCTGGAGACTTTGGCACATGGAACTCTGACACTCGAGGATCAGCACAACCAGGCAGGCATGTGCCTGTTCCTCTGAGACCATGTCACGTCCAATGGGGTAGGAGATAGACTGTGGCTCTAAATAAACATCTGGGTGCAGGCTGGCAGACTGAGGAGAACGTGGGTCAGGAATGGTGAGTGGCAAGCCAGGGACCCTGATTTACAAAGGCCTTGGTGAGAGCAGACAGAGGATGCGAGAGCACCCCAGGGGTCCAAGGGAAGAGCATCCCTCCCACAGGAGGAAGAGCCAACAGCTGGATGGGCGTGGAACAGCGGGACATTTGAACAAAACAAGTCAGAGGAGAGGCACGGGAGGCAAAAGCCACCAGCAGGGACTCAGGGAGCTGTGAGGACTTGGGGTTTTACTCCTCAGGGGACAGGCTGTAGAGGCTGGAACGGAAGCAGGAAATCAGGAGGAACAAGGCAGGATGTCAGGAAGGACAAAACAGAATGGGATCGCTGAGTTGGCCTAAGAGGTTGGATTCTGGAGTCATGGTAGCAGCGTTAGTATTGGCTGGGAGACCGTGGACCAGGAGAGCAGACACTGTACCTGAATCCTGGGGTTCAAGGGAAGGGAGAGAGACATGTCCCAGGATGGGAAGACTTCCAGAGTAGAGTCTCCAATGGGGTGTTACAAAGTAACCAAACCATATAGCCATGGGTGTCGGTTGGAATTCTGGTAAGAATGTAGCCATACTCCTGTGGCCTCATCAAATGTGGGAGACAACTGTTTCCCACTTCCCAGCTGAGCAGAATGAGGTAGAGATGGCAGGCCACCACCCTTCCTGGAGGAAAGACCCTTGAGATAGTAATGACAGAGTTGAGGTCCTGGAAGATGCAGTAATAACTGCCTGAACCTCTAAGCCACCAGGTGGCTCTGGTTACCTCTGAGCATAAGGTCTTAGCATCTGTGGCAGGTCACTGTGGCACCCTGGACCAGGGGATGCAGAATAAATGGATGAAACTGTGTAAGTCCTGGGTGAGACCTCCCTGCTATACACTTCTACCTCAGGCTAAGGAGGGCTGTGGTGACCGAGGCTGAGGGGGTGCTGTGCCCATCCCGGCAGCTGAAGTGACTCACTGCCAAAGCCACCCAGGACGGGTGGGAGAGGAGCTGTGTAGCCTCATCAGTTACTGAAGTTTCTCATCAAATATTTACTGGGGAATTGATCTCCCTGGCGTCCGCCAGGCCGCTGACAGGCTCCTCCCTCCCTCCCCGTCTCCCTCTACACCCTTGGGCCTCCTGTTTTATTCCTCTCTTCTCCCTGGCTATCTAGGGTGCTATGTACTCTCCACCCCTGCACGCCACACCCACCTCTCCCCAGCCCTCCAACACCTCCATCCATCAGCCACTTGCCTGTTTTGAACACCAGGATGTCTGATAACAATGAGTAATGTGGCCTCTAGACCTCCCTAGTACGGAGAATGAGATAGCTGGGAATCTCCAGAGAGAGAGAGAGAGAGAGAGAGAGAGAGAGAGAGAGAGAAGAAGAAGGAGGAGGAGGAGGAGGAGGAGGAGGAGGAGGAGGAGGAGGAGGAGGAAGAGGAGGAGACAACGTGAGGCACACCAAGTCCAGCGCTTACACACTGTCCCAGTTTTGAGCTCGTGTATAGACAGGGAAGGGCCCAGGAAACTTTGCTAAGCGGGAGGAGAAGTTGGGGGGGGGGGGAAGAGGATGGAGAAGAAAGGGAGGGAAGAGAGACGAAGACTTGGATACCAGACACTATTGGCTCTGTAAGTCTGTTCCAGGGTGTCTGGCACTGGGTGCTCTAGGGAGCGGGGCAAGGCTGACACTCACGGCTACTGATCAGGGAAACAAGGTTGGTAGCAGACCAAGTAGATTCTTCACATTTGCTGCAGCGGCCATGAGGTAGCCAGGCTCTTTGAGCACTGTCCCAGTAGACCTTGCATCTGGACTGCTGCGGCCTTCCACAAGCCTGGTGAAGCAGGCCTATTCTTACTCCCCAAGGTAACCCAGCCACAGTTTGGACTTGGTGTACTCCAGATGCCAGAAAGGCGGCTACAGGGAGAGCAGACGAAACTCCACAAGGCCCAGTGCATAGTCTGAGGAAAGAGGCTCTCTTGTCACTGAGGGTGGGACATTGAGGCACACAGGGTCAACTATGGCAAAGAAAGCATGCTTGAGAGGACTCCACTGACTGACCCTTTCCTGCTACCCCAAGACTGAGGTGGGCACAACCAGGCTGAGAGCTCTGTAATGCAACTGGCAAAAAGGTTGGGCAGCCATCCCTGCCTCCTCGTGGCTGCATCGAAGTAGGGTCTTACTAAATGAAGTGTCTGGTACCGCAGGCCACAGGGGCGGCCATATTGGAGGGGCACAGGTGGGACGAGGCTGGCCCTGTCCTTCCCACTTCCTCATCTTACCAGAGTCATTTAACGAGGACACGAATTCTTGCTGATGTCCCCTTGGGGGTCTGCTTCAGTGTGAAATGCTACCTGTCCTCTCAGATGATGGACATCTGTGGCCACACAACTAGGAGCGAAGGCACTGCCTGCCCAGAGGGGACAATGCCTCGTAGACTAGTCTCCTCCCTTTCCGGCTTTGCCTGCGTCTGGCTCTGCAGGACAGAAGCCTCTCTTGCAGGAAGGGCTCCTGGCTGAGCTGCATTCCCGCCTATAATGAGATCTCCTCACAAGAACCCAAAAAGCATGGGGCGGGGCCAGACCTGCAACTTCAGGTCCCAGGCTCCCTGGTGATGCTAACAACACTGAGGACCCAGGCACCAGCTTTGCAGAGTCCCTGCTCGGGGTAGGGGTCAGCAATAATGGGTGCTCGTTACCTCTCTGGGCAGCAGACTTTCAAGAGGGCAGGAAGGAGTCTGGGAGATCTCAGAGACCTTCTGATTGTAGTGATCAACCTGTCAAGGGGAACTTGAAGCCACCCTTTCTACTAGGAAACGGAGGCTGGGACCACCTTGAAGGAAGGGCTGGCTGGCTGGGGAAGAGGCTTGGTGGCAGGGGAACCTGGCGCTCCTTGAGTGGATGAGTGTCCATATCCAGGGAATGCTGCTGGTTTTCAATGGACATCATATTTCAATATTTCAGTGTATTATTGGGATACACACCCAGTGATCTGTCCGTGTTGACTCATACAGTTCCTCCCGCGTCTGCATAGATGATTGGTTTTAAACTCTAGGTGAGGGAACCGTATTCTGAAGCTGTGTGCTCATATCTGACAAGTGGCTCACAGCCAGAGGTGCCCCCACTTCAGACCAGGGGCTCCCGGTACCTCCGTTCTGGCCCATCCTGCAGCTCCGAGCTGGGGCCTCTTCTCGGGGAGGACCTGGGAGATGCCATGGAAAGTAGTGTGTGGAAACCACACAGCCTCGAGTGGAAGAGCGGCCTCCCTTGAAGGCTCTGGAAGGGACAGGGGTTCTAACCAGCGCTTTGCTCTCTCCACTGCAGGGCAATCAGGACGCCACGGCTCCACCTGAAGCGATGGCCCAGCCCTACCCCCCTGCCCAGTACCCTCCTCCGCCTCAGAATGGAATCCCAGCTGAATATGCCCCACCTCCGCCTCATCCCACCCAGGACTACTCCGGCCAGACCCCTGTTCCCCCCGAGCACGGCATGACCCTCTACACACCCGCACAGACTCATCCTGAGCAGCCAGGCACTGAGGCCAGCACACAGCCCATTGCTGGGACCCAGACGGTGCCGGTAAGAGACCCTTCCTACATGGGCCAGCCCAGGACTGCGGGGCAGAGTGTCCCCACTACATGCTGGCTGGGTAGAACTTTCTAGGAAGGGCCTCTAGGTACAGAGCCTGGCCTCTTTGTCAGGCATTTTCCCCAGAGACCCTCAGTCCAGTGAACCTGCTTCCAGCCCCAGACATCAGGTGCACCTCAGCTGACACCAAGGCTCCCTTCTGTGAGCAGGTGCCATGAAGGGACCACAGACTCGGGTAGTGACCTCACTCACTCCATCTGGGAGGTAGGAAGTGTAGCAGTGGCTGCTGGTGTCCTGCTAAGGGGACGTAAGAGCCAGCAGCTCGGGCTGCCTAGGGTCTCGGGAGACAGCGAGGGTGGGCCGTGGGTGGGCGGTGGGTGGCTGTGGAGCTGTCTAGGGTTGCGAGCCGTCCTATCATTTCTAATCACTTGTAATCTACCTGCTTGGCTGCCCTCCAATCAGATAGCTTCAATTACGTGGTTGTAATGCAGCTTGGGGTGAAAGTGCTGAGCACAGCACTTCTCAGATTTCTTCATGGAGAAAGGAGTGGGAAACAGGGCCAGCCGCCTGGGTGGGCTACGTCCTGCACCCCCCCACACACACAGGGCTCTGTCCTGCACACCCCCCTCCAGAGCTCCATCCTGCACACACCCCTCCAGGGCTCTGTCCTACACACACCCCCTCCAGGGCTCTGTCCTGCACATCCCCCTCCAAGGCTCCGTCCTGCAGCCCCCCTCCTGCAGCTCCCCTCCAGGGCTCTGTCCTACATACCCCCCTCCAGGGCTCCGTCCTGCACATCCCCCTCCAGGGATCCGTCCTGCAGCCCCCCCTCCAGGGCTCTGTCCTGCAGCCCCCCTCCAGGGCTCTGTCCTGCAGCCCCCCTCCAAGGCTCCGTCCTGCAGCCCCCTCCAAGGCCACAGCTGCTGGGACCACTCCTCTGGCTCTCATCACATTCCCTGTGCGCCTTTCTTTTCCCTCCATTACTCTGGGGCTTTGGGTTCATCCACCCATCCCTGCTGGCTCCATCCCAACAGCCGGCTGCTGGCTGGCAGGGCCTGGGCAGGAGGCCAGCTCGCTCTGCTCTCCCCAGGCAGAGTGGCACCACCCTGGCGTCTCCCCAGGGGCCCTCCAGCTGTGCTCCCTCAGCTTTGCCTCCACCTCAAGCCTGGCTTCACAGATGCGGTGTAGACCTGAATGCTGTCCTCTGCATGGACAGGGCATCACCCATCATCCCCTGAACTGTTTGCAGAGAGTCTGCCCACTTGTACCTGGCCTACATCTGACATTACCCTGTGTCCAACCGATGTTGGCCCTTCCTACACAAACACTATGTGCCGAGAAGCCAGCAGAATCCCAACTCCAGTGCAGGACATCTGACCCCCATCACCCAGTCACCAGGGTTCTTTCAGTTGTGTGACACAGACTGAAATGGCCAACCTCTGGACTACACGATTGGAGGTCTGGCTCTAAATCACCAAGGCCACAGCCTCTACATGCTCAGGATAGACAGAGGTGATCCCAGAGGTGACCCCAGATGGACCCTATATAAGCTATAGCTATGTGCCCAGGGCTTCTCTGATAGACTTTAGCAGACAAGACTCATGGGACCAAACCTCTGTGAACAAATGGTGTCGGGGAGTTCTCTCATGAGCCATGGGACTTCTTCACCTGCTCAAGAGCAAATCACTATCGCAGATGACATACAGAGGGGACAGGTAGCTTTATAACTGAACAGCAGAAACCAGCACTGAAGCCTCTGGCCACCGTGGGGCTACCAGACAGACACAACTACCAGTCTCCGAGTCAACTTCTCGGCCCTGCATAACACAGGCTGAGTGCCAGGTACCGAGGCGGTTCTGCGGTGCCGAGAGGGTGTGACCAGCCCTGTCCTTTGGGTTCCAATTGCCTAAGGCAGAGATGTCAGGAAGCTGAGAGCAGAGGAGAGGACTGGAGCACCCTGGAGCAAGCTGTTTTGAGGTTTGGTATCCAAATGCCTCCCGAGGGGTATGGCTATGTCAGAGAATGTCAGAGCTCTGAGGAGCACACAAGCCCAGACCGTCCTGCTGTCTGACTGGAGAGTTTGGGTCTCAGTATCAGATTTTCTAGCCATATCTATCCCACCATGAGGGCAGATGTGGTAGTCTAACCCGGGGAGGTAGAAGGTGCTAGACAGCAGGAGAGAGAACATTAGGGACACCGAGGGCTGCCCCTCCCCCAAAACACCAGCCTTGACCTCTGATGTGGGAGCACCTGTGCAAGTAGAGCTTTCCCTTTCCCCCTTGGACGAAGTTCGGTGGAGGGGAGGTGTGCCCGGGTCTGAGACTCCAGAAGCTGTTTGGCCCCCAGAGAAGCTGCCTCTCAGAGGAACTGCCTAACGGCAGCAAAGCCAGCACCTGCCAGTCAGGTCAGATGTCCCCAGCCTATCGTTGTAGATATTCAGAGAACTCTTTCCACTCACTCTGGCCTTCTCTGGGCCTTTCCCTAAGCAGCCTGAGACTAGGATTGAGGGGTCCCAGGATAACGGGTAACTGAGTCTAGAGAGTCTAGACCAGCTTCTCCCACCTGGCTCAGAACCTTCCTTGATTTCCCAGGAAATGGCCACCAAGTGCCGTGGTATCGTCCTGCTCTCCTCCCCACCCTCCCATGTACACAGACACCACAAGGGCCACTCTCCCCTGAGAAATTTCCTCCTGCTGATGTGCAGCCCATGCTCATACCTCACTGATAGCAGCCACCAAGTCAGCTCTAAGAGGCTGGTCCTGCCCAAGACAGGAGGTCTGTGTTATCCTTGGCCTGAGGTTGATGCACAGGAGGGAACAGGTGGCCCAGGAGTTGTCATACCAGCCTGGCATCCTCTTGTCCCCTATTCCTTTAGAGACATATTCCCGGGCCTTAGCTCAGGAGGGTTTTATTTATTTTGGGACAGGGTCTCTATGTGACCTGCAACATCCAGCAGGCTTCCCCATGTAGAAACATCCCCAGCTCAGAATTGAGGGATCCCTGTTCCTGACAGCTCAGGACTCTTCTGACAGCCCACTGCCCAGACACAATGCCTAAAGATTGAGCAATAGAGAGATGTCCAACCCTGAGGGACACAGTCCACCAACCATCTGTTACTTCCAGAAGTCTTGACCACCAGGGTCCTTGGAATGGTCCTTAGGCTGATTTCAGCAGTTTGTTCCTTAGCCAACCCCAGTGACTTTCAGCCATGGTCATTCCTGGGACCACTCCTCGTTGTCACACAAGGGACCTCCTCTGTATCCCACATTCTGGAGGTCCCTTCTGAAAGAGCCACCCCCATCTGTGATCCTGGAAGGAAGTCTGGAGAGCCAGCAGCTTCCCTGCATGGGTTCAGAGTCTCGCATCTCTTACCGTCCAGGGCCACCTGCTGAAGGCAATACAGGGTGTTGCGTGCCATCACCAATAGGGCTAGAAAGCGCTGCAGCATACAGAGAGGAGACACACCCTCAAGCATTCATTCCTTCACTCAAGGTCACGTGGGTGCCAACACTGAAAGCCCAGCGGGCTCACACCCAGTCCTTACACAGAAGGAAGCTCTTGGAGAGACGAATGCTTTGCAGGATAGCTAAACCTATTGTGAACCCCAAGACTGTGAACTGGAAAAACCTTGTCATGGTGTGGCTCTGTCCTAGCATACACCAAGAGCTCAATAAAATCAACCCTAGGTAGAGAAGCAGAGCAAGCAACCAGCCAACCTTCCTACTTCACCGATGTCCCAGAAGGAAAAAGTCCTCCTCCTTCTCCACGCCGTCTTAAATACCTTCAACGCAATATCCCACCCTGTCCGCTCGCTGCTTGTTCCCCCTCTTGACCTAGGGTTGACTTTATTTAGTTCTTGGATTAAAATTGTATTGGGAGGGCTGAGCCACACCACGACAAGGTTTTTCCATTTCATAGTCATGGGGTCCACAACGTGTTCAAATATCCTCCAACATCTACACACACAGAAAGTGCCACGGAGGAGGTGTGAGGGGCAGGCAGGAGGTGTAGTCACGCAGAGAGGCGTAAAGTGAGTTCTTTCTTCCATCACTAACTAAAGCCTTGGGTTCCTTGCTCCTAAGTAGGCATGAAAAGGAAAGAGAAGATGAACCCAGCCACGGTCAGTCCTCAGTGCAATGGCTCACCAGCTTATGGGGGATAGGACAATGCAGTTAGTCAGCTGCTGTGTGACCAGCTGGCAGAGGCGTGGTGTGTCAACAACATCCAGTGGAAGCACAGAGCCTGGGGCTCTGAAAGACACTCAAAGAAAAAAGACCCCTCAGGGCCACAAACAGACAGCCCCTTTCCACAAACCCACTGGCTGTCCATCAGAGTGGCTTCACTCTGTACTCGAGGGAGCAGAGGAACAGAGAGAGTAAAATCCAACATCCAGTTTAGATGCCACACCAGCCAAGCTTGCCTCTGGACTGGTAATGGGGTAGCCAGGGTTTTCTGCTGCCCACGGTCCACCTAGAACGCCTCTGCCTATCCTACCCGGGTGACTTACCCTCCTCTGTGTGGAGCTTGGCAGGCCCAGGCAAAGGGAGTCAGACTTCTGAACGCTGCCTTAGCCCCCAGGTGCTGGCACCCAGCCCTGAATGTGTAAAGGTGGGGGAGGGAAGGGTCTGTGATGATCAGACCATGATACAGGCGAGACACTAAAAACCACAAGCATCCTGGGAGATGTCAGGGGTCCTGGTGGCTGTTTCTTCTCTACATCTGAGGACCGAAAGCAAAGACCTGGGCAGGGCCGGGCACAGATCCTCTTCCCAGATGGAAGGGTCAGCCAGGCCACCAGCACCACTGTGGTAAATGGTAGAAAGAAGCTGCCCTGCTGGGGGCCAGAGGTATGCAATTACACTAAGGGGTTTCTCAGCACATCTTACAATTTTATAGGTTCTGAGCCCATTTATGCTTCCGTACACTGCTGAGCAGTGCGGGGGAAACGAAGAAGCTCCTCCGGACACCTCAGCTTCAGTAGTATGGTCTTGCGGCCCTCTCTGGCCAGCTTTCTAAATCCCTGAGCTAGAGTGGCCACCTGGCAGTGCTCATTGGTTCCCTCTGCTGGTCAGAAGTCAACATTGCAGGCCACCAGCCAGGCTGCATTCCTCCAATCCAAGATGAAGATGACTTAATTAGTAGAGAGACACCTGCAGCTGCCTGCTATGTGGATTCCCACAAGGAAGGGGGGACCTACACCTGCTGTGGGCCTCAATAATCACAGGCCACTTGGGATGTTCTGCCTTTGTCCAGGGGCACAGCCATCCCTTCCGGAGTCTAGCTGACATTCGCTTTCTGCAATAGAGCAAAGCCGTGGCGCTGTAAAACAGAGCTCCTCCAGGTGCCCCGGTGCACCCTTAGAGAGCCAGTCAGCTCCTGCAAAGACAGCCCGCTGCCCTGTGTTCCCCCACAGGGGTGAGCCTGGTACAAAACCGACCACTCCTGCCCACTGTGGGTGTTTCTACTTCCTATGTCTTCCCGCCCAAGCCCAGCTATCCTCATAGGGCGTCTGGGTGGTGTTATTAAATAATGGCTTAGCAAGCCTGAGGCTTCTGGCCATCCACTGCCTCTCAGGAGCACTTAGGGAGGCCAGGTCATACCTACAGCTCTACACAGGGGGCTCAGACGACACGTATTTACCAAAACCGTTCAGACACAGGTAGCTGATCTGCTGACACAGATCATGGGGCTGTCCACATGAGTGGGAGAGAGAAAAGGAGTCCCATGTCCACAGCTGTGCCATGTATTAACCTCTCAGCTGAGTTGCCTCTAGAGGACATTTGGACGTGAACTCTGCAGCTCTACATGTCTCCCAACCCCACTGCTGCTGCCACCTGGTCTCAGGGAACCGTCATCCGAGCCTTCTGTTCTGGTCACTACGGTACTTTCTGCCAGAAGCCAGATCAGAGGCCTCATGGCTGAACACTAGAATGTAAGGGACTCACAAGAGACAGGGAGGGCCAGCAAACCGCTCCAACTGAAACCCAAAGGCTCACCCCTTGCTACTCAGCCACAGTGTGCTCTGGCAGAGACTGTCCATTTGGGCTCCATCTTTTTCAGCCACTGCACAGACCCAGGCACATTAGCCTTGGGCACAGCCTTCCTGACTATTCTGCCTCCAGGGCACCCATACCCATCATCACTCCTGGAATATCATCTACTGAAATAGCCCGAGAACACCGGTGTTTCCTGGAAGCCCATGGGAAGGGACCTCTGTGTCTCTCCCATCAAGCGCCCAGCAGCTCCCTCTGCGCCTTAGGCCACAACCACCAACACTGACCTCTGTGCCTCTCAGTGATGCCTCTGCCTCGACCCCCAGGAAGACTCAGATACTCATGGATGTATCTGGGAGCTGCTCCCCAATACCTGAGGGGCTGTGGGGCATTGGGATCAGAAGACAGCCACTAGAGGGTGCATTCGTGGCCTGGTGTTGCCTCTGGAGCAACAGAGAGAGAAGAAACCCCAGGGTGGGAGGTGGAGCATCCAACCCCTGTGTGTGCCACCTCAGAGCGCCTGTCCTGGAAGCTAAGGCTTTAGGGATGAGTGGAGGAGAGATAGACTGGTCTGGGCAGGACCGGCCAGTGCAGAGGACATGCTGCTCCATCTGCCTTTGCTGCTGGGGATGCAGCTGAGGGTGAGCCATGCTGAAGGCAAACCTCACTGAGGACATTTACACAGGCTGAGTGTTTACACATGCTGCCTCTGGGTCCCCAGGCCTTGTACAGGACCTACATGGAGGTAGGCTTGAACTGAGTCCTTTCAAGCTGCCTGCCAGCCAGTGAGGACAATTAGCAAGTCTCAACGAGGACAGTCTAGGTGAGACTCACCCTAATAATTAGAGCAACCCCCCTGGGGGTCCTGAGTGACACAGACTGGCCAGAGTAAGAAGGAGACTTGGGAGGCTATGGCCTGAGGTAGCAGCACCTCACAGACAGCTATAACCAGGGAGCCAGTCGTGAAACCAACCCCATTCTGACGCCAGAAGGCACTTAACCCCAGAACTTCTTGGAGAGCAAAAGTGGTTTGGGGCTAAGAGGCCACCGAGGGTAGAACTCAGTAGAGAGATTTATGCTGAGGGAGCTCATAGCAGACCTGGCCAAGGACGACTTGACCTGGTCTGGTGGGAGAGAGGGGTTCATCAGGACAGTAAAGACTTGAAGGTAGAGCCTTGGGTTACCATAGGAACCTTGAGAATTGTGTACCCAGCTTTCACTGGGGGTCGCTGGCCCACAGTGAGAAAAGCTAGGGTAGAGGGGATGAGTGGGCCCACACAGTCTATAGGGAGTGGGCGAGCCCACACACACCATGTGCAGGGAGTGGGTGAGCCCATAGTCTGCAGGACTACCTTACAACTAGTCTCAACTAGTCTTCTTTCCACAGCAGGCAGATGAAGCAGCACAGACAGACAACCAGCAACTCCACCCTTCCGACCCCACGGAGAAGCAGCAGCCCAAACGACTACATGTCTCCAACATCCCCTTCCGGTTCAGGGACCCCGACCTGCGGCAAATGTTCGGGGTGAGTGTGCGCACCCCACCTCAGCATTGCAGAGAGTCTCCCCAGGGAACCTCCAGCCGAGATTCCTTAGCACAAAGTGGGTACCCAAGCTGAGAGTAGGGGTTTGGTGAAGTCTGCCTCTTAAGATTCAAGTGATCACCTGGTCCTCTGACAGAAATCTGCATACTAGTCCCCTGGTGCCTGTTCCCAGGAAGCCACAGAGTCCCCCTGGGCTCCCACAGTCCTAGAGGCAGATCTTTGCTTCCCAGCAGAAAGAGGAACAGCCCAGCCTCAGCCTCACCTGTGTGTCTGACAAGACTCCCCTCTTCCAGGCTGATGTCCTGGCTCCCCTGGGGAGAGGTACCTTGCAAATACAATTGACTGGAACCAAGCAGTCAGTGGTCCCCTTCCCAAGTGCTCTGGGTGCTGCCCTAGATTTTGCACGACTGGGTCCCAGTCAGGGCAACCCCACTACAGGCTACCCTGGAGTCTTGCTTCAGACCTGAGCACCAAGTCAAGTTCAAGTTCTGGTGTCCATGGGAGGTGGGGCTGCCACGGAGAAGAAGGCTGGGGGTCGGGAAATATAGTACAGCTCCCTACGCCCCTGCTCTGGCTACAGAGAACCACGTAGCCTGCCTCTGCTCTGCTCTGTCTCTATCCTTGCCTCAACTCCCCACGCTCTGCCTAGCACTGGCTGGCTCCCTCTCTACCATACAACAGGCAACCCAGATCCTGAGGAAGTTTCCACCCTCTGCTCAGTCTTCTCACACTGCTGGGATATGCAGGGTGCCTCTGAGTAGCCCTGTGGGACCCTAGAATTAATTGTGCTCCCAATCTTGGGGTGGGTTTCACTGGGTCAGTGAGCCCTCAGGTGATGAGGTTATCACGCCCTCTTGATTTGGAGGACTCTGAGCCTCTCTGAGCCTGGGTGCCTTAAGTTAAGCGGCTGATACTATGGTAACCACTGGCCTGGGTGCTCACCTTGTGGCTGACACTATAGGTAATCACTGGCTTAGATCTCACCCTGCTCTCAACTCACGGAGTCCTAACAGAGCCCAAGTGTCAAGTTTCTGGGTTCTAGAACGAGGTAAAGGGTTCCCCTCCTCTCAGAACCTGCAGACAAGGGTCCTATAGCCAGCCCTGTCTCAGGAATGTATAAAGTAAGGGGAGCCCTCATCAGTTGCTGGCCCAGGAGGCTGCGGACTAAGGACCTTGCTGGTATTGTTTGGAGATATGGGTCATAGGTTCATGGTCTCACAGACCACTGAGGGAGACAAGAATAATCATGGAGACTATAGGCTAGCGGGAGGGCTGGAAGGGACTGGCCAGAGCCAGAACAATGTGTTCTGACTGGCAGAGCATCCTGTGCTAGCAGGAAGCCGGGGAGCCAACACACAAGCCTTTTCCACCCCCAGCTCCGCCCACCTAGTCCTATCCCTGGTCTCGGGTCCTTCACTGGAACATCTTCCGCTTGCCAGCTTCCATCCTCCTCCCCATCTCTGAAGGGCCTGAAGGTCCCTCTCAATCGAGGCTCCAGATCTGTCATCTCTACTGCCATTTCCCGGCCCCAGCTCATGAACCTCCCCTCTCCACACGCCTATTCTGGAAAAGGCCTGGCAGAGGGCAGATTGAGGATAGCATCAATACCTTGGGCATTCCATCCCAAGGCCAAAGCCAAGGCCCAAGGGGATCCCGGTGCTATGACGCATGCTCCGTAAGAAAGACAAAAGCCTCCAGAGGAAGACGGGGAGGGCGTCCCTTGGGTCCTCTTTACCTGAGCCTGGTGGCGTCTAGGGAGTGAATGGGTAAGGCTACGCTGTCATAACCCCTTTCTCCTGTCTTCCACCCCATCCTCTCTCTGTCTCTGCAGCAATTCGGGAAAATTTTAGACGTGGAGATCATTTTTAACGAGCGGGGCTCCAAGGTGGGTGCCGCACAGAGGCCGCCACCATTACAGCGCGCCGGCTGTAGGTCCCGCCAGGCTAACGTGTGAAATGTGCGTTTCCTTCCTGGAGAGCTTCGCGCCCGCTCGCTCGCCCGCCCGCCCGAGGACCCCTGAGCCACACGGGTGCTTGTACTCCCTGCTCTTCTGCCCCCGCCCCCAGCTGTCTGTTGTTGCTGCCAGGCTGCTTCTCCTCTTTTGAGCTGCCAGGACCTCCTGCTTGCATCCCAGAGCCCCCCAGCCCCAGCCCCGGGCCTGGGTCCCCAAGCCCACCCAACCACTCACCCTTAGAGCTAGGAGGCTTGTGGGAGGAGCTGCCGAATCTGTAGAGCGGGAGGGCACCCAGCAAAGATAAGCTCTGCTCCCCTCTCCAGGAAGACACACACACACACACCCTGGGCTCCCGGAGCCAAGGTGGGAGGACTGTTCCCCCATGGAGCCCAGCCTCAGTCTCTCACCCCAAGGTGGGGTTACAGTAGCAGGCATGGCCCCTGGCCAGGTTAGCATCTCTTTGGCCTGTCTTCCTGGTGTCCCACATGGTGAGTGCTGGCTGGTCTCAGGCTGGGCTACCAGCTGCCCTTGCCTGGGGCCACCCCTGCCCCCCAGTACAATCTCCTAGTGCTGGCACCAAGACAGACTTCTGACACTGGGGGCTGTCCTCCACTCACCTGACTTGCACCCTCTCTCTCCCGCCCTCCGCCCCTCCCCCGCCTCTCCTACCCTCTTCTCATCCTGTCTTCTGTCTGTCTGTCCTCCTCTGCTCGCAGGGTTTTGGGTTTGTAACTTTTGAAACTAGCTCAGATGCTGACCGAGCCCGGGAGAAGCTGAATGGGACGATCGTAGAGGGACGGAAAATTGAGGTGCTAAGATAAGTGTGCGGCGTAGCAGGGGAGGCCCTGGACAGCATGCCCCGCCCCTGGGCCCCCCACCAGCCTGTGGCTGCTACCCACCCTACAAAGAGCCCAACAGGGGCTGCCCCTGAGGACAGCCTCACACCTTCATCTTTTGGCTGAGACTAGCACCTGTCACCCTGGCCCGTGGTGGCTTGAGGCTCCCTCCGAGGTCTCCACCTCTGACCTCCTCCTCCCCCCGACCCCCGTCCCTATCCACACACACAAGGGGCCCCGGAAAACATGTGAGGCCAAGTGGTCTCCAGGGCTATAGGCAGCCCTACCTGTCCCTGACAAAGAGGGTCCTCCCCTCAGGCGGCCTCAGCTGCAGCCTTGAGGAATCTCAAAGCAGAAGTGAAGCTAGCAATGAGCAGAGAGCTGAGAGGGTCACCCAGACACCCCACTTCTGCCCATTTCCTCCTTGTTGATGCCTCAGTGTGGCTTTGGGGTCCAGAACTGGGCTCCCCAGGCATGCCTGAAGCAGAAGGGATAGCAACTAGAGAGGGGCCTAGAACCTCAGGAGCTGAGGGGTTCTGAGACTCCCTGACCCCGCCCACTGCCCAGGCCTCTGCTCACACAGTGTAGAAGAGGCATGTGGCCCAGACCTCTTCCTCAGGCACTGCCTGGTCCACTCCCACCTCCCTCACTTCCATATGGGCCACCTCTGTCCTCTGTGTCATTGTCCCCCCACCCCACCCCCCCCAGGCAATCTGAACAGGCCTCACGTGTCTGGAAAACAGGACCCATCCCTGGGTCTGTCTTTCTCATGCTTTCCTCATGCGCCTTGTTCCCAATGACCCCCAACCTTAAATTCCATGCTACAGAGAGAGGTCAGAGTCCCTGCCCTGGGAAAAGGGATGTTTGTTCATGGTGGTGGGAGTAGCTATCTGGCACACACATAGAAGGGCCTTAGCCTAGAAGAGAATATCCTGGAATCCAGCCTGCTAGCCAGCCTGGGGCTATCTAAGAGGGCCTCAGCTTCCCTTCAGTGTTGGGCTCTCCTAAATGGAACTGCTTCCTGAAAAGCACCAGTGTGGGCAAGGGTCCTGGACCCAGCTAGGAGCAGCTTAAGAGCCTCAGTGGCCTTCCTTCCCAGAGGCCACACCCCAAGGGTAAAGCCAGGGTGGCTGAGGGCCTACTATGAGGCCAATGTGCTCACCTTTCCTCTCTATCTCTGGACAGGTCAATAATGCCACAGCCCGGGTCATGACCAATAAGAAGCCTGGGAACCCATATGCCAATGGTGAGAACCCAAGCTTTCCCAGCATGCTTTAGGGGCTGGGGCAGAAGCCTGTGGAAGCTGAGGCAGCAAAAGGCCAGCCTTTCTGTGTGCTCAGCCGTTGTCCCTGCCTGGTATCCCAGCTTTCCCAGTTCTGTCCTGTCAGAGAGGAGTGGCCAGCTGAGACGGGCACCTGGGGTCACCCTCACCACCCACATAATATCTGGTGTCTCCAGTCAGAGCCCCTGAGCTTTTCCAAATGTCCACAGCTCTCAGCGGCCATAAAGACAGGCAACAGGTGTGGTGGTGGGTTCCTGGGAGACTAGAGTCGCAGGGAGAGGGCTCTGTGGTCTGGTGTGCTGTCCTCATTCCACAATACATACACAGGACAGGCAACGAGGGGTCAGGGACCTCAGTCAAACTTCCAGATCCCTCTGAACCCCAGTGTTCTCATCCAAGAACAGAAATATCAGGGGATTAGGCTCAGTTGGTAGAGTATTTGCCTGGCACACACAGAGCCCTGAGCTCCAGCCCCCAGCATCACATAAACTGGTGGTGTAGAGGGCTACACACCTATAAACCCAGCACTTGCAAAATAGAAAGAGAAGATCATGGTTTAAGGCTAGCCTTGAGCCGGGCAGTGGTGGCGCATGCCTTTAATCCCAGTGCTTGGGAGGCAGAGGCAGGTGGATTTCTGAGTTCGAGGCCAGCCTGGTCTACAGAGTGAGTTCCAGAACAGCCAGGACTACACAGAGAAACCCTGTCTCGAAAAACCAAAAAAAAAAAAAAAAAAAAAAAAAAAAAAAGCTAGCCTTGGCTACTTGAGACCCTGGATCCAACCCAGCACTGCTGAGGGCTGGGTAATAACAAGTGCTGTCTGTAAGGGCACTCGGGGATGGGGTCACTCGGGGATGGGATCACTGTGAGTGAACTATATGGTTGTGAGTACAGGCTGCAGGCAGCCTGAGTCTGCCAATGCTGATGGCTATCTCCATGGTGACTTCTAGAGAGACTCTAGTGAGGGTCTGCTCTGCCAAGGAAGAGCAAGTCTTCCCTAAGGGTAGTGGCTGTGTACGGGGACTATGTCTAGCTCTTAGAGCCTACTGGGAAGCAATTTCTGTAGTGGGAGAGTTGTGCCATCCGTAAACAACACAATGACCCACCACTGCACGGAGGGAGGATGAACCACATCCCAGCTGCCCTTATCCTCCGAGATGGGCTGTATGCAGAGCTGGGTGAGTCTCTAGTGCTGAGAGTCTGTGAGGCAGGACAGTGCAGAGAACCCGTGCACGGTCAGACAGGGATCAGGTGATAGGGTGTATTAGTTGGGTTTTCCGTTGCTGTGATAAGTACCTATGACCAAGAGCAACTTGAGGATGAAAGGGTTTATCTGGCTGATCACAATCTGTCACTGTGGGAGGTCAAGGCAGAAACCCAAGCAGGAACCTGGAGGCAGGAACTGAAGTAAGTAAGACTGCTTACTGGCCAGCTCAACCTGGCTTACTCAGCCTGCTTCTCATACCATGCAGGACTACCTCCTGCCTGGGGTAGGACCACTCACAGTGGGCGGGGCCCTTCCATGTCAATCATTAATCAAGAAAGTGCCCCAGAGCCTTGCCCAGAGTCTTGCCCCACAGGCTTGCCCACAGGCTTGCCCACAGACTTTCCTACAGGCTACTGTGATGAGGTCATTTTCTCACTTGAGGCTCCCTCTTTCCAGATGTCTCCAGATTGTGTCAAGTTAGAGGGGAAAACCTCCTAACTAGCACAAATGGGGACTCTTGCCACTTCCAGCTTAGATCTGAGGGCCAACGGCTTCCTCTCCCCGCTTTTGCAAGGACTTGGTTCTCAAAATTCTGAGAACTTGAAGGTGCTCTGGATTTACCTAAGTCCCTAGTGTGTCACGGCTAACTTCTGCTAGCTGGTGACTAGCACAAGAGGTAAAAGGGTATGTAGGCTTGAGGTGGACAGGATGTGTGGGTGGTGTGACCGAGAAGTGGTCACTATAGGGCGAGGCCTCGTGAGAGTGGAGGACACGCCTGACCCCGCAGCACCCATCAGCCACTACATCGTCACCACCATTAAACTGATAAAGGCCCCTTCTTTAAGAGATGGATGTTCTAGTGGCCTGTGAACTTGAACCTCATCCTGTACAGTGTGCCTCAGTCATAGGCTCCTGATTCTGTAGCCTGGGGTGAATGGATGCAACAGTCTAGCCAATGTGGCCATCGGCTACATGAGAGCCACAGGCATCTCAAACAACTCTCTGGGCCCTAGACAAGGTCAGAGAGGCAGTCATGATATCCACTAGAAAGTCTCTCTCCAAGGTCAACCACCCTGAGGAGACCTGCTGTGGCAGGGAAGAGACCTTTTGGCTTCTGTGGATCCATAGCACTGCACCACGGCTAGATCCCACTCCTCCCCTCCCTCCTCCCTCCCCACTCTTCCCTAAGATACTTGGGTCACACCACTGTCTGAGAAGAACTGCAGACTGCAGAGTGTTCTTGGACAGAATAAACCCAGCCTCAGTCAGCCTTGCTCCTGGCTGGCTCCTCGGGGTACTAATGTGGACTGGTCTCAGGAAGTGAGAGAGGCAGGAAGCTCTGCTCGCTCATCCTGCTGTAGGAGACTTGTGCCTCACTACCTCTGTTTGCCAAGCAAGAATCCCGGGGCTTCAGAGGGACAGCCTTGGGCTCACTGTGACGTGACCAGGAGGGGCATTGGCTCCTGAGAGCTTTAATGCTAAGTACTCTGAAGTTCATCCTTGGGGGCTTGGGTCCCCACTGCAGGAAGCAAGCTCACCCGGTTTTACCAGGTGCCCTACTGACAGTAGACACAAATAGCTTTCCAGGTGATTCCTCAGGCTGTCTCTGGTAACCTGTGGGGTCAACGGAAGCAGAGCCGGCAGGCAAGGAGACATTCTCAGACAGCCAGAACTGACAAGTCAAGGTGCCCAGGGTCACTGAAACCAGATGCAGCCCCGGACTCTCCTCTTTCATAGGGAAGGTGGGACTCAGACCAGCACCAAGGTTCTGCTCTGTTATGATCCAACCTGGAAGATGAGATCTTAGAGCAGATGTCCCCAGAGCAGATGTCCCCAGAGTAGATGTCCCCAGATTCTTCCCTGACAACTAACCTTAGCTATGTGGGAGATCCCAGTTTAGACATAAGGCGGGACACTAGTGAACTAAGGGTAGTAGAAGGTAGATGTCACCTGTTACCTGCCCTCCTGTGTGGCTTCCATGTACAATCTGCTACAGTCCATTGCCACCCTCTTGCTGACTGGTCAGTGGCTTAAGTCCCCTCTGCCCCGCCTCATGCACATGCAAATGAGGAGACCTAAGTAAATGAGGAGGGTGAGGTAATCCTTCCCCAGCTACCATCTGACCTGTATGACGCCCACTGGAATCCAGCTGGCTTCTACCTCTGGAGGACCCAGGGAACCAGGGCTTTGCTCCCGAATCCCAGTGGAGCAGGGAGGGGTTGCAGAGTCCAGCTGGAGTCTCGGGGAGAAGCCAATCACACACACACACACACACACACACATACACACACACACACACATTACCAGTCTGTCTCTGAGTATAAAACGGGAAGGTTGTAACACCTGCCCTAGTACATGATGAGACAGACCCTCAGGGGTGGCTACAGTATTTATGGTACACAAGACCTACCGACCACCATTATTATTTTAACATTTTATTTAGTGGTGTGTGTGTGTGTGTGTGTGTGTGTGTGTGTATCATAGTATGTGTGGCGATCAGAGAACAACTTCCACCATGTAGGTCCCACTGAGCCATCTTGCTGTCCCTGTCACTATTCTTCTCTTCAGTCCAATGCCCTTCCTCCCTTCTTCCCCAGCAACCCTACAGAAAGACTTGGGATGAGAGCACAGAGGGTGGGAGAGCCCCAGGAATGTCAGGGCAGCAGGGAGACTTTCGGGCAGGAGGTGAAGAAGGACCCCTATCAGTGGATCCTTTGTCCCAGCTTTGGATACAGATATTTCAAGTTGTATCTCCCCTTTCCAGTGTACCCCAAGTTTCTGATTCCCCAGAAAACAAGCGTGCTCAGGAGGAAGGTGGGGGAAGTCACAGTGCAAGGAGAACGGGGAGGTGATGGGCCAGAGGGGGTTGCCGGCCGGCTAGTCTTTCAGTAGCAGGTGACCTGGGAGAGGGACCCAGGTCAACAGCCACCTTCTCTGCCCATCCCTGGATGGGGTCCTACCCTTTGTGGAGACCAAACATTAAAGCATCTCTGTAGGCCTACCCACCCACTGCCTTTGGAGGTCCCAGGCATAAGGAGAGGTGACAGTACACATGGGAAGACAGTGGTTATGTTCTTTTGTGTTCTAGGCTGGAAGCTAAACCCTGTGGTAGGAACAGTCTATGGGCCTGAATTCTATGCAGGTAATGGCAGGGAAGACGGGAGCAGGTGGGATGGGGGTAGGTGGCGCAAGCGGGGCTGTAAGCCTTGGCCCTCTCTTCGCTTTCCCTCTCCCACTCTCTTGTGCCCCTTTCTACAGTGACCAGTTTCCCCTACCCCACCACGGGCACCGCCGTTGCCTACCGGGGTGCACACCTGCGGGGCCGGGGCCGTGCTGTGTATAATACATTTCGAGCTGCACCACCTCCACCCCCCATTCCAACTTATGGAGCGTGAGTACCTGGAAGGGGAGGCTGAAGGGGGCATGGGAGGCAGTTTAGGGGGCTCAGCAGCCCTTCCAGAACCATGGGGCAGGACCGGTGGGGATCTCAGAACCCAGGGCTGCATCTGCCTGCACCATCAATACCCCAGCATGGGGGACACCTCCAGGGCTGGCTGGCCTCTGAGGGACCATCAGCATGGCATCTGAATGTTAAATGGGGCATGTGTCAGCCCCATGGGTCCAGCAAGTGCTTTCTGGGAGCCCTCTTTGGTCCCTTCCCTGGGGTCCTGCCCTCTACTGCTGAAGAGGACAGCTGCCTGGGGGCGGGGGATAGCAGGAGCGGGCTGATGGGCCCCTGGGTTCTGAGAGAAAGGAGCTGACCAGCAAGGGTGTTACTCTATTGTTATACCAAACAGGGCACTGGAGCAAACGCTTGTTAAAATGCCAGTCCCGTGGGCGGGGCTGGCACCGTGCCCCCTCCCTCCTCAGCAGACACCGGAGCCGGCCTACCCCACCTCTCCAGCGTTCCCACCACTCTCTTGTCCGTTTGCTTCCAGGGTCGTGTATCAGGATGGATTTTATGGTGCTGAGATTTATGTAAGTGTAGCCCTGGGGAGGGGAAGGGCAAATCCAGCCTTCTGTCTGTGTCCATGAGAAGTCCGTCTGCCCTTCCGTCCTCCTGCCCTTTGGACTCGGTGCTTGTGCACCCATGCACATAGACCCATGGCATCTCTAGAGACGCCAGCACACCTCGGTCTGGGTAATCTGCCCTTACCTCGGCCATTGCTAATGGCTGTTCCAGGAGCCCTGTAAGCGAGCGTACAGCATCCTGTTCCATGTGGCAGGGGGTTATATGAGGGACATCGAGTGGCCCTCTCCCATTCCCAATAGTACTAATAGCAGCATCCGAGAACACTCTTGCCTGATGTGGAGGACCTGAGAGACCAGAGGCAGGCGGCTGCCCATTCTCTCTGGGTGAGGCTCTGTGCCTCGCTCTCCCTTTAAAATTGTGCTCATCACTTTCTGTGGCTCTGAACTCCCACAGAACGACCCTGGCTGTGTCTGGGCCCTGGGCATCTCTCTGTAGCTAAGGACCCTCTGTCCAAGGCTAAGGCATTATCTGAACCAATCCCTTCCAGGCCCCCTTCATCCTTCCTGGTATTCCAGACTGTCCAGAGTCACCAGAGGGTTTCCTATAACTATCAGCATTCAAGCTGTAGCTGGTCTGTGTGGGTGGGTCGGCGGGGCCCACTCAGCGTGTGCCAGGACCAGGATGCAGCCAGAGATACAATCACTGCCCATTGGTATGCACTGAAATTACAAATGGTGAGGGAGGAAGGAAGGAAAGAAGGAAGGAAGGAAGGAAGGAAGGAAGGAAGGAAGGAAGGAAGGAAGGAAGGGACAACCCTACCTCATCTTAAATAGTGAAGTCCTCAGACCTCCCAATCAGATCCACAGTCCAGGTTCTCAGGCCAGAATCACCTAAGCCACCCCATGCCAAGGTGGGAGTGCAAGGTCAGGCCCAGGAGGCCTGAAGAGGTCTGCAGCCCCTCCTGAGAGCCTGGCCCTGCTGGGTCTATGTTCTCCAGTTTCTCTGCCTCTGCTTCAGCAACAGCGAGCCTCACTAAATCCATCTGCCATCTCTCCTTCCCACCTCCCCTGCAGGGAGGCTATGCAGCTTACAGATATGCTCAGCCAGCAGCCGCCACCGCAGCAGCCTACAGTGACAGGTAAGGCTAAGAGCAGCAGGCTACACGGGGGTTGTGGTGGGCTTTGGAGGGTGAGTCCAGGCAGACAGGAAGCCCACACAGGACCTGTGGATGCCTGTGTCTGGCGAGAGCAGGGTCTGGAAGGGAAACTAATCCAGACTGAGCTCAAAGAGCCACGAGCCCGTGAGCCCCTGATTGGTCACTTCCTTCTAGCTCAGGGAGCAGCTAACACCTGATTCTCAAGAGAGGTTTAACAATTCTCAGGTCCCCTTACAAGGAAAGCAATTGGGCACCTCCATTTGGCCTCTGGAGAAGGTCCAGTTTATGTATCTGGGAGCACCCAGCCGTTCCTCCACCCAGCTGTGAACGTGCCCAGAACTAGATCTGTGCCGGCTTGCTTTGTTCAGGAGCCAGTCCTCGATGGAGGCTGAGCCTAGTGCCTTTAGCTTCAGAGTTCCTGTTTGGGCCATATCTGCCTACGGAAGCTGTCACACTTGTCCAAGTGCCCTGGTAGCCTGGGAGCTGTTAGAGCCCTCCAGTAGTTGGTGGGACCTTCCAAACCATGCCCTCCTACAGTTTGTTACGCCACCTCATAAAATGTACAAGGCATGCACGACCCAGGCCTGTCCTCTAAGAACTTGTCACAGCACAGATTAAGTGAGCAGAGAAGGTCACCTGGAACAGAGTGCCAACTCTTGGGTCATAATGTTCCTGGTCCCCACCTCCATCTCTCTCTCCTTTCAAACATTTTCCCCAGCTCTTAGCCCAAGGTCTTGCTGGGGGCAGAGTCAAACAAACTTGCTAAGAACGCCAGTCCCTCCCCGTGTCACCAAGCAGAACACATTGCCCTCCTAACGAAGGGGTAGTCTGCTAAGTCTTCCTTCTAAACAGGAAGGAAGGTCAGGCAACTGAGAGGATCTCATGGGGGAGGAGGCTGGTCTGGGAAGGCTGGTCAGCTGGTTCCTGCCTCAGCGGCTCCTCTCCCGAACCCCCTCCCCGCTCTTCCCTAGTTATGGTAGAGTCTATGCCGCTGCTGATCCTTACCATCACACCATCGGCCCCACAGCAACCTACAGCATCGGAACCATGGTAAGAAGAGCTGCCAGGAATGAGGAGAAGATCCATCCTGTAATGGGCGGGGTGAGGCTGCAGGGAGAGGCTGAGACCTCTAGCCAGTGCCTAGTTCTAGAGACTTGGAAAGAACTATTGAGAGGGAGGGACCAACCCTCCACAATGACCACACCTCTACAAAGCATAATGACCACGGTCCTGTCAAGGCTCCTCCATTCCCAGTATCAGGAAAGCAAAGGAAATCAGTCATAGCCTTTCCTCCCGGCAGGGCCTGGCAGTTTGGGCAGATGTAACCCATTCCTCCTGGTGAAGTGCCTGAGGTTAACCCCTCAAGGTTCCATTCTCACTTGGCAGGGGACTAAAATACAGGAACTCTCTCTCTCACCAAACTCTCTTCCCAGCCTGCCCTGGGACACTGAGGATATGGCCCCCAGCAGGGTGGGGAGTTGGTGGGTTGGTGTGTCTGTGTGTGTGTGTGTGTGTGTATATGTGTGTGTGCCCAGACGTAAACACAGCCCAGCCCCTCTGTGCCCCAGTCTGTGTCCAGTGAACACCTACTTCCTGTGCCGCCTACATTCCCAGGGATGTTGTGTGTTTTTAGCTTGGCATCCAGCATCAAAGATGAAAACATTGGGGGAGGGGGGACATAAAGAGAGAGAGGGTGGATGGAGAGGCAGCATGGATTTTTTTTTTCTACCTCCCTTGGAATTTTTGTCTTTGTTGATTTTTAAAAAGGCCCAGTCGTCCTGAGCAGGCCTATAGGGTCTCTAGCGATACAGGATACAGCCATACAGGAAGAGACCAGGGACCGGGCCCTGAAGACCCAGATGGCCTGCAGAGCTCAGCCTCCAGACAGCTGCTAGCTGAACGCTGCCGCTGGCTCCCAGGCCCTCTTGTTTCCCATTTATTTCATTTTTAATGCTTTGGGGGCTTTCTCCAACTTTTCCCTCCTGTATTTGCTATTTTTCCCCCATTTCCTGCAAAACCTGGGGCTGTGGGTGGATGGGAGACTCCACAGAAACCTCTCTGGCAGAACACAGAGCGAACCTAGGAAGCCCTGGGAGGCTCAGATGCAGGGCAGGAGCTGTGCCGAGCAGCTGTGCCTCTCAGGCTTTAGTGACTCCAGAGCTTCGGTCTAGGAACCCTGTCAGGATGGTCCTGACTTACCCCGCAGGCGTGAAGAGATCACACATTTAGATGCCCTCCACCAGAGGGCACGGTGGGCTCAACAGAAGTCCCAAGAAGTGGCACAGAGACAGTATAAAAGTCTGCAAGAAAGGAGTATCCCTCCCAGCCCCCAGACCACCACCACAGAGGGACTAGGCCCTTGGGTTGCCATGACAACCTGAAGCCCACTCTTCCCAAAGAAATACCTACCGTTGGGGGAAAGAAATCGGGATTTAGCTATTTCTTTTTCTTTCTTTCTTTCTTTTTCTTTCTTTTTTCCTTATTTTTTTTTCTTTTTGATTTTTTCCTCCCGATGCCAAAAGCTGGTACTGATTGGCTGTTTTTCATCTTTGATGTTGCAGGCTAGCCTCTGCCGAGGAGGGTACAGCCGCTTCACCCCCTACTAGCAAGAGACCCCCTCACAGCATTCACACTACAGCTTATTCCAAACCAAACCCTACAGTCCCAACACCAGGCACAACCGCCCGGAGGACAGTGCGCCCCTCCCAGTCAGCGACCAGCGAGCTGACTCTCTGCGACTCTAAAGTCCATAGATTTTTACCTCCAGCCAGCTGGTCTCCCCACCCCACCCATGCTGGTGTGTGTGTCTCTGACCCTGGTTTTCCTGTATGTCTGAACCTTGGTTTCCTATCTTGACGTTGTTGTACGAGCCACTCCAGGTACGGTATGCATACAGCGGGAGCCAGGCCAGGGGGACGGCAAGGTGCCCTGCCAGGGCCATGCCCATGCCTCAGGGCACCACGGCCCCTCAGGGCTCCAGAAGTGCCAGGCCAAGCCTCCCTCAGAGCCACCTCAGTCAGCTCCGGCAGGTCTGGCCATCCCGGGTTTGCTGGCTGACAGAGGAGTTCCAGGCCTAGTCAGTGGGGTCCTCCCAGTGGGAGGGACTTCCACCCACCTTTCACAGAGACTGTCAAGAGTAACTGCATGCCCTCTCTGGACTTCCACTCAGCCGAAGTTATCGTTTCTATTAAAGTTTACTAACCATCTTCCTGTCCAAGTAGTCACAGCACACTGTTCTGTGTGCAATACTGCCGTGGCCACCCTGGCTCTGGGATTCCTTACAGACACGGAAATGTCCCTGCCCCAAGGTTACCCTGTATTGCCTGTGGACCTAGAGACCCTCCCTGAGCCTGACCACCCTCAGGCTCCTGGAGCTGATGGCTCTGGGACCATTTGTTCTTGACCTACAGAGCCACCCCACCCATCCCCTTTTGTAGCGGTCCATACCAGGAAAGGCCAGGGTTCCAGTAGTCAGGCCTGGGACACAGTATCACCTTCCTTCCTCTGGTCTCCCTGCAGCCACCCAAGCCTCAGTTAGCATGTGTGTGCCTCTGTGGCCTGTGGGGACCCACCTAGCTCCACTGCCTAGAGTCCCTGAAGTCAGGCTGAAAGCCTAGAGAACTAGCAGATGTTAATCCCTCCACTCTGGGGGTTCAGGGCCACAAAGTGACCAAAGCTGTAAGTCCCATCAAACCCCATCTCCTCCACCATACACCATGCCCGCTACCCACTCTGAGCCCTGCCCATTGCTATGAGATGGTCTACTCTAGGTCTAGCTTGTGGTGTGGTCCCAGAAGCTGTGGTGGGGGTATGGGTAGGATTGGGGGGGTGTGTGGCCTCAGGGCAGGTTTAGGGGAAGTGTGGCTTCAGGTCGGACCCCAGACCACAAGCACGGTGGCCCTGCATGCTGCAGCCGACGCTCGGAAACCGCAAGCCCTCATTTCTGTTTCTGTTGTAGTGAAACCTTCCACCGTCTCCTTCTCGGACCATGAAGGGCAAAAACAAAAAAACAAAAAAAATCACAAAACAAAAAACAAAACAAAAAAAGATGTTAAGATCCAAGCAACAACAGCAACAACAACAAATACCAACCAAACCAAGAGGCATCCAACCAAGTCCAAGTCCACGTCTGGCGTACACCCGCATCGAGGGAGCTCGTCCCCCAGGGGGCGCCGGAGAGTGGCTTTGCCTGGCTGGCGGTGTAGTGGGGACGCGGCCAGACACTGGGGAAGACCTGGAGGGGGAACGTGGCCAGTGGGTGTGGGGCGGGGGGCTCCGGTATCTATCCAGTCTTCCTTTCCCACCCTGCTCCCCAGACAGGGGGTTCCTAGGGTGGACCAGGCCCCTGAGAAGGAGCGGCCAGCTGACTTGGGCTATTGCCTGCTGAGCCCTGAAGGGGCTGGAGCAGTTAGGGGCCAGCGGCTTATCACTCATCCCAGGTCTGCAGCCTGGCCTCATTGAATGTTGCTGCCAGTGCCGTCAGCTATCCAACCAGCCGCCCTGGGTTCCAACTCCCAATGCAAAGGGCTGACACGGCTCCAGAACTCTGGGGCACCCCATGCTCCGCTCCCCTATGTGAGAAAGCTTCCGGCTACAAAGAACAAAGAAAGCCCAGCCAGCGAGGACCCAGTCCTCACGCTGTGAACGTGGACAGGTGGGCCCTCGGGCACAGGGTTGTTTGTCGTGGCAGCCTCCCTGAAGGAGGCTCCGTGGGCTTGAAGGCCAGCCTCAGCTGTCTTCTAGGACCCAGCCCTCCTTTCCACTCCCTTCTGTAGGCTCCGTTCTGCTGGGGAGTGGGGATTGAGACGGGCCAGCCCTGGGCTGCACCTAGATGTTGGGAGTCAAGGTGCTGTGGGTCTGGAGGGCCGCAGTCAGAACAGGACCCATGGGAAAGGCAAGGGATGGGGAAGGTCTGGGCTGGCCCTGCCACGGGGAAGGCCGGCTGGGCTGCAGCCCGTTTGCTCCCTGGGCAGGTAAAGTGTGGGAGTCACGGGAAAGCAGCAGGCCCAGTGGATGGAACAGGGAAGAGGTATCAAGAAGCCCCTGGGCAAGGCAGGGATAGGTGGAGTAGGGTTAACAGCAAAAAAGAAAAAAAAAAAAAAATTAACAGAAACCAAGGCTCCCGACGCGGCACCACTGTCTCATGACACCTCAAAATAAATCACCTCACTTTCTATCCAGCATCAGCCACAGAAGCTATGGAAACGGAACCCTCCTTTTCTATTCCTGATGTACATAGCCCCGCGCCTGCCTCTGGCTCTGTCCTCTGTACGGAGCCCCTTGCCTTCTGCTGTTTCGGACCCTTTTCCCGCAGCCCCTCCCAGGACTGCAGCCGAGCCCCAGGCTTCCTTTCTTACCATTCTGTATGCTTCCACGGTGTGACCATTCAAATTAACAGTATTATTATTAAGATTAATAAAGATTTCTTTCTTCAAACCAGGAAAGCTCTTTCCGATTTAGCGGCTCCCGACACAGAGGGGTGATGGGGCACCCAAGGAATGGGATTCAGGGCCCAGCCCTTAGATAGGCAGGTTTTTTTCCTCTCAGGAGGTAATGGGGAGACTGTACACCAAATAAATAGGGCAAATAAATGAGGGAATTCTGAGCCCCTTATTCAAGTTGGCCTGGTGCACCCCAGCCTAAGACAGGCTAGTGGAACAGAATGTCCCTGTGGCTTCTGCGACAAGTCACACCTAAAGAAGCAGAGGCATGCTGGACATTCCATAGCCATGGTGTTCAGGGAGGGAGGCCACTGTGGTGTGGATGCCTTGAGCTGTGTGACCCTACACTCATTTCAAGGTGACCACTGCAACACCAGCTTCTTGCGTCCCGGGACAGTGAGACAGACAAGGACACTCCTTCTGATGGAATCAGGAAAGAGGGAGGGAGGGAGAGGAACTGGGAGGAAAGGGCTGAGGTCTGCACGGGGTCCAGACGCAGAGTCCAACCCCAAGGCTTCAGAGCTGGATCACACAAGACTCAACATCTCATTTTTCACATTGGATAATTTATTTCTGAGCGATTATATCCACCAGAGGGGCCTAGGCTTAAATGCCGGCAGATTAATTTTCCTGCGCAGGAGCCAGCGTTGCCGGGACTGGGGGCCGTGCTCCTGGGAAGTGAGGTTGCGCTGCTCTACCTCACGCCGTGGCTCCGCTAAGCCCCCTTCCTTCTAATTGCTTGCTCACCAGACTGTGAGGGAATAATTGCCACTATAAATTTTCTCTCCTTCTCTGCATAAAATATTTGAAGGAACCAGCACTTTTAAAAGCATACTCTGTACCACGGGGAAGCAGGGCATTCAGAAATTGCTGCCCTGCCCAGAGCCAGCCAGCCACTCTGCTCCCCACAGATTCCACTCCAGTCACACAGAACCCTGGCTGGGCATGGGTGAGCCAAGGCTCCCGGGGCAGATTCTGGACGACAAACCAGAGGGAGGCCAGCACAGCTCCAGGTACTCTCCCTACCCCAATCCCGTACAAGGTTGGCAGAGCCATGCCAGAGTACAGTAGTAGCCTGGGCTTTACCAGAGGCCCTGCCCTGCACCCTGTCTATGTGAGAGCTGGTAGAACCACATGGAACAGTGCAGAATTTCCCAATCTCAGGTTCTAGGTCCTCACCCTTATACTTCACTCAAGAGGAACAGGGTGCCCAGGAAATTAAGGAAGATGGGGGTGACAGGGCAGCGCTCAGCCCATGCAGGCAGGAGCCTCTCTCCTTGCCCCACACTCAGGAATCTGAGGAAACCCCATCCATTCAGTCCCTACACCATGGAAGATGGCAACAGGCTGCTCTGCCATCTTGCGGCCTCTCCCCATACTACAGCATGAGGGCCACAGGTCAGACCACAGAGCTGTGTCAAAGAGGGTCACATTTGGAACACAGAAAGGATGAGAGTTCCACTGTGCCCTGAGCACGAAGCACTGGGAGAGGCGGGGGGAAAGTGGTGGGGTCATCACCCAGGTTGCAGTCACACAGCAGGAAGTTCCCACGCAGCCTAGTGTCAACAGGGCTTCGGTACAGCTAAGGATGCCACTGTACCTGGAAGCAGGCGGGGCTCACCTGCCTCTTGAGGGACATGAGATGGTGGTTAGCACCCTCATATCACACAGGTGAGGAATTTGGGCTTCTCTGGGACATTCAGCTGCCAGAGCCACCATCCATACAGTTAGTCTGAAGTGTGACATGTGACTGGCCCACCTTATACAGGTGGGGGTGTGGTGCCAGGAGCCACCTGATGGTGCTCCTGGTCCTGGGGAGCACCACTCCAGCTACTCCGTGAGCAACCCTGACTCCCACTCCTCCCCTGACTATCCTCTCAGTCTTCAGGGATCCTTACTGCCTGCCACCCGTGCCGTTTGCCTCTGATTGTCAAAGCTACAGGATAAATGGCCGCCATTCTCAAAAGAAGCACCTTTTCAGCCTCGGAGAAACAGCCTTTATGGAATTTTCCGGAAGAAACCTCAAACTTTCTCCTCCTTCCTTGAGAACCACATCCCACGGAGAGCACTGTGGAAGGGGAACTCGCCTAGCACCCGTGGGGCACAGCTTCCTGAGTCACAGCCAGAACCTGGAGACCTCATCTCCTGGGGATCCGGCTGTCCTCGGCAGTCCACGCAGCCTTGGGCGGCTGGCCAAGAGGAAACCTCGAGTCTTGAGGTGGGCGAGGAGACGCTGTGCTCTGGAGCGGGCTCACTGAGGGACCGAGAAGAGCAGGACCGCCTTTCCCCACTCAGCCTGGGGCACCAGGAAACCCTCCCTGGGGACAGGCTCCACCAGGAACTCCACACGACCATCCTGCCCAAATCCAGCAGCCTCCACAGCCAAGTCCACCACACGGTACTGGTTGGCGAAAGCCAGGCCCAGGAACGTGGGCTTCTCTGTCTCTGGGGACTCTGCCACAGAGCTGCTGCTTCCTGTCCGTTTCCAGCAGTGAATGCGGAAGCAGCGGGCTCGGAGCAGCAGGTAGGACCAGTGCAGGGTGCAGCTGAGGAGGAGCCGGGTAGGGAGGCCCTCAGACCCGGTGATCAGAGGAAGCCATCGTATCTGAGAAATGGTGACATTCTGCACCCGGGGCAGAGGGGCCAGAAGGCTGCTGGCATCAACCACCTGGTAAGAGAGAGAAGGTTCACCTGGCTGGGTGCCCAGGGATAAAGGACATCCCCTCACACCTACTCCTCAGTGCTCCATCTATCCCTCTTCCACCCAGTCCTCCCTAGGGGCCCAGACACCCTCCCATCCATCCTTTCTCCCACATACATACCTGGATCTCTCCAAGGCGACAAATGAAGCTCTCCTCCTCCCGGCTGCCTGGCGGCCGTGAGAAGCTCACCAAGAGGTCCTGGAGCAGGCACCCACGAAGGTTTACCTCATAGCAGCTGAAAGAGCACCCAGGCTGCTCACAAGCTGGCTGGGCGAGGGCCCTAGCCACAGCATGAAGGGGAAGCATCCCAGGGGTACCCCAGGTCACAGGGCCCAGGATTACAGCAGGTGCCTGCAAGGAGTGTCCTTGTCTCACTCTTACCAAACCCTGGAGGGTCAAACCCAGGCCTCCCCTGCTCTCTCTTCTAGGATTTCTCAGTGCAGACTCTAAGTTCCCCGATATGTGCTCAATGCCTTATGGGACTTGCCAGGAGAGGGACTCACCGTTGAATCCAGCCCCCACTGAGCTGCTGGCCACAACTGCTGGCCCATCTGGCCAGCCTGGTGGGGGGTACCCGGAGGGGTCTGGGGCTGTGCCGTGAGCCAGTTTCTGCTGGAAGACATGGGCTTCAGAAAGGAGAATCCCACAGGAAAACCCAAGAGGGGCAGGATGTGGCAGGGAAGGATGTCTACGTAAGACACCTATGGGGCAGTGGGAGGCGGGGTGTCTAGGTAAGACTCTTGGCTGGGCAGTGATGGGGTGGGTGTCTAGGTAAGATCCCTGGTGGAACAGACTCTTGGGCACCACGGAGAAAAAGCTTTGGAGGACTAGTGGGGGTGCATGTATTTTACTGGCTAGATTCACTCATCTTGGCTTCTCCCAACTTGCCATCTCCATAACCTTTTAATGTGAACACCTCAGTGTCCCAGAGAGGAGGAGACCTGCACCCAACCTGCCCAGAAGACCACGCCGCTTAGCAGGGTCACAGAGGACAGCTTAGGCTTAGCAAGTCTCTATATGCAGGTAATAACCACAAACTACAGATTGCACCCAAGGTGGGACCTGCCCAGACCTGCCCATAGCAGCCCTGCCCACAGCAGCTCCACCCAGAGCCAGCCACCTCTCTTCCATGAAGTCGCCCAGCCTCTCACCATTTAACACCAACATGCCACCCACATGACAGCTGCTGGCATCCCCTGTTGTGAGCTCCAAAGCCACCTGGACATCTGTTGAGCCTTCAAACTTGTACACCATGGACAGGAAAACCTTGGGTGGCACTGGGATGTGCAGAGAGAACAGCCTGGGGGAGGGGAACTTGATGAGAGGTGGAAGAGGTCCTCGCTGAGCCCTTCCCTGCCTGGCTCCGAGTGGGGTGATGAAAACCGCATACTTGGCCCTGCTGGGGCTTGGCCGTTTCTATGGCTAGACTGCTGTAGACTGGAAGGTCCTGGTTCTAATTTCTTCCCGGGCACCATCTAAGGCAGCCGTATGCCAGGAAGTACTACTCAGTGGGCGGCCTCAGACTCCTGCCTGGCACTACACTCAGCTGTCACAGCTGGGTAACACTTCAGAAAGCTACAGGGGCACTGTGCAGTGTGTTTTGCCACAACGTAAAAGAAGCCATCTGAGATCTAACGCCTGTCCTCACTCAGCTCCTGCGGACCCTACCCTCTCTGCCTAATTAGCTGCAGACGCAGAGGGCAGAAGACAGAGACCCACACACTCGTCTGTCACTCACCCACCTCACAGCTACACTGTCAACCTCAGGCGGGATCAGGCCCCGGAGCAGCAGAGAGCTGCCCCCGTGCCAGGCATCAGTCAGGCAGCAGTGCGTCTTCACCCAGCCCCGACTGTCACCAGCCAGCTTATGTTCACCAAAGAGGGGCTGTGTCTCCTGGGCGCTAGGGTGGTACCAGGGCCCCACTGCTTGCTCCTGAAGAAAGAGGGAAAGTGGCAAATGGGACAGGGGCAGTGGCCTCTGCAGAGGCAGACAGCAAGAGTGCATGGAGGGGGTAGGGACAGCCATACATGGCTCTCCCACACACACCCTTCAGCCCCTCTCACCCATCCTAGGCAGACACCAGACACAGAGACCATGACCTGCATACCTTGCCGTAGCAGACTCTTCGAGTACCCAGGCCCAGGCAGAAAGAGGTGACGAAGGGCAGGGAGCAGATACTGTGTGTGGGAAGGAAGCGCTCCAGCAGGCTCCAGAACCTAAAGGGGGCAAGAGGGAGTCGGGATGAAGGACCAGCCCATACCCCTGCAGCCGGGTGTGGAACTGGGGGAATCTCTGAGAGAGGCCATCCAGGCAGCCCGTGGCACTCAGCTAGGGACAGGTCAGGGGCCATCTGCAGGAAGCTGCTCTCACCTTCTGTTCCCTCCTCCCTGCCTGGTCTCCAGAATCATCCCAGGGAGCTCCGAGGGTGGCCACTTTGTTCTCATTTGATCCCCCTTGTCCCCAGTCACCACCCCACTGGAGAGCAGAGACAGCCTCTCTCCTGCCAGCCCAAGCCAAAGCCCTTGGGGACTCACTTGTCCTGGTTCTGAAAGAAGTCGCTCTTCTCCAGACACTCATACACCCACCCAGGAGCAAACAGCGCCGCCGAGAAGCCATGTTTGCGGATCAGCTCCAGGGACTGGGGAGACAGAAACCAGGGAGGTGCTGAACATTGGGACCAGAGTCCAGATGGGCTTCCTGGATGCCAGCCCACAGGCAAGGCTCTCCCGGGCAGGGCCAGCGAGGAGAAGTTCTCCTTCACAGCTCCAGGCAGAGGGTCTTGGGCTTCATCCCTGGTGTCTCACGAGCCAGCTAGAGGGGGTGGGGAGTACTGGAGAGGCAGCTGAAGGAAAGCAGGGTGGGCTCAACCATGAAGGAGCCTGTCTTGGTGGACAGAGCAGGGAGGTGTGAGTTCGCTGTGACTCTCTATGTCCTGCCTCCTCTTCGCAGACACCTCTTGTCGCCTTACTAGAATCACAGAGGGTAGAGAATATTCGGCTCCTGGTTCTTGGAGAGTGTGTTGCTTAGTTTGAACTGTCAGCTTGGCACACAGGGACTCACCTAGGAAGGGGAGTCTCACTGAGAGGTGGTCTGCATTGGGTCTGCCTGCAGGGAGGCCTGGGTGTGATACTAGCCTTGTTATTTGATGTAGGGAAGACCTAGCCCTTTGTAGGCGGTACCATTCCCTAGACTGGGTGGTCCTGAACAGTATAAAAGAGGAAAAGCTGGGCATGGTGATCTTTAACCCCAAGAGGCAGAGACAGGGAGGTCAAGGCCAGCCTGGTCTACACAACAAGTTCCAGGGCAGCCATGTCTACAAAGAGAGAGACCCTGTCTCAAAAATAAAGATTGATGGGATAAAGGCAAAGAAAGCTAGCTGAGAACAAGCAGGCACCCGTGTCTTTTCCCACGGGTCCTGATTGCTGTGATAGATGCCTTCCCTTCCCTACACACCGACGCACTGTAACCTGAGATTAAACCCTGTGTCTCCTGCTGCATTGTGTCAGGGTATTTTATCACAACAGAAGTGAAACCTGGGCACTGGATTAAATGATTCATCTATAGCTTCCTCATGACTAAGAGCCCTGCACCTAGGGGAAAGAAAGGCAGGACTGACAGACAGGAGCGGAGTCTGCTCTCATCTCTCCTTCCCTCCTCCCCCTCCCTTTCCCAAAACCACTTGCTTCACCTCTGCCCACTACAGCCTCCCCCACCCTGACATGCCCCCTATGTCTGCCGAGTGACACAAAAGGTCACTCAATGTGTTCCGAGGCTTGTGCATGTAGCCCAGGAGGAAGTCTGTGCCTATGGGAAATGATACATGGGTGGGGACAGGATCCTTGCCTGTGACTGGAGGGGTGGCTGGGAGAGACGTAGGACGGGTCCTGGGAACACCAGGGTACCCTGGTTTCCTTTGAGGTACTAGTGAGAATGGAAGAACCCCAAGACAGAGGTCACAGAGGGCATGCAGACCAGACCAGCAGCCCTGATGCGAAGGCCACCGCTTACCTTGTCAGTATCAAAACGGCCTCCGACCACATTGCTCCGAGCAAACACATCCACTCCCACGTACACGTCAGCCAGGCGCTCCCCGGCCTGTGCCACCATCCGCTGCAGGTGATCCTCCCGCCAGTTATAGTTGGTAAAGAAGCCATCGCAGGAGTCAAAGAAGACCCTGAGAGGTGGCAAGGACCGGCTGAGGCCAGGCCCAGCTGGATGGGGCACCTAGCTGCTGCAGCAGCCTCCCTGATGCTCACAGGCACACATCGCCCAGGGACCGGGTCTGCCCAGTGGGGAATGGTCCCACCCGAGAGGCCCACATGGGATGCCCATGGCCTGGCCAGCTCATCTTCCTGCACAGCCACCCTATGCTCACCGGTTCTGATCATTCAGTTCATCCTGCCACTTGAGCTGCCCGCTCTGTACCACACTGTCGTACCACAGCACCAGACCTCCGGGGACCTGCTGATGGAGCTGTGCGGTAAGGTACTGGAGAAATAAAGGTGTGTTCCTCACGGCAGCTGGCTGCAAGAGAGGAGGGGAGATGAGACCGTTGCGAGGCTGGGCACTACTGTCATGAGAAATGACTCAGTATAACAGACAGGGGAGGCCACAAGAGCCAACCACACCAAAAACGTCCCATGTCTCATGGCCATCAGGGAGGACCTAGCCATCCTTGCTGGACAGGAAAAACCATAGCCCAGAACTCAGGAAAAGATAAAAAAAAGGGGGGGGGGGGCAAAGCCACACAAGCCCAAAGCAGGGATAGGGGAAAAGGGTGTGGGCACACTGAGGAAGAAGCTGAAGAGGGCACACCAGAGGAGCTCAAGAACTAGGTGGGCTCCTCTTTCCCAGCAGCCAGTCCTCACTGGGATGTGAGAAATGGATCTCGCTGCTACGGCCTGGGGGCTGGGTGCAGGGCAAGAGGGGCCAAGCAAAGGGGCAGGAGAAACAAGCAAAGAGGAATTTGCAAAGCGAGGGGTGAGGGGGACTGGCACCAGGACCCCACTGAAACAAACGCTCACAGTCAGGGAGTTCTCGATGTTGATGAGCCAGCCGTCAAAACGAAAGAACTGAGCAATCTGGACCAGCCGATCGGCCACGGCCTGGAAGGAGGGCTCATCCCCGGCCAGGAAGGCTTCGCAGAGCCTGCCTCCCTCTTGCCACTCTGTGATGAAGGTCCCTGTGAGACAAGAGGTAGAAACGGCTGCACAGATGGCTCTCTTCCGACCCAGGGCTCGGACAAGTGTGCTTCCGGGACACCAGGACTATAGGGAAAAGTAGACATTCAGTGAGTGGTCCTTTGGGATGTGGTCACAGAGGGTTCAGAACAAAGCCGGAGATGCACTTGACTGACCCAGTGGTTGGCAAACTCTGGCCTCAGACCAAACCCAGCCACCGCTAAGGTGAGCACTGCTTTCCTGGGACACAGCAGGCCCCTCTGGCTGCCCATCATCTACAGATGCTCCCAGGCTGATCACCACCACCCTGACCAATGGCCCACATGCTCAAAACATAGATACCATCTGGTCCTCTCTGGGAAAGTGTGCAGACACCCATACGAACCCATGGACACTGCTACCGCTCAATTACAGGACCACCCAATGCGTACGCTAACCACCTGGCTCTTACCCAGCACGCAGACCCCGTGCCTGTGTGCGGCATTGGTCCAGCACACTGGGGGGATGGTGACCGTGTGGTGGCTGAAGTACACAAAGATGTCGATATACTGCCAGTGGTAGAAGGAATAGGGGTTCTGCACCTCTGAGCCCTGAATGAACCTGGTGAAGACACGGAATAGTCGGGCCCCAAGACACAGTATCAGGACACAGTGATTGCTCGTGGATTAGACTTGTCTCAAGGGCTGTTCTTCAGCTATGGTCATTGGCTCTGACTGAAGCCTGCTGTGTGAGACCTTGTGGGGAAGGGTGAAGGCAGGCACAAGCTGAGGCTCTTCTGTCAAGAGCAGTCAGGAGTGGGAACTGGGGTGTCTTAGTCAGGGTTTCTATTCCTGCACAAACACCATGACCAAGAAGCAAGTTGGGGAGGAAAGGGTTTATTCAGTTTACATTTCCACATTGCTGTTCATCGTCAAAGGAGGTCAGAGCTGGAACTCAAGCAGGTCAGGAAGCAGGAGCTGATGCAGAGGCCATGGAGGGATGTTTCTTACTGGCTTGCTTCCCCTGGCTTGCTCAGCCTGCTCTCTTATAGAAACCAAAACTACCAGCCCAGGGATGGTCCCACCCACCAGGGGCCCTCCCCACTTGATCACTAATTGAGAAAATGCCCCACAGCTGGATCTCATGGAGGCATTTCCCCAACTGAAGCTCCTTTCTCTGTGATAACTCCAGCCTGTGTCAAGTTGACACAAAACCAGCCAGTACACGGGGTGAGGGTCAGTCACTAAAGTGCTTGCTTTGGATGACTTCTATCCCCAGAACGGATTTAAAACTAAAAAAATCAGGGCTGGAGAGATGGCTCAGCGGTTAAGAACACTGACTGCTCTTCCTAGAGGTCCTGAGTTCAAGTCCCAGCAACCACATAGTGGCTCACAACCATCTGTAATGGGATCTGATGCCCTCTTCTGATGTGTCTGAAGACAGCGACAGCATACTCAAATATATAAAATAAATATATCCTTTTATGGTGGAGCTTGCTTCCATCACTGACGGGCTAGTCTCGAATACTTGGTGAGTTCCAGCCTTGTGAGGAAGTATGTCTCAAGGATAAGGTAGACAGCATCAGAGGTGCAATAGCCAAGGCTGACCTCTGGCCCCACACTCACTCACTCAAGGTAGTCAGGAGCACACTGGTCGTGATGGCACCTGAGGCAGGGTGACAGGAGTTAGGAGCTATCTGAGCTACATAGTGAGTTCTATACCAGACCAAACTACACAGCAAAACCCAGTCTCTAAAATAAATCGTGGCGTGTTTGGGGAGGAAAGCTCATTCACAGACCAGGGAGTTAGCACCGGCCACGGAAATGCACAGACAGCATTTGGCCTCTGTGAGCAGATGAAGGCGCAGGAAGCAGGAAGGCTGTGCACACACAGGCCCTGTCTCAGGCTTCCGGTCCCTGCACAGGGTCAGCACTGCCCTCAGGGCCATGTCCCTGGATCTACAGGTTGGCCACACCCCCTGGCTGGGTAGCTGGGTCTGACTCAGCTTCCCATCAATCATCCTGTCCGAGAGTGTTCAATAGATGTTAAAAATGTCTCTCTAAGCCGGACGTGGTGGCGCACGCCTTTAATCCCAGCACTGGGGAGGCAGAGGCAGGCGGATTTCTGAGTTCGAGGCCAGCCTGGTCTACAGAGTGAGCTCCAGGACAGCCAGGGCTATACAGAGAAACCCTGTCTCGAAAAACCAAAAAAAAAAAAAAATGTCTCTCTAGCTAGCTCGTGCATAGCTAGGAGAGTGAGGCGGGAGAGAGCACAGGAAGCCAGGGCAAGAGGCCCAAACCAGGACAGAGCCTAGGGGAAGCACAACAGACAAATGAGATGAGAATGAGGCTGCTGGGCCAGAAGGTGATTCTCTTCCGGGGCAGCCTGAGGGACTAGCTGTCTGCGGCTAAAGCAGACGAGAGCTCGCCCAATTCCATATTGCTTCTGCCACAGGAAGGTTAACCTGGGACTGAGTTTCTCTCCCTGAGCTGTCAGAGGCCCATCTGGGACCTGCTTCCATAACTCCGTCCAGGGCTCTAGGACTGCTCTCTACCTTCTTCCATCCCGGGATGGCCAGTAATAAGACCAGCACTGCACCAGAGCCTCACCTGTCCTCCAGGTAACCACCCATCATGTCGTGGCACAGCAGGGTCCGGGGCCTGGGGCTGCTGAGTGGAGGCCGGCGACACACCAGGGGTTCCAGGGCTACATTGAAGCCATCCTCCATGAGCGGGGTCCAGGCCAGGAGCTCCTCCAGCGTCGACAGGTAAAAGCTGATAGGTCTGGTAGTATCCTTGTCATAATATCTAGCTGGTCCACGGAGAGAACCGTTAGGAATATGGAAATCAGGGGACTCGAACATACTCTTCCTCTCTGACAGAGAGGGGAGTGGGGACTGCGATGGCCAGGAAGGGACATGAGTGGGGACTTTGGTCACCTCACCTGGTAAAGGATCCGGGGTGAAACTGACCACCTCTCTAAAGACTGCTTCCTCCTCTTGATCCTCGTTGATCCTAGGCAAAGGGTGGGTTTTAAAAGATTGATTTGCTCTTGTTTTTTGACACAAAGTCTTATGTAGCCCAGGTCAATCTGGAACTGTGTAGTCAAGGGTGACACTGACTTCTGATCTCTGTCCTACCACCTTCTAAGAGCTGGGACTAGAGGGGTGCTCTGCCACAGTCCCCCATTTATACTGGTGATTGAACTAGGGCTCTGCTCTGCACATGGTAGGTGAGCTACACTCGCAGGCACCCACAGGGTAAATAACTGCTGGAAGCAAATGGCTAAATAACACAGGACATGGCTTATAAAATACACACCAGAGGCATGCACGGCACCAGAAAAAGGGGATCTGGGGTTCATCTTCTTTATTAGCAACTAAGGCCTGCTCGTGCTTGGACAGACGCCAATGACAGCCCCACCCAACAGGTGAAACCCCCAAGTTAAACACTTCCTAGAACCACAGGCCTTCTCTGGCCAAGGGATATGGTCTTCGAGTACCAGCAAAATCACCGCCCCCTTCCCCCCCCCCATCTTCAGCAACTGAATAATACAAGGAATAACTACATTGGCTTCATGAAGTTGCAAAGTCTGAGTACAGCAAAATCAGAAACTGTTCATTTGTTAATATGTTTCAAAGTATCCTTTAAAGAGTAGTGAGGTGACACTATAGTAGCCATTTAGGTACACAGTTATCCAAGCTGGCATCCTTAAAAGCCCCCAGGGCCTGAGGCCATCAGGAATGACTTGAGCTCCCTCCTCAGGTTCTGCCATCAATCACACTGTCCCTCTGTAAGTAAACTGAGGAGCCTTTGGAACTGCGGGGATGGCCAGACAGTAGCAGGCTAAAATGGAGACGTCATCTTTTTCTTGTGGTGCTAGGGGCTCAAACCCAGAACTTCCTACATCCTAGGCAAGTGCTCTGCCATGAATCTCTCTCAAGACCTTCCATTTTAATTTTTGCGATGTGGCCTCACTACACCAGGTTGGGGCCTCAAACTTGTGATCCTCTTGCCTCACCCCATCAAGGAGTTGGAATTAAAGGCCTGTGTCATCAGGCCATGCAAAACACCCGCCTTTGAAATCTCACCACCAAATACTCCTCTTCCAGATGGCGCCCCCCTGGCTGACTCCTTTATCCTTCAGCTGCACCCAAAGGAACTCAAAGTCATCCCGTCTGCCCATGCCCACCTGTCACCTGAATGTCCCTCCAGTAAGAAGGAAAAGGACCTCTTAGGATGGCTTCTACCCACAAATACCTTTCCCGTCGGTCAGCAACCATCCTAAAGTCTGAATAGCCCATCTGTCTCACTGCTGTGGGTTTAAAAACGAAGCAGGACACATCAAGTTTGTGCTGATACCTTTCCCAGTGTCCCACCGACCACGGGGTTACAACCCTGGACCAGGGGGGTATGTCTGTCCACTTCTTTGCCTTTGTGCCTTTGCTCATTCTGATCCACCTAGTACAGTCCTCGTCCCTAAAGATTCAGTTCAAATATTACACGAACAGAAAGCCATCCATGTTCGGGATTGCCTAATCTATAGGGCCAAAGGAAGGTGCAGTAGCCTTGGCGCCAGACTGCCAGAACGAGATCCCGATGGGCTGGGACAGGGTCCGTCATAGGTTAGGAACAAGGGAGCTGCTAACTTGCTCGGGTGGCCCGTCTGCGACCGGGGATAGAAGGATGGAGGGACGTAGGTTTGTCCGCAAGCGACAGACAGTGTCGCGCTGCACGACAGGCAGCATGGCCACCCCAAGCCCAGACCTGGAGCTCAGCCCAGCCGTGCGCACCTCCGCCCCTGCCTCCGCCGCCCCGGCCTCCGCTCCGTCTGGTCCCGCGCCTGCTTCTCCGGGGCCGCGGGGCTCCGCTGCCTTGCAGCTCCCCGGGTCAGCACCGACGAGGTCTCCATGACTGTCAGCGACTGCCGACCGCTAAGCCCTCCAGACACTGCTCCAACAGCCAATCGCAAGCCTGGGCCTGCCCCTGCCGCAGCTCTCAGCCAATGGTGAGTGTGCAGCGCCGCGGTTGGCTCGCACCGAGTTCCGGCTAGGATCTGTCCACGTTCTGCAAGCGGCGGGTGTAGAGCCTGAGTTAAATAACCGGAGAGACGGGGCGGGACCTGATGGGCGGGGTCTAGGAGAAAGGCGGGGCTGCGTGGATCCTGAGCCCAAGGTTCTGAGACCCAAAAAAGTGTTATTTAGAGTTAGCCACGAAGTTTTCTTTCCAGACGAATGAAACAATCTGCCAGCGACAACCAAGTCGGTACACGTTAGCAATGAGCCCTGGAACTGGGCCACAGAGACTGGTGGCCTAGCTTCCCTGGGTCCCTGGCTCCTTGGATCCCTGGATTCCTGGATGGGATCTAATATTACAGGCACCTGTAATATTCTGCTTTTTTTAAGAAATTAAAATATAATTACATGTTTCCCTTCCCTTTCCTCCCTCCAATAGTTCCTGTGTACCTCATCCAATCTCTCTCAAATTCATGATTTTTACTTCTTTAATGTTTGTCATCTACGTGTGTGTATATATAAACACAACCTGTTCGGTCCCTTTAATGTTACTTGTATGCAAATGTTTTCAGGGCTGACCGTTTGGAATTGGATAACCAACACAGGCTGACGATTGTCTTTTCTTACTAATGAACAAAAGAAAGAGGTGTTATAACCAGCTTGAGGCAGGGCTCCATGGGATGCTATAGCCAGGTACGATGGGAAACCTAGGAGTAAAGGCAGGTGGAGAGATGGGGGCAGTGCTGCTGACCTGGAGGGACTGTTTCCATCTGTCCTGTAGGGTGGTCAGCATGGTGAGCATGGATAGTTTTCCCCTGAATGCATTCTTCTTACTCTTAAGCCTGTGTTCTGCAGGAAATAAATCCTCTCAAGTATTCAGGGTCCAGGAAGCTGCATCTGCCAGAGGGCACCTCCCACAGTACCTGGGCACAGAAGAGATTCACAGTAACCTTGATGGTCCTGTGTTCAGAGCGGTGAGCAGAAATGCCAGAAGACGAGGAAATGGCTTCTCCTCCCTGAGCCCAATACCCCTCTGCAGCTTGCAGCTTCTGGCCCCACAGCAGCTTGCCCAAGCCAAGTTCTCTGGGCCTCTTTATTACTGTTTACAGGCTTTGAGCTTTATGAGGCCCCAAGCATCCATAAACGCCAAGGGTGGGGATGGTGACTAAGGTGGTTGAATATAGGCCCTGGTTACATTGCCTGTTGGCCAGTCGGCCAGGGAAGGGACGCTGGGGAGCAGGACACTCTGATCTGTGGGACACAGTTGGCAGGACACCTCTTCCCACTGACCCAGGGTGGGGAGGGAAGCTCTGTGTGGGGCTGCGACAGAGAGAAGGTAGCAGGTCACAAGCCCAAACACAGTCATCTACTATAACGCCTTGTGGAGCAAACACAACTATCTTGAAAGCTGTGTAGATCGTCCCTCCACCTCCCAACTCCCTGCCTCTGTACTCTAGGTGCCCCCCCTCCAAGACCTGTGCATCTAGGACAGGGTCATGAGTGGAAAAGAAGAACTGGTTGAATTCTCAGTTTAGGGTCTGATGACCTGACCCCCAACTCCCCACTCCTTCTACAAGGGCATGATGATAGGCCAGTCTTGTGAAAGTATCGTGAGCGGGGGATCAATTTAGATGACGATAGTTGTGTCATGCCCAGAGGACAGCATCCCATAACACAGCCTAACACTGTCTCGCCCTTTCCCTCTCAGTCCCCATAATGCTCCAAAGACCAGAAGAAGGAGAAGCATGGAAACTGAGGGCCAGTGTGGAAGGCCAAGAGTCTGTTGCTCTGAGCGAGCACTGCACTTCTCTTGCCTTGCTTCCTGCTGGCTGCCGGGCGCGGGAGAGGCTCTGATGCTTGGAATTGTGGCTGCCACCTGAGCCTGTGAGAGTGTACAGGATGGTAGGACAGAAGCAGCCTCCTGGATCTTCCATAGAGTAGACACAGCTTCAACCTGGACCACTTCACGCAGGCTCTCCCGGGAGCAAAGGTGCTTAACTGAGCCCAGCACATCCTGTCTGTGATAGTGACTGGATCTAAGATGATGTATGAACAACAGTTTCTGGAAAGAAGCTGCATTTTATAAGCTGGTTAACCGGTTAGAACTTCCTTGATTATTGAGAGTTTGGAATGTTGCAGACCTAGGGTCTAATCACAGATTATCTGACCTATCTTGGCCCCTGGAATAGCCTCTGTCCTTCTCTCTGGGACCTAATGTCCTGTGACTATTAGCTAAATCCTTTAGAATGTACAAACAGGCCCTCTGGGTTCCACCAACCCCAGAGCTAAGAATGTCACCATATAGCATGGGAGACCTATAGCACAGATGTTCTTATTGTGCTGAACGCACTTCCCTGATGTTTCCAACAGTGTTTGGAAGGTGTCTTGATCTATGACTTCCTTTGTTCTCTTACTACAAAAACTCCATGAAACTGCTACCACACTGAGACATGGAATTTGGGGTGACCTAAATTTGTTCCCAGCCCATGATCATTCTTATCTGGCTCCAGAAATAGCATTTTGCATCCCCCAGTGAGGTGAGGGCTGTTGTTAAAAACAGATAACACTGGAGTTGCAGATAGCCCCAGGACTAATTACATTTGATGTTAATTCCATTCTCCTCTGAGGGGCTGCCAACAAGGAGTGAGTCAGCACTCGGGTGATTTCTAGTAAACCTGCTTCCCACCTTAATTTGTAAAATAAAGGAGAGCTGATGATTGGGCAGATAAAGGGAAGGTGAAGTAGAAGTGGGGGAGAGAGAAGAGGATAAAATGGAAGAGGAAGAGGACACAGAGGAGAAGGAAGTAGAAAAGTGGAGCAGAAGCACATGGCCTGGAGAAACCGCAAGTTCTAAGGGGGCCCCCTTAATAGATGGGGAAGATGGTAATGTAGTGGTAGATCTGCCCAGTCGAGGCGCACAGCTTGGATTCCTATTAATTGAGTTGTGTCTTTATTGCCTGGACTTTCTTGGGTTGGAGATTTACCGCAACAACCTTCATAGATCAACAAGGGCCAGCGACTGCCTTTTCTCATTAATCATCAAAAGAAGGAAAGAGGTTGTTGGCCTCTCTGCTTAGATGGGAAGATGTCCTAGGACTCAGAAGCCCAGAAACCACCCAGCTCTGAGGTGGGGCGGTGTCCCAGTGGAGGGGCATTCTTGAGTCACAGGCGCTCAGGAACCACAGACGGCTGAGAGGAGGCCTCTTTAGCAAAGGTGGTGCAGCTCCTAGGAGAGGGTCTCCACTGCTGAGCTCAGGAGCTCAGAGCCTCAGCCCCGCTCCTTCTGTTCCCTTTCTCCCTTCTTCCCTTCGTTGCTTATTGTCTTCTTCGGATGGAAATTATATCAGGAAGCAAATCTCATAAAAGAGATTTATTGGAGAGTCCATCCAGGGTGTGGAGGGACAAATCCAGCTGTGGCTGCCTATGCTCCCAGGAGGGAACAGAAGCAGCAGAGAATTGGACAAAGCACAGTGCTTAGATAGAGGTTTTGGAAAGGTGGAGCTTTCTAGGATGGAGATTTCCAGGGTGTGTATTGGTGGAATTTCAAGTCCTGAGCTTGGGGGAGCTCAGGGATTGGTGGGTTTTCCTATTCAGGGATTGGTGGCTTTTGTTCAGACTTTTCACCTAAAATTAGCATAATCTGGGGAGGGTCCTGTTGAAGGGTTAGAGATGACCTTTCTGACAGTTATGACAGTTAGGGAGGTCTTGATGGGGGCCTGGCTGCTGGTACTGGGGTGTAGGGAGTGGGCTGGCCACTTTCCTGCCTTGAGAGTTTACAAAGTTTACAAAATATGTACAAAGTTTCCAAAGGGAGTCCTCTACAGCCACTTGAGTGGTGTGAATATCTCACAGAGGTGTTATAACCAGCTTCAGGTGGGGCTTGAGAAAGAATCTCAACTACAGTGGGAAATCTAGGAAGCACAGGCAGGTCCCGGAGGAGATGGGAGGAATCCTGGAGAGTGACACTGTCCTTGAGGAATTGCTCCCATCAAGTTTAACTGTATCCGTTAGGGCTAACTGTATCTGTTGGGGCTAACAACTGTATCTGTTTCTTGACTCATCCTGACAAACACAGCCAATGGAAATATTGTAAGTCAGGAATACATTTAGGGGGCTGAAGGATGGGCATGGGTGGGTCCAGTGCTTGCTGGGAAAGTAGAAAGATCTAGGTTTGGATCCCCAACGCCATGTAGAGAGGATGAGTGTGCTGGCTAGTGGCTATGATCACAGTGCCAGGAGGCAGAGGCAGGGCATCCTGGGCTCACTCGTTCTCATAGCCAGACAGTGAGCAACCTTGTCTCAAAGTATAAGTGGAGGGGTTGGAAGGATGGTTCAACTGTTAAGAGTGCTTGCGGGGTGGTGGGGAGGGCTGGAGAGATGGCTCCGAGGTTAAGAGCACTGATTGCTCTTCTGGAGGCCCTGAGTTCAGTTCCCAGCAACCACATAGTGGCTCTCAACCATCTGTAATAGGACCCAATGTTCTCTTCTGATCTGTCTGAAGACAGTGATGGTGTACTCACTACCAAAAAAAAAAAAAAAAAAAAAATCAATAAATCTTTTTTAAAAAGTGCTTGCTGCTCCTCCAGAGGACCTGAGTTCAATTCCCAGCACCCACATTGGGGCAGCTCACAATTGCTTGTAACTCTAGCTCCAGGACATCCAATGCTCTCCTCTGGTCTCCACAGGAACCTACACATATGAGGCACACATTTAAAAACAAGGTAAATGTTGTGAACCTAGCCGAGCAGATGCACCATCAGGGTTGCTAACATTTGCCCCAACAAGAACAGAAATGTTCAGCCCGAGGAGTCCCAGAGCTGGGCCGTGCACCTGCAGCTTCGAGCCAAGCCACACAATCAGGTTTTGTTGGAAAGGTTATTTGTAAGTGGCACTAGCTGACCATCTCCGTTCCTGTCCTGCATGGTCTAAAAGACAAAGCTTCCCGCCGGCTGAGAGAACAAAACAGCTGTTGTTTGGGAACGGTCACGGATGATGCGTCCAAGCTGCCTGTGTGTGCACTGCAGGTGACCGTGTAACAGTTGTCTGGGCCAAAGTCACATCCTCAAGATCCTCGCCTTCAACCAGCTGGCCCTGGAGGCTCCCAAGACCAGTGGCACTATGCTCCTGTCTGGGCCTCAGAAGGACCGAAAGGTCTACGGGCATTTTGGCCAAGGCCCCAGAAACCCCACACGGCTTCACCAAACTCTGTCGGCTCTAAGGGCCAGATGTTCAAGCATGCAAGGGGCCTCTCGAAGGGCTGGCTGTGGCTATAAAAACTAACCCTGAATCTTACTCTTATTAAAATTAAAAAAAAATGCTTTGGATGTTGAAAAACAAAACAAGATAAAGTGGAACATAATAGATGACACCGAGTGTCAACTTCTAGCCTCCAACACACACACAACACATACCACACCCTTACACATACCACACACACACCACACACACACACACAATACACACATACACAACATATACAACATACACACTTATACATGGCACCCACACACAACACACTCACACACCATACACAACACTTACACCACACACATACACACAACACACACACACTTACACACAACACTTATACACAACATACACACAAAACACATACAACACTTATACACAAAACATACACCATATATACACAACACTTACACACAACACATACAACACACACAGCACACACACAAAACACAACACTTATACACAACACACACACAAAACACACACCAAATACAACACTTACATACAACACACCCACAACACATACACACAACACACACACAAAACATACAACACACAAAAAACACACAACACATACACACAATACACGCACACTTATACACAACACATACAACACACACAACACACACACAAAACACACCACATACACACAACACTTACATACAACACACACACATGCACATACTACACACACACTTACACACAACACATACACACAACACACATACACATCACACACACAATACTTTTTTTAAAATTGCCTTTATTGCTGTTCAGGAACTTAGCCCACAGATCTGCTCTGAACACCTGCAGCTGAGCTACAGGATCTAGCACAAAGCCTATCTGATAACCGTCGAGCACCTCCTTAAACCTGCTGAACAGCATTCAGGGAGTGGAAAGAGAAAAGGGTGTGTGTGTGTGTGTGCTTTGCCCCGTCCTAGGGTCAGAAAGCCACTAAGTGGATTAGTTGGGGACTTTCTGTAAGAGATTTGAGAAACCTTGGGATATCAGTCTGCCTTGCAAGGCTGTCTGTTTTTTCCCTGGTTTGAACTGGTGTGTGTGTGTGTGTGTGTGTTGTTTATTTGCTTATGCAAAATGTTTTATCTCGTTCTTTCTCATTGTGTTCTGTCAGCAATAAATCCCATTGTCCCTCCTTTCAGGCGTCTGCCCCAGAACAGCTGAGGCACAAGCAAACCCTCCCATCTGTTACGTCTGTCTGCGGTTTCCCAGGCACTCAGCTTGTCTTACTTCATGAGAAAAGCCAGGGCTGACCTCGGGCTCCTGCTGCCTGGCCCAGCTTCCTGCCCACTGGAGGCTGTGTCTACGCACCTGCTCGGCAGCCTGCCCAGCCAGGGGTTGACGGCTCCTGGCACGCTCCAGCCAACATGCCTTCAAGTAACCCACCTGCTCCATCTTCCACAGTGAAGGAACGCCACCTGGGATGCCTGTCTTTGTGTCTCATGCCCCTTGTTTTCTTGTAACCGCACAAACAGTTATAAAATGAACATTATGGAAGGCCTGACCAGTGAAGAATGGAATCCCTCGGGCTAAACCCCACATCATCGCTCTGTAGCTTTAAGGAAACAGCTACATCTCAAAGGAGCAGAGTTCCACAACCCTTGTGCTGGGCCTCCTGTGCCAATGTAATAAGGAAGTCCCTCTGCCTTGACCCCCACAGAAAATGCACACACATCCCACATTTGCACCAGCCTTATACACACACACACACACACACACACACACACACACGTATGCACGCACGCTTCCGTCACCTTGGTCCCACCTTACTGACCCCTGCTCTGCCAGTGTCCCACAGAGCTAACATCTATTGCATAGAATAGAGGCTGGTCTGTTCATGATTAGGAAGAAACGTCAGCCCAGGGGCAGGGCCTTGGGTTTATCCCCAGCATAGCAAAAGAACCATATCACATCTACAGACCCATGTGTTAGACTCTAGTCCTTTAGCGAGGTGTGTTCTTCTATGCTACTGCAGCCAAGAAGGAAGTCCTCTCCCCACCCTGCTAGGTCTCCTTACTCTGCCTCTCCTCTACAGACCCCTCAACACTCCACCCATACTGCCAGGCTAACCTGCATCCTGCAGACATCCTAGAATACGCTTCAAGACATGCATACGTATTTGTACTGGTTAGTTTTGTGTCAACTTGACACAGGCTGGAGCTATCACAGAGAAAGGAGCTCCAGTTGGGGAAATGCTTCCATGAGATCCAACTGTAAGGCATTTTCTCAATTAGTGATCAAGTGGGGAGGTCCCCTTGTGGGTGGTGCCATCTCTGGGCTGGTAGTCTTGGTTCTATAAGAGAGCAGGCTGAGCAAGCCAGGGGAAGCAAGCCAGTAAAGAACATCCCTCCATGGCCTCTGCATCAGCTCCTGCTTCCTGACCTGCTTGAGTTCCAGTCCTGACTTCCTTTGGTGATGAACAGCAGTATGGAAGTGCAAGCTGAATAAACCCTTTCCTCCCCAACTTGCTTCTTGATTATGATGTTTGTGCAGGAATAGAAGCCCTGACTAAGACACATACTTAAAACATGCGTGTGTGCTTGTGTGATACTGTGTTTTATAAAAATGGTGTCACGTTGTAAATATTCTTCTGTGTTTTAGTGGTTTAAGTGAGCAATGCTCTTTTACTTGAGCTTTGTGGAGGCTGGAGAGATGAAGAGCTGAACAATTAAGAGCATTCGCTGCTCTTGTGGAGGTCTTGGGTTTGAGTCCCAGCACCTACATGGTAGCTCACAACCACCTGTAACTCCAGCTCTGGCCTCCAGGGGTATGGGACATGCACACCGTGCACACACATACACACAGGCAACATACTCACACACACAAAATAAGAGAGATCTAAATCGAGCCTGTTGGTTTATGTGGCTCTAGTTTATCTCTCTTCTCTGTTATTTTTTGTTCTTTGTTTTATTTTGTTTTGAGACAGGGTCTCACTGTAAACCTGACCTGGCCTAGAACTCACTCTGCAGACCAGGCTGGCCTTGAACTCACAGAGATCTACCTGCCTCTGCTTCCTAAGTTCTGGGATTAAAGATGTGGGCCACCACTATCAGCTTTGCTATAATTTTAAAAGCTCATAATCTACTTAGAAATCTATTGATAAATTTGTATATTGGTATAAATAACAAGCCATTAACTCCTTTTCCATTTTCAAGTGTGTGTGCATGTAAAAGTGTGTGTTGTGTATATGTATGGTATGCATGTGTGTGGACATATCTGCATGTGTGTGGACATATTTACATGTGAGTGTGTGTGATGTGCAACTTATGTGGTGTGTGTATGTGCACACATGTGTGTTGAGTAGATGTGCATGTGTACAGTGTGCATGTGTATATGGTGCATGTGTGTGCATATTTGCATGTGTGTGTCTGGTGTCCGTATTTACGTGTGTGGACATATATGAGTGTGAGTGTGGGTGTGGGAGAGCATGTGGAGACCCTGAGATTGATGTCAAGAATCATCCTCAGTTGCTTTGCAACTTATTCACTGAGGCAGGGCTTCTCAGTCAAACCCAGAGCTCATCGATATGTCCAGTCTTGCCATCCAGCATGCTCTGTCTCTGTTTTCCAAGACTAGAATTACAGGCAGACAGCTATTCCCACTCAATATGTATGTGAGTTCTGTAGATGTGAGCTATGGGCCTCACTTACTGAGACTCTGGAGGAGCTGAAGATACAGAGGTGTGTCCCTGAGCCAGCACTTGTAGCGTGTAGTTTTAGGTTACCGCCTTTTGCTCCAGGACTGGCCATGCTCTGGAGCCCTGATCTGGCTTCCCTTTTGTTCTGCCCACCTTTGCTCCGGGAAGTGGGCGGAGTTACCAGTCCACACTTGGCTTCCCTGAGTCTGAGGATAAAAGACTGCACACACAGCTTGACTTCTTGGCACAATTGCTGGGTATTACTATCACCCACCTAGAAAAGCTTGCCCTTATCAATTCGTTATCTCTGTCTCTCCATTTGCCGTAAACTTCAATGGCTAGTTCCACCTAGCCCCTGCCAAACATCCTTGGCCACCTGCCTGTAACAGAAGCTCCGGGCCCCAGTTCCCCGCACCCCCCCCCCAAACCTCACAGGGTTGCCATGTTCTTCGTCCTCCAAAGCAAGGCAGAAAATCCTACTCTTCCTTGCATCTGCCGTGATCTCCTGGGCCCCAGAATTCCCACCTGTACCGTCTGCCCAGCAACTGGGGCCCCAGCCTTTTTTTTTTTTTTTTTTTTTTTTTTTTGGTTTTTTGAGACATGGTTTTTCTGTATAGCCCTGGCTGTCCTGGAACTCACTCTGTAGACAGGGCTGGCCTTGAACCTAGAAATCCGCCTGCCTCTGCTCCCAAGTGTATGCCCCACCACTGCCCAGCTCAGGGCCCCCGGCCTTATTTACTAACAAATCAAGAACCAATTGGGGAGCAAGACTTTAACATCAGGACCACCCTCTATAAGCACTGTAACTTTTAAAATGTTAAAATGAATACCTTTACCAAAAAAAGCTGCCCTTTTATGGTGAAAACAGAACAGTTGCTGCTGGTAGATGTTTTAAAATACTTGAAATATGCACAGACACAGGCCATCATGGCACACTGTAGCAACGCAGAGGATGACTGTTGGAGTCAGGGCTTTCCGTCCACAGTGTTGCAGCAGTGTTGACATTGTTGCCTGTGGCTGTGCTTCTTACACTGGCCTAGATGACTCAGGAGCTCCCAGCCTATTCTATCTCTGCCTCCCATCTTACTATAGGAAGGCTGAGATCGTAGAAACATGCCGCAGCATCTGTGGGTCCCAGGGATCCAAAATCATTGTCAAGCTTCTACAGTTCAGTGATCTACTCTAATTGCCAACTTGATACAACCAACAATCACCTGGGAAGACAGTCTTATTGAGGGTTTGTCTACACTAGGTTTGTGGATGGGCTTGTCTGGAGGGCAGTGTCTTAAGTTAATTGACATGGTTAAGTTATCAATCCATTGTAGGCAGCACCATTCCCTAGTCAAGGGTCCCACACTACACTCGGAGAAATGGACCTGAGCCCAAGGGAATAAGTGAGAATGCGTGAATTCATTTTCTCTGCTCCTGGCTGTGGATGTGAAGTGACAAGATCCTATCTTGACTTCCCCACAGGGATGGACTATAGCCTGGACCTGTAGGCCCCTTCTCCCCAAATTGCTTTGTGTCAGGATATTTTATCCTAGCAGCAGAAATAAAACCAGAAAACTCAGCAAACATTTTTTTAACCCATCCAGACATCTTTTGAGCCCCACATTTCCACTTTGTTGTTGTTTGTGTGGGTTTTTTGTTTTGTTTTGTTTTTGTTTGTTTTTTAGACAGTGTCTCACTACCTAGCTCTGGCTGTCCAGGAACTTGTTATGTTGACCAGACTACCCTTACCTCATATCAATATGTTTTCTTCTACCACTGAGAGCTGGAATCAAAGGTACGAATCGTTACACCCATCTCTCATTTCCTGTTTTAATATTCACTATCAAAGGGGCTCCGCCAAGGCTGTCCCCCTCAGCTTCAGATCAGTAGGAACTTCCCTGCAGCCTTCTAGACACTGTGCTGGGCTTTCTTTCTGCTCCCGTGGTGGACACAACATTGAAACAGCCGTTGCTTTGACAGCACATTGCATAGTCTTATAGCAGCCCCCACATGGCTTTCCCAGGAAGTTTTCTTCCCCTCTTCTGGTGGGAAGCACCTGCTACACACTGTAGCTACTGATGCCTCCTGCATCCATGAAGGAGCACACGTGTGTGCCACTCATCTTAGCTCTTTTCATAGCTCACAGAGCAGGGTTCGAGGTTTCCACGTGGGCAGATGTGTGTGGCCCTGCTCTCTCCTGTTCAGCTCAACTGTCCCTTCCGCAGGGTCATCACTGTCAGGCTCTGCCTCCTCAGATGCCTCTGGGAGGTGAGGGGTCTCTAACTTCCAGCTTCCCTTTGGTTAAGGACTTCAGATCTCACTCTTTCTTACTGAGCCAATTTTTTTACTAGATGTTTTCCTCGAAAAGTGTCCATTTCATCAAGGGTCTCAAATGTAGAGTATTAAATTGATCCTGGTCATACTCTTGACCCTTTGATTTAAAAAGAAAAAAGGCACCTGGCCCCTATGCACTTGCCGTTCCCGTGTCTGTGTCTCTGTCTTTTTTTTTCTCTCTTTCTTTCCTGATGCTTTTTTGTTGGCAGACTCCATCTGTGTTGGGTCTTAAAAAAAAAAAGAAGAAGAAGAAGAAGAAAGAAAAACTCTTTTTGTTTGTTTTCTGTTTCTTTAATTTCTGCCTTTGTTGTCTTGCCTGCAGTTTTCTTTGGATTTGTTTTGTTGTTCTTCCCTCTGGTTTCAAAAAGGAAGTTTGTTTGGCCTGTTAAAGGGAAGTTTGTTTGGTCTGTTTCTAATCGGCTCTGTCTTAAGGTGAACTAGGCAGAGAAGGCTGGGTTTGGTTTGGTTTGATTTGATTTAAAGACAAGGATCCTCTGTAGCCCGGACTGGCCTGGAACTCACCATGTAACACAAACTGGCCCTGCAATGGGAGTAAACCCTCCTATCTCGGAATCCTCACAGCTAGGATTACAGGCCACCAGCCCTGCCCTCACACTAGCCACGGGCATTCTCATTAAGTTCTAAAGGCTGCATAATTTCTTCTTCTGGTTCTCACTGTAAGGGTCCATGATTCACAGAAGAATGGCACCCTGGACTCAAATAGTATGTACATACAAAGAGTGTTTTCTTCTGCAGAAGTCCAGCATGCTGGGGTCTCCCATTACCAGGACAGAGAGACCACCAATTACCGGGGTGCGGGGGCTGGAAACTTGCTGGGGGGGGGGTCTGGAAACTGATACTGAGGACTAGCTAAGGAAGTCTGGAAACTGCTGCTGACCCATTGTCCTTGCCTCAGGCCAGGTGGCAGGGCAGCTTCTGAGGCCTGGAATTGCTGGAATTGCCCAGTTCTTGGAAAGAGAGATTTCGGTGGATTTGAAGCCTGTCATGAATTAGCCTAGCCTTCTCACTACATAGCCTATCCAAAAGTCTCTGAGTGTCAGGGCTGGAGCGATGACTCAGCACGTAGGAGCACCTCCAGAGGACATAGGTTCTGTTCCCAGCAGCCACATGGTGGCTCACAACCATGTGTAGCTCCAGTGACCCCACATTCTCTGAACTCCATTGACTCTTTGAGGGGATTCAACCCCTCTCATGGGCTCCCAAATGCATATGGTGTGTACACATACACTCAGACACATAAGCACAAGGCAACTTTGTTCAGTTTCTTAGCTAGGGCTGGTGAGATGGCTCAGCAGTAACCTGGCTCACTACTGCCAAGCCTGACAACCCACGTTTGATCCCCAAAACCGCATGGTGGAAGACAAAAACCAACTCCCCAAGTTCTCCTCTAATAAATATTGTGGCATGCTTGCACACTTGCACATACCAGATAGATAGATGGATAGATAGATAGATAGATAGATAATAGACGGATGGATGGATGGATTGATGATAGATAGATAGATAGATAGATAGATAGATGATAGATATAGATGATGGATGGATGATAGATAGATAGATAGATAGATAGATGATAGATATAGATGATGGATGGATGATAGATAGATGATGGATGGATGATAGATAGATAGATAGATAGATAGATAGATAGATAGATAGATGATGGATGGATGATAGGTAGATAGATAGATAGATAGATAGATAGATAGATAGATAGATAGTATAGTATAGATAGAAACAGATAGATAGATAGATATAGATAGATAGAGACAGACAGACAGACAAACAGGTCCTTAATTTTACTACAATAGGACATATCCTCCATTTCAGGTATAGGTCATACTTACACGGTTTTTTCTTCTTGTACTTCCCATTCCACAGTCCTGACTGTGGACCGCCGCTCTTTTTATCATCACATTTGTTTATTTGTGGTGTGTGTGTGTGTGTGTGTGTGTGTGTGTTCAGGTATGCATGCTAAGATGTATGTGTGGAGATCAAAAACCAACTTACAGCAGTCAATTCTTTCCTTCCACTGTGTAGATCTCAGAGCTTCAGCTCAGGTTGTCTCTCTCAGTGGCAAACAAACACCTTTACCCACTGAGCCATCTTGTCAGCCCCGAAGGTTCCATTTGGGCCTTTCGCCTCCTCGGGAGTTAGGGTTTCTCTCCGTTTGCTATGGTTATCACTGCTTTATGCGTACCTAACTCCTCTTCCCCTCCATCCCCCACCCCCCAGTGTACTAGAGATGAAGAAAGAACTCAGTGCCTGAACTAAAGCTTTACCACTGAGCCGCAGCCCAGCCCAGCACAATGAGAGAGGGAGGGGTGAGGTTCATTTCTTCCTTTGTTGAGACAAACATCCATAGTGCCCAATCTCTGGTACTCTTTTCTGTCCCCTCTGCTCCTTTGTCCCTGAGTAAACCGGGAGGTGTTTGTGTTACAGCTTTAAACTGTTGATTTAGGAAGTGGTACTTAGAAAGGCCTGCTACTTAGACTCTCCGGGATTTGTGTAAGGGTTAGAATGAGCAGCTGGCTTCTACTGGGATTATGTTACAAATGTGCTTATGTTAGTGAAACCCCAGGTTGGAAAGGTGTGCCATTTTTGCACAATTGGGTTTCACAGACAGTAAGTGTGCTACATTCCACAGAAGGGTGGGGGCATGCCACCGCTTGAATCCCTTGCATCTAGGAAATAGTTGACTAAGGGCACTGGTGGCTGCCTTTTGAGATCCACCTTGGTGCCAAGCTGAGACCATGGGGAGTCCACATTGAACTCAAGGACCTCCATTAGCCTGGCTGACTCTCTGGGAGCCATGCTAGCCTGTCTCCTTCCTCCCCATCTCTCAAGTGTCAAACCCGCATCCTCTGAATGTCCTCTGCCAACCTCCTTTCATCCATAAACCCTTCATCCCCTCATCCCAATCATATTCACTTCATGCAACCCCCTCCTGTCTTGATGTCTGCTCCTCAAAGGGCATAAGCCATAGAAACCCTGGTTTAGAGCATAGAGGTCCCACAGGCCAGATTGCCTCCATGACATTCTAAACTGGACCTGTGAGGGATGAGCCGTGGCTCTAAGTTCTCTGCATCTTCCCCCACCAGCCCTCCTCTGGGCTGGCCCTGTGACTTACTTTGGTCAGAAGAATGTGACTGAGGTAGCCACCGTATGATATTTGGGAAACCTTGAAGCCTGTGCTCCTCCTGCTTCAGCACCGTGCTGAGGTCTCTCTATGGAGAAATGACTTCAGGGACAAAAGACAAGGTGGACAGAGAGGCACAGACACAGACACCCTGGGACAGCAGCTTCCCTTGCAGCTGATGTCCCAGCCTAGGGTCATCATGGACGCCCAGAAGCAGACCTGCCAGCTAATGGAAGCTGTGAGGAGCCGGGCCAGTGAATGCCCAGCAACCTGAGGGTGGTGAATAGGAGCAGTCTGTCACTGTTTCTCCTTCAAGCTACTGGGTTTTAGAGGTTGGTTGTTTCCTATCAATTATAACCAACACAGCATCTATTTATAAATGTCACTTCCTGCCTGCTACTGGTATAGTTGATGTGTGAATAGCAGCTTGTGCCTGGACATAGCACACCAGGCCCAGGCGTGTAAGAGGTTTTACTGGGGACAAAGAGGGGAAAAGAGAGAAAACAAAGGATGGGGGAGGGGAAAAGTCTATCTTTTATATGGGCTGTGATATCACCTGTTTGCAGCTAAGTGTGGGAAGTGGGCTCTGGGAAGGTATGTAGTTGCCATAGCAACCAGTGTCACCTATGTGTGACATTCTGAGTTTGGAGCCCATTGGCAAAACTGGTCTTTTGATGCCAACAATAGTGGTTTGTTTGTTTTGTTTTGTTTTGTTTAATTTCAAGGGTCATGTTTCTGTTTATAGTATATTTGTATCTGTGTGAGCCCTTAAGTGCCACACTGCTTTTGTGAAAGTCAGAGAACAACTAGCAGGCATCAATCTCCTTCCACAACAGGGGACCCAGGGACTGAACTCAGGTCCCCAGGCTTGCTACAAGCACCTTTACCCGCTGAGGTGTCTTGCCAGCCCTGACATAGTGATTTTTTTACTCCCTGCATTCACTAACTATCAGCTCCTATACTTTACCTAAATCTTGCATGCTTCCCCATTGGTAGCTACCTATAAATGGCTGCTTCATCTCTACCTTTTCAATCCTTCCCTCATCACTGACTCTTCTTAATGATCTCTGACCATCCTCCAAACCAGCTTCAAACAGAAGCGGGCAGGTGTGACTGGGCTGTAGCTCAGAGGTGGACCCCTCCTGTAGCTGACAGTAACGGGCTGTTAGGTCAGACACAAAGATGGTCAAGAAGTGCTATTAAGTCAAATAGCAATTAGACCCGGGAGCTGCAACATTCCAACCCCTGCGCAGCAATCGCTGAAGTTCTAATCAGCTGAGCCTTTAGGAAGGTTCTTCCTGCATAGAATAAGCTCAGTTTACTGAGAGTATTAGTAGGTTTTCTTCTCCGATGGAATAAGCCAATTCGAGTCGAATTGAGAATATAAAAGAAGGCTTATTGGGAGCAGTTCTCAGGTGGGTTCACTGGTCTCAGAGAACGAGGTCAGGGAGATCACTATAGACAGGGAGACAGAGAAAGAGCACACCTGTAGAGAGGAGGAATGGAGAGAGAGAGAGAGAGAGAGAGAGAGAGCGCCCTGGGGTGACTGGTGGGTCCTTTTATCTTCAGCACTCACCTGGTACACCTGGCAACCGCAAGCGATGACATAAACAGTTGCTAGGTCTCTGAGAGCAGGCCAGTGGAATTGCCTGTATATTTATTTACTGGGTTAAGGTTAGGGGTCCGGGTTTGAAATCTCATAGATGTGTGCTTTTTCCTCAGAGTGACTGTGCTGTTCAGGAGTGCTCTGAGGTCACTCAGAGACTGCTCTGCAGTTTTCCTTTCTTGAAAACTCATCAGACTTAGGATTGCTTCAGTAAAACATGGGGAGACCCCCTGTTCCCTTTTCTAGAATAGCTTGTTCAAGATTATCACCATTTTTCTGTAACCTCTTGGTAAGTTCACATAACAGTCTGCACTGGAGCCAGAGAAGAGGCTTGGCGTTTAAAAGCACCGAGGACCTGGTTCCGTTCCCAGCATGCACATGTCCGCCACAACCACTGTAGCTTCAGTGCTAGGGGAATCTGGCGCCCTCTTCTGGCTTTTGCAGGTACTGCAAGGAACGTAATGCACCTACTTGAAGGCAAAACTCTCTTACACATAAGATAAAATAAATATTTTTTAAAAGACAGACTATGCTGAAAGATTTCTTTTGTGGAAGCTTTTAAATTGCAGTTTGCATTTGATATTTCTAAAACTACCCAGATGTTTCTTTACTTACGCTAATATTGGGAGATCCCAGATGTTTCTTTACTTACTTCTTTATCTAATATTGGGAGATGTGGGTTTTTTAGGGGCCACCGTCAGCTTCTCAAGCTCACAAGTGTGAAGAGTCGCTATTATTTATTTATATTCCATATTGATTGGGCCTGAATTATACTCTTTTGATAGTTTTTCTGCTGCATTATTTCTGTCCTTTCCAAGCTCCAAACCCAGGGAGTCTGTGTATTCAATTTTTTTTAAAAAGTTGCTGTTTTATAGATTATGTGATTAATTCTACATTCAGTTTATCATTACCAAGATGGCCACTCTTGCAGGCAGCCTTGACGGGGTGGACAGGTGATTCAGCTGTGTGGCCAGGCGAGATCCAGAGACCACACAAGAAGCAAGGAATAACAGGACAACACACACACCACTTATGGGTCCCTGAGAGAAGGATGAGAATGGGGTTAGAGGGATGACCGTAGACATTGCTGTCCCACTAGCAGATGGGAGGGGGCAGGGAGGATAAGGGAAGGAAGAGAGAGCAAGAGAGGAGACAGGAAGTCAGTGTAAGTGGGGGAAGTAGGGAAGAAGCGGGGGGCGGTGCAGAGGAGATGGGCATAGAAGGGAGAGGAGAGGGGAGAAGAGGCAGAGAGGGGAGAAAAGATGAGACAGGAGGGGAGGGGGTCTGCAGGCTGTGATGTCACTCTGTCCCTATGGTGTCCTCAATGCCTTCTCCAGAGCTGGCTTACAGCACACACACACACACACACACACACACAGAGAGAGAGAGAGAGAGAGAGAGAGAGAGAGAGAGAGAGACTTGGTGATGTCCCCCGGTGCTGCCCTCTGCCCTCTGGTTTCCAGTGGTCAGCAGCAGTGGAGTTCAGAGTGAGCACAATGAGAAAGACCAGACCTCACGGTCAACCTCTCGGGAAGGAAGGGAAGTCTGAACTAGGCCAGAGGTGACGGGGCGTGACAGGGCTGCAAATAACTTAGCTCTGAACCCCAGATGGTTGTGGAAGCAGAAAATGCAATAAACACACCAGGACAGCGGCAGCTCTCAACACCCTTGGCCTCCACAGCTCTTTCCACCCTGTACAGCCAAAGTCCCACCCACAGAACAGTAACTTCATGTGCCGCACCACCAGCGGTCCATGTCTGCCTCTGTGGTTTTTCTTTTACTGTATGAGTGTGTGGTGAATGTGGGGGAAGGGGACGGGACATGTGTGTTTCTGGGGAGGGCACCGCAGCTCAGAAGTGGACATCAGAGGACAGTTTGCAAGAGTCTGTTTGAACCTCCCACCCAGTAAGTTTCAGGGCTTTGAGACATCTTGTTAGCCCTAAAATGATGTCTTCTCAAAAGAAAAGAAAATCCTGTGTGTGTGTGGGGGGGGCATGTGTATGTGGCATGTGTGTGTGTGTGTGTGTGTGTGTGTGGTGTGGTGTGTGTGTAGCATGTGTGTGTGTGATGTGTGTATTTGTGTGTGGTGTGTTTGCATGTGTTTGTGTGTGTATGTGTGTGTGTATATATGTGTAATATGCAAGTCTACAAAAGTGTCCATCATCTGTCAGGAGGGGGAAGAGGAATCCTCTCTTATGGAGCTTTTACATTACTCAGAGTCTTTCATTGAAACTGGAGTTCTCTGTAGTTCAGGCAGGCTGGAAGCCAGCAAGAACCAAGGAAAAATACCTTTCTTTCTTTAAAAAAAAAGATAGTTAGATAGATGATAGATAGATAGATAGATAGATAGATAGATAGATAGATAGAAAGAAAGAAAGATAGATAGATAGATAGATAGATAGATAGATAGATAGATAGATAGATATACATGATAGATAACAGATGGATAGATAGATACATAGATACATAGGTAGATGACAAATAGATACATAGATAGATAGATGATAGATGACAGATAGATAGATAGATAGATAGATAGATAGATAGATAGATAGTGTGTGTGTGTGTGTGTGTGTGTTTGTGTGTTTGTGTGTGTGGTGTTTGGGCATGAGTGCAGCACACGGGCAAAGGTCAGAGGGCAGGAGTCCATTCTTTCCTTCCATTAAGTGGATCCTAAGGACTGGATCGGGTTGTCAGACTTGGCTGCAGACCTCTTTACCCTCTGAACCCCCATCAGTCCCAGCACTTGCATCACAGGAGTACATGGGCACGCCCAGCTGTATGCACAGGTGCTGGGAATCCTGACACGGTCCTCCCGTGGGCATTCACAGGCAGCAAGAACGCTCATCCACTGAGCCACCTCCTCAGACTCAGTTGTTCTGCCTCACACTGGGAGGTGATGGCATCCCCCCACAGCTGGCATCAGAAGCCAAATCCTCCCTCTTGTCCTTAGAGCACCTTGCCTGATGCTTGCTCTTTTTGTTGGTGTTTCCAAAGCTTCACTGACTCTAACTTACTGTACTTCCTACTGCTTGTCTGTCTCTGCTGTAGGTTTTGCAGCTGACCAGCAAGTGCAGGGAGCCTCTTGTCTGCCTCCTGGCACTGTTATCACAAACCCACGCTGCGGCACCCAGCTTTTGCGTGTGGGTTCTTGGCTTGATCTCGGGTCCTCACGCTTGCTCTGCAGATGTTTTACAGACTCACCTGTCTCTCCAGCCCCAGAGGCCTCGTTCTGACATCATCGAAACATATGTTAATGAACATATGAACAATTCAGCTGGGCGTGGGAGCACACACCTGTAATCCCAGCCCTTGAGAGGTAGAGGCAGGAGGATGAGAATTCAGCATCAGCTTTGGCTACATTGCAAGTTCAAGGCCAGTTTAACTCTGTCTCAAACAACCAGGAAAGCACCCAATTCAGTGGCGTTTAGTATATTGATAGCATGTGCAGCTGTGACCACGATTTACTTTAGAACAGTTCACTGCAGATTCCCACTAGTGTTCTCTGGCCACTGCTCTCTGGTATACACAGGCCCAGGTAGCCCATAATCCCCACTGTGGACTCCCTCTTCTGTGCACTCCCGACACGTGGCACGCTATTGTGACCCTCTGCAATGGCTTTGTCCACTCAGCATATTTGAGGCTCATCCAGTGCTGTAGCACACACTGGCAACTCACGCCCTCTGTTGCTAAGTATTCACCCTCTCCCATGCTTACCCCACGTGCATGCTTGCATGCGCGCATGCGGCTTCTGTTTGGCTCCAGGGTGGCGCCTCCCTGAACATGTGAGCAAGGCTCTATGTGGGAGCATTTTGTTTGTTTCTTTTGAGCATGTGCTCACAAGTGGGATTTCTGAGTCACGTCAAATCTATATTTAACATTTTGAGGAACTTCTACGCTGTTCTCTAAGATAGTAGTTGTTATTATCTTATTTTTTATTTTTTGGCAAGTGATATTCACTTAACATCAGCCCCGAACATCATCACCACCCTCACTCATGCTCTCACTACTGTTCCTGCATCTCTCCCCTTTCCTACGACTGTTCACGGGGGGTTGGGGGATGCTCAAAAGCCTTTTGCATTTGCAGATCTCTCTCTCTCTCTCTCTCTCTCTCTCTCTCTCTCTCTCTCCCTCCCTCCCTCCATCCATCCCCCTACCCCTCTGGCTAACTCTCTAGCCCTCCATCCTTCCTCCCTTTCCCTCCCTCTCTCCCTCCCCCACTTTCAATCCATGCCCCCTCAAGTGCACATCTGTTTATGTGCTTGTGGAGAGCAGAGGACACCACCAAGTATCTTTCCAAGTCTCTCTCCACTTTTTAAAAGAGATTGTTCTTTGACAATTTTATACAAGTATGGAATGCATTCTGGTTACCCTCTTCACCCACCCTCTCTTATTCAACTTCTACCAATATCCAACCCTACCCCCAACACTCACACACACACACACACACACACAGAGAGAGAGAGAGAGAGAGAGCTTCCCCAGATTCCTTCCTGTCTCTTGCCTTTGTTTTGTGACCCATTTACTTTAGCCAGCCCCATCAGAGTGATGTTTCCATTGCTCGATACCACACAACTCCCTCTATCTTCATCATAACTGATGTTTGCTGCCCAGATAGCCCTGGAGTCATGGCTACCCTGTTGGACAAACCGAATCCTGAGATAGTCAGTGGAGGGTAGTGTGCCAGCCAGTGATGTCCAAGTCTATTGTTTGATGGATATCGGACAAGTTAAGTCTTGAGACAGGCATGCATTATGGTCACACCTCACCTATATCTAGCTTAACACTTGTATTAGAAAGTTGCTGCAACAACCTGGCTGAAAGATGTAAATGGGGAAAGATTAATCCGTGTTCCTGGTGTCAAAGCAGAACGGTTGACATCCTGCCTGACAGAATGTGTAGATAAGTGATAACCGGAAGGGACCTTGACAAGATAAATCCCCAAGGATGCAAGCCCTGTGACCCACTTCCTCTAACCAGGTCTCCCCTTGGACACTCCCCACACCTGCTACAGTCTACTTGAATGGTGATTCCAATGACAGATCGCACTGGCAGAGCCCCAACGAGTGACCAGTCCCTCCAGACACACACAAGAGCTTTGAGGATCTTCTGGGAGGGTCTCGACCCAGTCAAGCCCACAGTCAATACCAGCCAGCCCATGTGAGGGCCTGCCTCGGGCACATGGCCTCTGTCTGCTCGGGGGTCCTGACTCTGTCTCTTTAAGTTCATGGCGACTTTTCCCTCAGTCCTTTCCACCTGGTCCTCAGGCACTGACTTGGTTTTCCTGAGGTCTCTTCTTTCTTCTGTTCCTACCTCCATTTTTCCCATGCTTGTTCCTGGGCACTGTCCACTGACTCACTGTCTCTGTTTCAGCCTCTCTAATCTGCTTTGTTCAGCATGTGATTAAATTCGTCCACAGACTTCTTGGTTTCATTTGGTTTTCCACTTCTAGCATTTTTCCGTCTGGTTCCTTGCCATCACCAGCTCTTTGCCACCATCCTCCGTCTCCTTCCATCTCTCTGATGGTAGCTAGTGTGATGTTTTAAACGTTGCTGGTGATAGCTCTGTCCTCTCCCTTGCCTTGTGCCTGTCTAGCTGTGTGGATATTAACTTGGCAGCAACTCCCTAGAGCTTTGTTGGAGGTTGGTCTGGTGCTATTATGTATTTAAATGCTAACTCCTGACTCCTAAGATCCTGCTACTATGTATTCAAATGCTAAATCCTGGCCCCTAAGATCAAGTTGCCCCTATACACTGAGTGATGCTAAGTAAACTTTATTCCCAATTTAACACTATTGGTTAAATAAAGGTGGCTACAATTACTGAAGACAATAGAAGAGGCGGGGTTTTGGCAACCAGTCTGGGGGGGTCTCAGGTAAGGACCTTGAGGAAGAAGAGTGAAGGAGGAAGATGGAGGGATCAGGGAGTCTCCATTAGATATGATGGACCAGGAGCCCAGGCCCGAGCCAAATGGACCCTGAGGACAGGCTGATGGAGTAGAAATATCCCAGGAAGACACAAACAGTAAGTATTTGGGGAGCACAGCTGGAGATGTGGACAGTCTAACATATAGAAAGATAGATTTGGGGTAATTTCCCTAGTAATTGTGCAAGAACTGATTAAATAAATCCACAGGATTCTGACTATATTATCGGGGGGCTAGCTGGGTCATATTAATAATTAATAGAGCTTATTAAAAACCATTTTACAGAGCAGTCGAAAGGACATCTTCTCTGGCAAGGCAGGGAGCAGGTCCAGGTTCCCTAGAGCACAGTTTCCAGTCCCATTTGTAGGATTCTCTGAGTACAGCCTCTCGTCTGCACCGGCTAGCTGGTCCAGGAAAAAATGGGCCGGACTCCATCCTGTGCTGGGAGGGGCTGGACTCTGAGGCCTCCTGAGGTAGGGCACTTGAGGTCACCCTGCCTATCTGATCCCAACGCAGCAAAGCAGGGATTTGAGGGAGAAAGGCATGGTCCTCCATTACTTGTTCCTCTGGAATGTCCCCCTGGCCTCTGTGTCAGTCTCTCAAACTTGAATGATCTCACATACTTGAGGTTGAAAACCGCTTGTTCAGTAATGTTCTTGGAAGGGCTAACTCTCACACCCATGTCCTACCTTACTTGCTCTGACTCTGATGCTGCCTTAGCCACGTCTGGGTTGATGCATGGTTGCTGAGTACCGTAAATCAGAAGAACCAGGCCTCTCCAGCCCTCAACTGAGAGGAGTGGGCAACCTGGCTGTGTATGAGAGGAAATTAATGTGTATGCGTGTGTGGTCCTGTATGAGTGTGAATGTGACCACTCTGTTACACAACTCAGCAATGCAAAGTGTGCAGTTCCAAGGTTCCGTGTAATCACAGTGTTATGTAACCATGATTGGCAATTATAGAATGTTTTCGTCATTGAAAAAAAAAAAAACCATAAATGCGTTAGCCCATATTGCCTGTTTCTACCCAGCTTCTGGGGATGTTGGAGCATCTTTCTTTTTAATTTATTTTATTTATTTACTCTCTGAGTGCTCTGCTGCATGTACACCTGCATGCCAGAAGGGGGCATCAGATCCCTCTATAGATGGTTGTGAGTCACCATGTGGGTGCTGGGAGTTGAACTCAGAACCTCTGAAAGGTTCTTGACTACCGAGCCATCTCTCCAGCCGTGGGTCAACTTTATAAGATTTACCTATTCTGATAGATTTACCTATTCTGATAGCACACACCTTTAATCCCAGTAATCCGGAGGCAGAGGATCTCTGAGTTCGAGGCCAGCCTGGTCCACAGAGTGAGTTCTAGGATAGTCAAAGTTTCACAGAGAAACACTGTCTTGAAAAAACAACAAACAAACAAAAACAAACAAAAGATTTACCTATTCTGAGACTAGGGATGTGGTGTCCCGCATGTGTGTGTTCAGGGATCAGGCTGCTCATAGAGGCTGGAAGTTTTGACTGCGCTTACCCCACGCCAGTGCCAGGTGGGTGTTAGGCCACGGGAAGCCACGGGACCCCTGATCTGGGGGGGTGGGGGAGCGCAATCTGAGGTCCCAGGGACTGCCAGAGCTGACTAGAGGGTCCCCAGGCCTTCATGGAGGCCAGGACCATCTGGTTCTCAGGCTCTGGGGCACCCCAGGTGCTACTGAATGCTAAGGAAGAGATGAGAACGGAGTGGGGACCCAGGGGCTGGATCTAGCCTGGGCTGAGGGTGAAAAGAGGGGAGTGCTCCAGCTGGGTCCCCAGGGGAGGAGAGTTCCTGGCTTGTTGGCAGGGCAGCTTGGCTTGGTGGAAGCCATGGCTGGGAGTGCTGAGAGGCCTTCTGCAGGATATTAGACGTGGCTCTTTAGACAAAGGCCTGTTCCATTGTTCCCCATGGTGGATCCCAATGAAAAGAGGCAGTCCATGGTTTTAAAGCATTTATTGTCATGGTGGAGAGTGGCAATGAGTAGTATTATACCTTACTTTCTCAGGGCAGTGGCAGGCCTGAGGTTAAATACCTTTTGCAAGGAGGAGTGTCTGGGATGAGAAGTTTACTGGCTAAGCCCTACAGACCTTTAGGTACCCCATTAAAATGGAGATCTGTCTTGAGGCTACATGAACTGTGGTCACGTGGTCTATCTGTGGAGGGGCTTGGGGTGTTGCCCTATGTGACTGATGACCACAGAATTATGGAGAGCTGTGGCCTCATGTCAGGAGCCTGGTGTCTAGGAGCATGGGCAAAATGCCTACTGTTCCCTGCAGGGTTATCCTCTGTGGGGTCACTGGGGTTGCCAACCTAGCTCAACCAGAAACCAGGCTGCCTTTCACGGTCCTACATAGAGAAAAAGCTGTCAGCACAGGGTGGGGGTGGGGGTGGAGGGTGTTAGGAGCATTTACAGCTTTTGCAGAGGAGCTGGGTTCAGTTCCCAGAACCCACATGCTGGCAGCTCAGTTCCAGGGGCTCTGACACCTTCTCCTGGCTTCAAAGATACTCACACATATGCTAAACTTACGTGCATGTGGGCAAAACACCCATATACGTAAAATTAAATCTTATAAGGGACACCAGAGAAGGCACTGAGGCACATGCCTGTAATCTCAGCACAGTATGATACAGCCAATAGATGATAGATAGATAGACAGATAGATAGATAGATAGATAGATAGATAGATAGATAGATAGATAGATAGATGATAGATAGATAGATAGATAGATAGATAGATAGATAGATAGATAGACAGACAAACAAGTAAATAAAATGGCAAAAGCAAAAACCACTGACTTGTGGTCATGTCATGGCTGCACACACTCGGATTCAGCAGTTGTGACTACCTGTATACAACTGGGCTCTTGCACACTCAGCCCTGGAACTGGGATGGACTCTCACACCCACACCCTGAGGGCTTACACACAATTGCCTGAGGGAAAGGCATATGTTCTTCACTGATAAGCTGTCTGTGCTCCTGCAATAAACCCTGATGAAACTCACTGGGAGACACACACACATGTGTACACACACACACACTTACACACATACACAGGCACACGCACACATACAAGGGGAACTAGCTGGAGTAAAGGGGGAAAGGTACGAATTCTATGGACTGGCTATGATTGAAATACAGTGTGCACATGGACACAAATGTCATAAGGAAACTCTTTATTATCTATAATTAATCTATGCTAACATTTAAAAAGGTCAGGCATATTGGGGCACACCTGTAATCCCAGCATTCAGGACGTGGAGTCAGGAGGATCAGGAGTTCAAGGTCAGGTTTACCATAGAGTGAGTTTAAGATCAGCCTGGCCTACATGAGATCTGTCATGGGGATCACTTGGGCACCTTTTTCTCCATGGTGACCGGGCCAGCTGTGGGTCGAGTGTACACGTGCCACAGGACAGGAGGGCAGGCAGCCAGTGGCCCTTGAGTGAGGCTGGTGCATTCATTTTAGGTCCGTTTGGGAAAAGCCCTGGGCCACATCCAGGCAACTGCAAGGCCTCTGGGCCCTGTGTCCACCTGCTGCATTTTGGTCCCATCCCAAGGCTGAGGCAAAGGCACAAGGCCAGCTGTTTGCCAAGCTGCTGGTTCCAGCTTCCAAGCCAACTGCTGGTAGGTGGAAAGGAACGTGTGGCTACCGACCTCTTGGCCAGTAATGAAAAGAAGTAATGTCTCTTCACCACAGAGACAAAGAGAGACTGTTAGGTGTCCAAACCCATGAGTTGTCACAGCAAGCTTCATTGCGATCCCCAGTAGAGACACACACACCTTGGCCTCTGGCACCTGTCAGTGTGTCCATTCACAGATCTCTAGCCGATGTGCTTGTGTTGAATCTGGAAAGAGTGAGTCCTGGATTTAAGGAGACCCTGAATGCAGTTCCAAGTGTCCTTGAAAGGAGGTCATGTGGAGTCAGGACAGGAAGGCTGAAGAGATATGATCCCTCCCTCCAGGCAAGGCATGTCTGGAGATGCAGGCAGCAGGAAGCAGCGTCTCCCAGCCAGTGCTATGAGCACTGCCTTGCTCACAGCTGGATTTTGAACTCTGACTCCCAGAACTATGAGAAGAGATTTGTCTGTGTGCCGCTACCTGGTTTCTGGGCCTTTTTGACACACACAGCCCCAGGATGGTCATTCAGCTCAGGCTTCAGGCCAGGCCAGGGGATACCTGCTCTGTTGGTCACACTCCAGTGCAGAAGAACAAGCCTCTACCTCCTGGGAGTCTCCAGGCCTGACCACACACACTGGGCAGCTCTAGATACTCCATATCAGGAGTTCCTCGTGTCCTTGGTAGAAATGCGACAATTAGAGCCCCGGCAGGTCCCTGAGTATAAAGTTGAGGACTCCATTGGATTAATAAGCAGAAGGGTGGGTGCTAGACGGGGAGGAGGGAAGAAGGAGCACTCTAGATGGGGAGGAGGAAGGAACACTCTAGATGGAAAGGAGCACTCTAGATGGGGAGGACAGAAGAAGGAGCACTCTAGATGGGGAAAAGAGAAGAAGGAGCATTCTAGATGGGGAGGAGGGAAGAAGGAGCACTCTAAGTTTGGAGAAGGAAGGAGCACTTTAGATGGGGAGGACAGAAGAAGGAACACTCTAGATGGGGAAAAGGGAAGAAGGAGCATCTAGATGTGGAGGAGGGAAGAAGGAGCACTCTAGTTGGAGAAAAGGGAAGAAGGAGCACTCTAGATGGGGAGGAGGTAGGAGCACTCTAGATGGGGAGGACAGAAGAAGGAGCACTCTAGATGGGGAAAAGGGAAGAAGGAGCACTCTAGATGGGGAGGAGGGAAGAAGGAGCACTCTAGGTTTGGAGAAGGAAGGAGCACTCTAGATGGGAAGGAGCACTCTAGATGGGAAGGACAGAAGAAGGAGCACTTTAGATGGGGAAAAGGGAAGAAGGAGCACTCTAGATGGGGAGGAGGGAAGAAGGAGCACTCTATCCAATGAGCAGACCAAAAAACGCCAGCTTGCTGTGAATCGCCATGGCAAGTTTAATGTTTTCTGGAAAGAGCAGGGTAGAGCACAGGAGGCAGCAGCCTCTGCTGTAGGCACACCCATGGAAGTGGCTTGGAGAGTCTGACCAGCAGAAGCCCCTTCGGAGGTGGCATATACGTACATTGAGCTCCAGAAGGAAAAGAGAGGGATCCTAACCAAGGGCCACCAGGAAGCAGCAAGCAAGGCCTAGTTGGCACAAAGCAGATATCCAGTGGCCCAGGCCCTGGGGATCAACACGGGGTGAGATGGGGAAAGAACACAGGCTCTCTGCAATCAGAGAATCAGGCCTGAGGCCTTCCCTGAGTCTGAGCTAGGGGCGGGATAGCCTGTGTCCTCTTCTACCACTTGGGGTTGACCCGGGAATAGGTAGATTTTTATAGCTCTACCCCAGCTCTGGGTCTCAAAGGAAGTCCCTCTCACGTGTCCATAAGCTGACTAGGGCTGTGTCAGGGCTGGGCAGGTCTATCAGACTCATCCGCTCTAGCAGGTTAAAGTATCAAGTTCCCAGACAGGATGCTGAACTGGGAAGGAAGCAGGGCACTAGGGATGGTGAAGGGCAGTTTGGGAACCCAAATCCGAGCCCTGGTCCTTCCATGGTTAATTCACCAAGAAGGAGGAAGGGGAACTGATGTCCCAACAGGCAAGAGAGCCCTCCCACCCTGGGGTCCAGAGTGACTGGGGAAGTGGAGCAGAGCAGAGAGGTACTGGGACATAGTAGGAGCTTTATTTCTTACAGAGAAAGCTGCAGGAGTCCCTGAGGTTCCCAGCTGCTGTCAGGATCCTGTGAGTTGGGGCAAGCAGGATGCTGCCACCAGCCCAGAGCCAACCACAGGGGGCACTTGCTGTTCTCCCCCAACCCTTTTACTAGTGTGGCTCAGAAAGATTGACCAGCCCCTGGGCAAGGCTATAGCATGTCAACAGAGCTCGGAGGTCAGTCCTGCTGTCCCCAGGAAAGCTCATATGTGATCTAGAGTTAAGTCAGATGTGGTTTCCAAACCCACAAACTGCAGCTACTCTGTTGCCATTCATGTTTTTCCTATGCCTCAGTTTCCCCAATACAAATAGCTCTCGCTCTCTCTCTCTCCCCATCCCTCCCTCCAGCTGGCTGGAAAGCCAAAACTAACACCACCTTTCTTTCTCTTTTCTGCTTGACTTCGTTCCTAAGAAACCCATGATATTTGCTTACTTGTGTCCAGGAATGGGAACACACAGGGGCTGTGCTCTGGAACACCCTGTGGCCACGGGACAACACAGCACAGGGTCGTCTAAGGCTGTGTACACAGAAGGAGCTGGAGGCCCCCCAATATCCTCACAGGCTCCCCGCCCAATGATTTCATCTGCCGGCAGCTCTCTGCTTAGAGTAGCAGCCAGATCTGGGATCGCACCGTCCTTTGGGATTCCCAGTGGCCAAGGGCATCTTGTCAAAAGCCAAAACTTTGGAAGCCAAGGCCAAGGAAGCCAGGATGGAGCAGAGAGAAAATGGGGTCAGCCCGGGGCAGGACTCCAGTGTCTGTAGAATGCAGGGATAGGTCAGGGTGCCAGGCAAGGAGGTCAGCAGTCCACAAAAGCTCCACAGGAGTGTCCACTAGGGCTCAGAGGCTGGCTTGACCAGGTAGCCACTGAAGGTGATGTAGGTGTCGAACTCGTCACTGAAAATGGCGTTCTCACGCTCGCCCTTGAAGAGACGCACCCAGACCTCATCCTCCTCCCGCAGCTCCATCATCAGGCTCTGACTCTGCATGATGCTGCGGTCGCTCACCTGCGCATACAGGATCACCACCTCCTCCTCGTTCTTCATGATGTGCAGGTACGTCTCCTTCTGGTTCCAAGTGTGCACGTTGAGGCTGAAGAAGTAGATGCCCGGCACATAGCAGTAGAACTTCCCAGTGAACATATTGAAGTGTTTGTAGAGGTTCACAAACTCCGTGTCGAAGACCACGGGCTGGAAGTAGTCGTTGCTGTGCAAAGCCTTCTTCCGGCCCACGGAGAAGGCTGCGTACTGGCTCTTGCAGTGGTTCCCAGGGGCTCCAATGGATCCCTTCTGCCCTTTGGGGCCAACATGGCCCCTGGGACCTGTAGAACCTATTTTGCCGTACTTCCCCTGGAGGCCTCGATCCCCTCGGTCACCTTTCTCGCCTAAGAGACAAAAAAGATACGAGGTTTCAAGGGAGGCCAGCCTGCCATCTAACTCCACATCCCTGCATCCTCTCTGGTGCCCCTTAGCAGGAGGCTCACGTCATTAGTGGTAATAACTTTTCCACTGTCAACAACAGTTGGCCTGTGTGCATCCAAAGGGCACACTTTCTCAGTTTCTTTCTGGAAAGTCCTGGCAGAGATAAAGGAGCATATGGGTTTGTCTGCAAGCAGCAGGCTCTGTGGCCAGGCCTGGGCTCACTCTGAGTAAATGGACTGCAGATGTCAGGACTCAGTGGGGGCGGGGGGGATCTAGGTTGTAAGCATTCTCCGGGGTTATGTGAAGTTATCTAGACAGCACAGCATTTCAGAGAAATGGCTTGAGTGTTGCTTCAAAACAAAGACCTTACAGGTCTGCACGTCCTGTGCAAATAGGGTTGGGCAGAATCCCTGAGGTCTCTCTTCATGTATGTGTGGTGGTGTGTGTGTGTCACACATGTGACATGTATGTAAACACGCCCTAAGGCCACTTGGAGAGACCAGAGAGGATGTGTGTGTCCTCTTTTCTCTCCCCTCACCTTTTGGCTAACATAAGCTCTCCCAGTAAATCTTATTGCTTCAGAAAGCCTGACTCGGGCTGGCGAGATGGTTCAGTGGGTAAGGGCACTGACTGCTCTTCTGAAGGTCCTGAGTTCAATTCCCAGCAACCACGGGTGGCTCATAGCCATCTGTAATGAAATTTGGTGACCTCTTCTGGCAGAATGCTATATACATAATAAATAAATCTGAGAGGGTGGGGGGAGGGAGAGGTAGAGGGAGAGAAGAAAGCCTAACTCTAGAGTCCGCCTGCCCCCGCCCCTCCCCATGATGGTTACAGGGGTTACAGGCACACATACCTCGCTTTTCTGTGGGTGCTAGGGATTTGAACTCAGGGCCTCCTGCTTTGTTCTAACCCACTGAACCACCTCTAAGGTTCTTCTTCTGCTCATGAAACAGGGTCACAGCTCAAAAATCAAAATGTCTTCCCTCCAGAAGACACCCACCTCTGCTCTATGGTAGTGACCCTCCATTCCTGCTCAGCCCTGCCCAGCAACATCTCCCTTTCCATGTCTATAAAGCAGCCTCGGGGAACCAGACCCCAAACCATGTCCAAAGCCTCTCACCTTTCAGGATGGTGATGTTGATCTGGGGTGGAGGAATTGTCTGGTATACAGGTGTGCTGGGGTCACAGCATCGGTAGCACCGAGAAGTGGGGAGGTCCTCACCCTGGCGAGGGCTATACTTCTCTCGTGTTTCTTCAGGCCTAGGGGAATAAGCCAAGAGTCCTGATTTGTGTTGTGTTGGGAACTCTCTCCTGCTGCTGTGGACACATGGCCTGCCTCACCTTGCTCTCCTTCCCCTAGAATTGCAAGCTCTGTTTAACATAGGCATGGGGGAGGATTCTGAGGTCCCAACTCAAACTGCAGACAGCTACCCCCACACACCCCTACACACACACACACACACACACACACACACACAACTATCGGTTGTAATATATCCAAAGCAAAGATAACACAAATGCCAATGACCTGAGGGCTTAGATGACGAAGCCACTCCCTCAATACCAGGTCTTTCAGTGGTGAAGGACTGGGCTATGGATCTGAAACACATCTACCAGCAACTCATTTTAAAGTCTCCATTCAATTCCTCATTGGGTGCCTCTGGGCTACAGCTGCTGCTGGGCCATAATGGCTCTACACTGCCACCTGATGGCCATGTGCAACATTGCACTTTGCTCTCCTCCCAGAGGCTCCATGGCACACAGAGGAATCTAAGCCAGCCATTCCTTCTCTAACCCCGATCCAGTCTACCCCCAGACCATCTGGAACACGGATCCACATATGCCCTGAGTCCAATCATATGAAAACCCAGTTCCTGGAGAAAGACACTCACTCATGCCTGTCTCCTAAGCTTCAGACCTCTTGTGAGACATCTCCATTACCCCACCCCATTCAACAGGTCCCACAGGTGTCTTGTGTCCAGAATTGAAGGCCTCATAATGACCCTTGGACTCTGAAACCTATTGTCTCCAAATACTTTTTCCAATACATTCTAGTGGTCAGAATGGAGCCTTCTGGCCCCCTGATCTCTCCCTCCATATCCAGCAAGTCCTGGGGAGTGAACCCCTATCCAAAGCACCCCAGGACCATCCTGGGACCTTACCATCTCTAATGCACCATGTGAACAGCGGTCCTAGAGCTTGTCTCTCCACCAGCAATGCATTCTCTGATGCTTCCCTCCACAGTTCCTTCCAGAAACCTCTTGAATACAAACCTCTCCTGTAGGACTCACTATCCCCTCCAGAATGAAGGCTGCATGAGAGGGTTTCCCTCACACTCAGCTGCCTCAGGTTCAGGCTTTAAAACTTCCAATACCCGGAGCCTTGTACATACCTCTCCCTACAAAATATCTTCCATAGCCTTGGGTCTGTAAACCACTGAGGGTCACAGACATGAAGGCAAGCCCTGGGCCCCAGCTCCCACCATCCCAAACCACCCTCCCTCCTGCACTACCCACCTACCTCAGCCTATAGCATTCTGCCTTTTTCTCCCACACCCAGGAGGACCCTGGTACGGCACTGTGGATGCAGCCGTACTCCAAAGCCAGTACTGTATCGTGTGTACTGTCCCCCTGTGGCCTTGGAGTGTCTAGTAACCAAGGAATGTCCTCCATATGTTTTTCTAGGACCCGGGAGACGGCCTGATTGACAGCAGCTACTTAATGTTTGCTGAATGAAAACAGAGAAGAGGAAGAAGAAACAAAGGGTTTTGGGTTTTTGGCACCAAATTCTGCCCGGAAACTTGGGTGTTAAGTTGAGCCAATGGGCAGGAAAGCCCAAGTCAGCATGGAGCCTTGTGCATGCCTCTCATTTGAAGACCCTACAAAATATTTCCCCACAGTCTTAGGTCTGCTGAGGGTCACATGCATGAAGACAAGGGACTGCCATCCTCAAGTCCTTTATAACTTCTCAAGAGAAGCTGATGCCTGGTCTGCCGGTCCATCCTTACCGGCTCATTCCTAGCCTGGTACGCAGACAGAGAGGGAGAGGGGTCACAGTAAAGGTGTGGAATTTTCCAAGATGGCTTTTTCCTCGCCCTCCTGACTTGAGACAAAAGCGTGGCAGCTTAAAACAAAGGTTTTGTTGTCTTGGTATCCAAACCAGCAGACTTCTGTTGTTGAACTCGCTCAACAAGCTCAAGGCCAGATCAGGATATGCTACCTTACAGTCACAGGCCAGTCTACCGCCCCAGCCCTTGAGAAGAGACTGGACTTTTTGGCTTTCTGGGTTCCCTCTCTGCTTTGCATAGGGTCTTTTCTTTGTGTGTCAGCTGCGTGTGTTTCCTCGCTCGCCAACAAACGCCTTTCTTCAGCTGTTGCCGCTGTCTGTGGCGTTTGAGACTTCTTTTCTGAGGTCGCTTGTGCTTGAGATTCTTCCTGGTTTTTTTGTTTTTTGTTTTTTTTTTGTTTTGTTTTGTTTTTTAGTTCGTTAACTGGCAGAGAAAATGAGCCTGAGTGAGCCTTCTAGACTGTATCACTGCTTTATAAATGAGTAAGTTGCTTGAGACCTCTTGTCTCTGCCTCCTGCCTACGTGCATTCCCAGAACCCTGGCACTTATTCTTGGGAGGCCAAGCTACAGGTGAAGACAGAGCAAGTGCCCTCTCAGGACAGAAATGTAAAGTTCTCATAGACCCAGCTGCCCTGGTGTCAGGATGAGACGGAACGGCCATCCTCATAATCAGACAAGATGCTCAAGTCACGGACCTCCAGGGTCAGCCTCCCTAGCGCTACCTCTCAGCTCCCACTTTGCCTTTTGCAGCTCAAAGCAATCACATCTGGATCACCCCAAACCTCAAACACTTGACCCGGTCAGATGGAGAACCCCCGCCAGCATACTATCTCAGGCCCTTACCTTGTCACAGGATCCAGAGGAGATGGCAGCTCCTCTGTCTCTTCCCACTCCTGTTGTTCCTCCTGAACTCGTGGCACAAGGCTCAGGATGGGGCCCCAGGTGATGGCCAGCAGCAGGCAGCATCCCAGCATGAATCCCTGTGCACAGGAGCCCATCTTCCTGCCAAAACACAAGGAGAGGGCATGGGTTAGGAAGGGATTCTACAGAGAACAGCCAACAGTGAGAGCTGTCTGCCTGCCCGGCCCCACATCACACACACACACACACACACACACACACACACACACACACACCTCGACCAGAGCTGTTGAATCACTGAGCAAAGGGTCATCTGCATCAGTCTCTCAGGAAGGAGAGCCTATCACCTGCTGACACCTGTCAATGAGCAAAACCAATCCCAGTAGAGTTGGGCAACTAACCCTCCCTAGACGGGCCGGTGGGCAGAAACTGGCAGCAGCAGTTTTCAGCCACCAGGGGGCGCTCAGTGAGTGTCCGTTTGCACTTAGGCACCATCCATCCATCCAACTCAATCCTGTTTCACAGCCCTCAGCTTTCAGGCAAAAGTTTAGGACGGACCCCTTCTCTTCCAATATGGAGCCTGTCCTTCAAGCCCCTCCTTGATCCCACCGCTAGCCAAAGAAAGTGTAGGTGTGTGTGTATATATGTGTGTGTGCTCGAGCACGCGCGCGCATGCACGCTGTTAAGTACTTGTTTAAATTCTTTGCTCCATCTACCTGTCATCTCTAAGCTCCTGGCCTAGGGCAAGCAGAGCCTGTCCTTCTTTCCCTATGACTACACACCTCAGTCTATGGTCCAGCCCTTGGCTTCTCAAACCTAGGACTCGTCTTAAACTTCAGCTTCTCGTTCAGCTGACCAGGGCAGGGCCTCTGGGGTCTGTGTTTTCAACACACCCCGGTGCTGCCAAGGGTCTGCTGACAGTGCTTTGCGTGCCACCTCCTGGCCACACCCCCAAACTTTGGCACCTGTCAGCAGCGCTGCATTCCTGCCCCACAGCCCGGAGCACCTTCGTCCTGTTTGGACTGATAAGCAGTTAACAGGCCCTGCGGCGGCACCAGGCGCCCGGCTGAGATTCCGTACATCCTTCCAATTAATTTTCCGGGCCCATGAGGTAGGGGTAGATATGAGAATATGTCCTCATTAATCACTTCTATCCCACCCAGGCCTCGTGTGATCCCAGGGCCAATCTTTCTGGGAGACAATATTCATTCATTAGTATGCCGTTTGTAAATGAGAACAGAGGGGATTGGGATGAGCTCTCTGTGGTTGAGCACTAGCCTCGCAGGCACAGAGACACGAGTTCCACTCCTAGAATGCACACACTAAATAAAAAGAAGTAAAAGCCAGGTATGGTGGCCTGTGCTTACAATCCCAGGATCATGAAAGCATAGACAAGCAGAGAGATGCCTGGGGCTCACTGGCCAGCCAGCCTTGCTTAAGTCGTGAGCCCCAAGCCAATGGGAGACCCTGTCTCAAAAAGCAAGGCAGATGGCACCTGAGGAACAACTGAGTTTGTCCTTTGGCCTCTACACATTCCCATGCCCAGTCACAGAAGTGTTCCTATACACATCTGAACATGCACACACGCACATGCACATCATGCACACAAACAGCACACATATGCACGTGCACAGCACATACATGCATATGCATGACACACACATACACAGCATGCATATGCACCAAACACACATGCATAGTACACACGTGCACATGTATGGCACACATGTGCACATGCACAGCACCCACACGCACATGCACATCATGCACACAAACAGCACATATGCACGTGCACAGCACATACATGCATATGCATGACACACACATACACAGCATGCATATGCACCAAACACATGCATAGTACACACGTGCACATGTATGGCACACATGTGCACATGCACAGCACCCACATGCACATGCACACACATGCACATCATGCACACAAACAGCACATATGCACGTGCACAGCACATACATGCATATGCATGACACACACATACACAGCATGCATATGCACCAAACACACATGCATAGTACACATGTGCACATGTATGGCACACATGTGCACATGCACAGCACCCACATGCACATGCACATCATGCATACAAACAGCACACATATGCACATGCACACACATGTGCACAGCACATGCATGCATATGCATGACACATATGCATATTACACACATGCACAGCATGCACAGCATGCACATACATGTGCATAGCACATACATGCATATGCATGACATACACATGCACAGCACGCAATCACAGCATGCATATGTACCACACACATGCATAGTACACACATGCACATGAATGGCACACATGTGCACATGCACAGCACCCACATGCATGCACATGCACGCACATGCACAACCCACACATGCACATTACACACATGCACATAATGCACATACACAGCATGTATATGCAGCACACACATGCACAGCACACACATGCATGCACATGCACACACATAGCATGCACAGTGAGAAGACAAAGGGAGGGAACTGCTGGCTTTGACCCTACTCCTAGGTGTCTGGCTACACTGGAGCACAAACAAGAACAAGCTAAACTCAGATGAACCAGCCCAAATTATCCAAACAAGACCCACTTTATGCTGTGCTCTGTCTTGGTCTCCCAGACGCCTCCTCAACCCCGACCTGGGAAAACCCTCCTCCACGGTAATTTTATGTATCAGGTTGTCTCCAGCCATGGAGACTTTTGCTTGGCCCTCCAGACTTTTCCTGTCAGACATGGATGTCCCTGGCCCAGCCAAGTGTCCTGAAGTACCCTGGACTTCACTAATACTCAACAAATATTTATCCAGCTAAGTTCCCTCCATCTATTTATTTCTCTGTTTCTGTATTTCCTGTTTTCCCCTGGTACCTTCACAATTATCCTCCCGCTCCCTGTAAGTGTTAAGCTTGCATCAGGCGAGAGGAAGTTTTTCTTTTTTTAAACTTGGGTCTGTTTGGGTTTGGTTTTTCCATTTTTCTGCCTCACAGGTTGGCTTCAAACTCTTGATCCTCCTGCCTCAGGTTCCTAAGTGCTGGCAGTATGTTTTGGAGCCATATGAATGGAAGCAAACATAAAGCTACCTTTGGTTGTCCTACCCCATAGGTTCTTGGTCTTGACTTTGCTGACATCTGAAGCTGACAGTCCCCTCATGTTGGACTCTGTCCTGTACATCTGAAGGTGCTTTGTGGGGTCCCAGCCTCTACCCACAAATCTTGTTAACATCCTCCTCAGTTAGTAACAACCAATGACTCCAGAAACTGCCCTATGTCTGTCCACTCAGGGGCAAAATTACTCCCAGCCAGGAACCAGTGCTAGGGCTGCCATGAAGGGTTGAAGTGTCTTTTTCCAATCCAGAAAAGGAGATTTTAAACATGTTTGTCAGAAAATAGGGTGCCCAGATCTGGGCTAGGACATGATGGGGTAACAGCCCTCCCCTCAAGGTAGACAGCTTTTGCTGATGGTAGTGTGGTGAGTGCGCGCGCACACACACACACACACACACACACACACGCACACGTACACGTACACTCAGCCTCTTTTGCAAATTCCTATCAAGTCAAGGCTGAAATACTCCCCTCCCCCATACCGTCTTAATAATCATTTAACGAAACCCTATGGCAAAGTCAGCTTCAGTATTCTTATAGTCACTTTTGGAAAAACCAGTATTGCCCAACATCTAACCAAAGGTGGCCACAGATCATCTCTCTGCTCCTAGCACAGAGGGGTCTCCCTGTAAAGGAAGAAGTTTTCTTGCTGTGAGGCTCCACACAGGAAGATAGATCCAGAGAAAGCCAGGTCCTGATCAAGGGTGACACCACCATCCCCAGTCCATACTGGTCTTCGTTAGATCTCAAACCCAGGACAAGCAAAAGTGCCTTTTGGACAGCCAAAGTGCCTATCTAACATTTTAAAGCAGACCTGGCTGCAGGTTCTCCCAGCATCCCTCAATCCCTACTTATAGCCCAGGGGCTGGGCTACCCCTCCCCCCTCCCCCAACCTCCTTCCCTATATAATCCAACCATTGTGGTTGCCTGGTCTTTGTGTCCTCTCTCTCTCTCTCTCTCTCTCTCTCTCTCTCTCTCCTTCTCAGACAGTCTCTTGGCCCAGGCTACCCCTCTTGGTCGGTAGCTGCTCTCTGCCCTCTCCCCCATCTGCTCACATGGCTCAGGGTCATGTCCACTCTGGACTCCCCCAGATGTCCCTGCCTCTGGCTACGGTCTCCCTTTTATCTACAATAAACTTTCTCCTCCACCACACTTAAGGGCAGCCATGTCTTTCTCCTTTTTATTTCTCTTTCATTTGGCATGTCCTGTCTCTGGGTTGTTGCAGTAGTAGTCACTGAGGACAACCCCAGCCTGAGCCATCCCTGTTCTCTGTTAAGGAGAGCTGACTTCCATGGGAAACTGTTATCTTATTTCTTCCTCCACGTCCCACAGACAGAGCCCAGCATCCTTCCTCGGCCCACCCCACCCGCTTCCACCCAACCTTCACCCCAGAAAGCAGGAATCCCTCTTTGCAGCAGAAGAAGGCAGAGGAGTAACTCACAGGGTCTGGAGGAGGGCGGGGGCACATGAGGGCACTTCCTGGCTGGGACTTTTTGTCCTTTCCCAGACCTCATGTGGTGGGTCCTTTACTGGAAAACAGTATTCATCCACAAGCCCAGTTTCCTTATGTTCCTTTAAAGTCTGCCCTCTTGTCTCTGGCTGGCTGTGCCTGTGTTGGACCGAGGCCTCCTGGTGTGTGAGGCTGCCTGGGTTTGGCCTTGGCTATCCCCCAAGCTCAGTGCCATTGACAAAAGCATTTTGTAAACACTGTTTTCTCCCGTAATCCTCACAGGGTACGCAGCTGTTCAGAGAGGCAAGAAGCCTGTAATCTCCTCGAATAGCCAGGAGCCTTGGAAGGCGAGTTGGAGCCGCCCTCTCAGCTGGCACTCTAACACAGGCAGGGTTTATGGAATGCTCCGAGATTGGCCTGGCATTGTGCAAGAGCTGGGGGGTGGGGTGGGGTGGGGGTGATTCAACCATAAATTAACAGTAGTCCCCATCTCAGGAGCACTGCATGCAGTCCAGGGAGAGAAACAAACCAATGCCCCAGGCTGAATGAAGAGTGGTGAGCAGGGATCAAGCCAGACCTTTGCTCTCCCAAACTGTGGCCGCTGTGAAATCGAAATCAAGTAAAACAAGATGCAAGCCAAGCACAAAGCATGAGGCACATACCTGTTATCCCAGGATGCACTAGGAGGAGGCAGGGAGTCAGGACTTTGACTCCCTCTGCCTCCCATCACTGAGATGACTCCAGCAGACCGCCACGAAGCCATTTACAACAGGTTCTGCAGACCAAACTCTTGTCTTTATGCTTTGAATGAAATCATTTACCAACTAGGCAACTCCCCTGCCCGAACATCTCAAATCTAAGACTAGTCTGGTTTCCTTGGTGAGACTATTTCAAGGTGGCTTGGGATTTAGATCCGTGGTAGAGCGCTTGGCTAACATGTACAAGGTACTGGGTTCTATTCGCAAAAATAAATAGATAAAAGATAATAAAATGAAATTCAAAGTTCTGCTCCCCAGGCGTGCCAAAGTGCCAGTCACCTCCCAAGCTCTGGATACTCGCGTGCATGGCGTTATTGCTGCCATATTGGAAAGTGCATTACAGAACATGGCTGGCATGGCTGGCAGTTCCAAGGGGAGAACTCTGTTCTAGATTAAAATGAGGCCAGCGGGGGAGGAGGCAGGAGTCATGAACAAACAACCTGAAATCTGGGAGTCATTTAGACTCCTTCCTCCTTTGTATCCGGCACATCTAAACCAGCAGCAGCCCTCCTTTGGAGCCTTGAAGGTCGTTTGTCCTTCCTGCCACTGGCCCCACCAGATGCTTTCCAGGGGCTCTGGCTGCCTCCCAGACAAGGCAAGCAAGCATCTTTATCCGGCTTTGCTGGGGCTTGGACACTACCCTAGTTTCACACGCAGGTCTCAGGAAGCCTAGCAGAAGAGCACTGAGTCCCATTGCTCTGCACCTGAGGCCTGGATCCCACTACATTGCTCCTATGACTCCAAGCTACCGGCCACATTGAGAGAAGCATCAGAACTCTCTTTGAGCACAGCATGGCCACCACCCACCATTGCTGCTTGTTCCAGGCATGCGTCCGTCCATCTTTGCCTCCAAAGTCTGCTCAAGCTCTGGGAACCCAGGGATTTGCTCAGTGGGTAGAATTGATTTCAACCACTGAAGAGCACAGGACTCAACCAAGGAAGAGAGCATGCCGCACTGAGGTGCAAAGTCCTGAGTGCTTTCTTAACTCTTGACATGCATTAGCTCCCAGGTCCTTGCTTCTCCATGATACCATTATCCCTCAAACACCGGAACTTGAGATGAGCAAGAGGGTGGTAGAGGGACTTGCAGTTAGTCCATGAGCCTGTGTTTATGCCTGGTTGCAGAAGCCTCTTCAATACGTGATTTCCTTTCTGTGACCCTGTGGGCCATGATGGTCTGAGACTGTCTCTTCCTCCAACTGCTAAGGGAGACAGCTAGGGAGCCAGGACTCTGTGTGGGGAATGGGCTCACATGTGTTCCAGGGGCCTGGATATCTTTTCCTGTTCCTGTCTTGGAGAAGTGGGGTTTGCTTTTTAAGGTTTGGAGTTTGCTTTAAAACCTGCCAATGGAGAAGGTGGCTTCCTCCAGGACAGCCAGCTTATGAGCAAAGGACTCTGGCTCTGGAAAGATGTGAGGTCTTGTTTGGGGCAAAATCATGAGAAGAAAGACCAGGAGCTCCTCTATCCTGAAGCACCCCCCCACCCCCCCAGTCTACACCCTTCCAAGGAGACCCAGCAGAGAGCAGGCTTGCGTCTGCCCAGACCCTGCCATGTGGTTGAAAGACCTCCAGCCTGCAGGACTCTGCATCCTCCAGGGAACAAAGATCTCCTCCAGTAGAGCAGGTGTCCTTAGGTCACCTCCCAGCTGAGCTCCTTCTGGCTGGAAGCTTTAAGACCATCTGAGAGAAGAGGCTCCAGGGGCCTTGTGCCAGAGCCTCACTCTGCAGGTGGCCTGGCCCAGTGCCCATTTCTTTGGCACCAGGAATGACGGTGCCCTGTGAGCTGACTACTCCCGAGACCCAGGAAGGAAAGAACATGGGGATTCTACGCCTGGGGCTCCAACATGCCCAGCCCTCTGCAAGCAGCACAAACTGGCCTTTGTCTGGTTAGCCCAAGCCTGGATATCCCCGCAGCACTTCACAGGAACCGCCTGAGGATGCTCTCCAAGAGGGAACACTGCCCTCTACCAGGCGGCTACTGGGTCAGCCATGCCATTTGTCTCATTGGTTGGCTCAGCATCTGTCAATCTTGCTGCTACTGTCTATTCCCACCCAGGCTGCTCACGCCACACTCACCACCAAGCAGAACCAAGTTCTTTGCAACGTCCGGAGTGCTTTAGTTATTTATCGTGTTGTTATTGTTTTGAGAAATGCTTTCGTTCTGTAACCCACTGACTGTGTAGACTCAGCCTCACCGTGGCCCTCCTGCTTCAGCCCTCCTCAGTGCTGGGATTGCAGGCATAAGAGACCATGCTCGGTGTGAGTCCTTTAAACGCTCTACTAATTGGGGCTGGAGAGATTGGCTAGCAGTTAAGGGGTTACTCCCTGCTCCTCCAGAGATCCAAGTTCAGTTTCCAGTACAACCCCTATAACTTCAGTTTCATAGGATCTGGATCTTTCTTTTGGCCCCAGGGCACCCACACACATGTAGCATACACATGTGTAAAAATAAAAATAAGTCTTCCAAAGACCTACCAGGTTGGGCCACTCCTTCTACTCCAGGCTCTGGTCTACTCTGTCTATTGGATCCACCCTTCCTTACAGAAGGAAGAAAGAAATAAAGAAAAAAAGGAAGGAATGAGGGAGGGAGGGAGGGAGGGAGGGAGGGAGGGAGGGAGGGAGGGGAGGAAGGAAGGGAAGAAAGGGGAGAGAGGGAGGGAGAAAGATAGGCTCTTATGATATTGCCCAGGTTAGCCTTGAATTGTTATGTAGCCCAGGCTGACCTTGAATTCGCCATTGGCCTGTTTTGACTCCCTTCCTGTGCTGAGCTTATAGGCTTATGTCACTCCTCCCATGGATGGACCCTTCGTGGTCTCCCCACAAAACAGTTGCTTTCTAGGGCTGCCTCCTCAGCTCTTAGCTCCAAACCCTTCCTAACTGTCATGCCTTCAACTGACACTACTCCAACCCCACCCTCACCCAGTAGTGGTGCTGAGGTCCAAGTCTGTGCTCTGCAACACACCAGCCACACAGGCCTGTTTCAATTAGCTAAGACTAAACACAATACAACTTCAGGTCGGATACCTTCACGCTTCTCAGCAGACAAAGTGGCCACCAGACTGGGCAGCCCTGCTGCCTGGGCTTCTCTTGGCTATGCCTTTAGCCAGAGAGGCTCCGTACCTGTGTCCCCAGATGTCTTCGTGATGACCCTGGCCTGTCCTGCCATGAGACCCTCATACCCCCCAATTAACTCATCCTCTCCTCCTACTCCCACAACCCACATTTTTTTCTTCCCCTAGGGCTAGCAGCTGGGTGAAAGACATCACTGTGGAAGCTGCTAAAACCCATGCTTTTCATACATCTTCCACATCAAAGCCAAGCTCCCAAAGGTCTGTGCCTCTTGTGTTTTGCACCAAGTCTTTCCCAGCTGGTCCAAGGACTCCCTGCCTGCCTACCACAGCTGGTCTCCCAGAGGCAGCTTTAAAATGGGAGCATGGCTCTTGACTTCAAGGGTATCTGGTGACAAGAAAGGAAGTGTTTAAGTCCTGAGCGGCAACATGGACCTCCCCTCCCCCATCTCTCAGCTACCTGCAGCCATTCTGGGTCTTTAGATGGATAGCCCTCTTAACTGCCACCCCCACCACCACCAACACACACACACACACACACACACACACACACACACACAGCCATGTCTTTAGAACCAGCCTCACTCACCTAGCAAGCTTCCTGGACCCCTACCTGACATTACTGCCTCTCTCTCAGCATCCTGACCTCCTGCCCAGGAACTAGGAACTCCTAGAAGATGGGAGCTATTTCATTGCTATGCTCTCTGGCATCTGGTGTCACTTTTAAAAAGTATTTGGTGTGTGTGTGTGTGTGTGTGTGTGTGTGTGTGCTACATATGTAGAGGGCACCCTTGGGCTAGTTACAGCTGGTTGTGAGCCACCCAGTGTGGGTGCTGGGAGCAGAGCTTGGATCCTGAAGATCAGCCACCGTTCAGCCACTGCAGCATCTCCACACCCGCCCCCACCCCCTACAGTGTGTCACTTTTACTGCAGCCAATCCCAAGTGCAAAGCCATCGAGTATCTTTTACTTGTTCAGATGAGGCGAGGGCCATGAGCGAGACCCAAGTGCCATCAAAGGTGGCCTGAATTCTGAATCTCGCTGGAGTCTGGAGCCACCCTTTCTCTCCGCACTCAGAAAGCCTCCTGCCTCTAAGACTCCAGTTCTGCACCACGGTTACGAACCCCAGAGGCCACCGGGAAGACAGATCAGATAAATGACAGTAATCAGTTGGGTGGAAAACGAAGAACACGCTTGTTGATTAGAGGCAAACTCAGCCCTCGGGAAGTATGGGACTGTGCTGACCAGAAAAGCCTGGTTCTGTCTAAAGGAGGAGGGAGAGATGAAGGAGAGAGAGACGAGGGAACAGGCTGGGGGTCGGGGAGCACAGATCCACCAGCAGCGGCTCTTAGTGCAAAAGGGTACATTATTGATTGGTTTAGAAGTTTCTAGAACCATAAAGAGGGAAAATACAGGTTAGTGTGGCGTCTCCGTCCACAGTAGCGACCCTAAAGCCCACCCACCCAGCCGCTCCCAACAGCCACTGCGGGGGGGCGGGGCTGGAAACAACACTGCAGATCTGCTCCTACCTGGACTTCTCTGGGTTTCTCTCTTTCCGCCTATAACAATCCCATCTCTTCCCTCGCAGTAAGTACACATTATTTTCCACTTAGAGAGGACAAAAATAAGCCCCGCCCTGGGGACCAAGAGAGCCTTTTGTTTATTCCAGGAAAGTTGGCTATGCATAGGAAAGCTGACAGGCAGTGGGGAGGGAGGGTTTGTAAAGCATTTGTGGTTCACATGGAGCCGCTGAGAAACACGTCATCCTCCTGTTGAAGCCTTACATCCCACATCCTTTTACTCCTTAATGAACATTTGTTTATGAATGCCTGCAACACATCCTGCGCCAGGCAGTGGGCCAATGTTAGCAGCATCTGGGGCAGGAAGGTGCCGACCTTCCCTTGGGCATTGGCCGTTCCCACACATTGGGCTCTGGTTTGAGGCGCCCACCTGAGATGCTTGCTCAGTGACAGCTGGAACACCCGCAGCCACCCGTGAGAAGACAGTTGGTCATCACTTACTCATCAGAGGACAGCACAGGGTGCCAGGCACAGTATGGGCACCAGGAAGGATCCATCCCTGGCTTCCCTGGTTCAATGTTCAGAAATTTCTGCTGTACCGGCAAGATGACACCAAATGTCGGCCCCTAGAGTCATCAGGGAAGACTGTGTGGTGTTCAAGGCCAGTCTGGGGGGTGGAGGGGGGAGACACATATTGGGTTCCAGGCCAGACCCACAAACGTAGGGAGATCCTGTCAATAACAATAACAAGAAAAGCCGCCGGGCAATCCCAGCACTTGGGAGGCAGAGGCAGGCAGATTTCTGAGTTCGAGGCCAGCCTGGTCTGCAGAGTGAGTTCTAGGACAGTCAGGGCTACACAGAGAAAACCTGTCTCGAAAAAAACAAAAAGGAAGAAAGAGAGAGAGAGAGAGAGAGAGAGAGAGAGAGAGAGAGAGAGAGAGAGAGAGAGAGAAAGGAAGGAAGAAAAGAAAGAGGGAGAAAGAAAAACCAATGTGCATGATGAATTACAAGGCCCCGAAGCCACCTCCCAGTGGTCAGCCGGAAGGAGAATCCTTACTGAGGGAAGGGCTGAATGCCCTCTTCCCATTCCTTGGGATGTCAAGAGTTAGTTATGAATGGACAACACCAGAGGATCCACTCTGAAAACGTGAAGACTGAAGGAGACCTTGGGGTAGAGGAGACTGGGGCTCTAACCTAGTCAGCCCCCAACAGCCTCCAGGGCTCTAGCCTAGTGTCTGTCTCGTCTGTGTCTATCTGTCACTGTCTGTGTCTCTGTCTGTGTTTCTCTCTCTCTCTCTCTCTCTCTCACACACACACACACGCACACGCACACGCGCACACACACTAGCCTCTAGCACTTGAGCCTAGTCACCTCTCCAGCAGGCTCTACTTGCCCAGCAGCTGTGGCTGGTCATCTGTCACGTAAGCATAGACGCTTCAGACCCTACACCTCCTTCTCATAGGTGGATCTTCAGGGGGCCCCAGACCCAGGGAGGGAGAGGCTTTGTATATCAAAAGACTCAGGAGCTCCATGATACTGGAAACCTTCCAAATCCCCTTCCAAATCCCCTTCCACAGCTATCAGAACCTAGCTCAGTATCCTGATAAAAATGAAGATATTCCAAACAGACACATGGGCCCCTCCCTTTAACTGTTAGACTGTTGAGACAGTGGACCCCATGGAATTGGGATTCCCATCCCCACCCCAGGTACCTCCTACTTGGAGAAGGAAGCAATGATGGGTCAGCGGTGGACCGGACAGCACCTTGCCTGCCATGCCTTGGCCAGGACAGCTTAGCCCTGCATACTTTGCCTCTATTTACATCAGAACCTCACGTTAGGGCCTCAGAGACAGACTCGGAGGTCACTGGGCCTCTTATTTGTTCTTCCCAATGTGGCCACACTAAATAAATGTGCCTGTTTCTGTAATTGGTCTATTGAGGACAGTGGCTGAACCTAGCTTGTTGAAGCTCCCTCCAGGAGCTCAGGCTCTGGCGCTAACAACCCTATGTAGGAAAAGCCAGCCCCAGCCATGTAAGGGAGGAAGTTACACACCCAGCCTAGCTTCTGGCCTGCATCTGCCTCAGGCCCACCCATGGCTGGCAGTTCCCCCAGAGGGATCTTCTCCTTCCCTGGTACCCAGGACAACGGACAGCTGGTAACCAGATGCCCCATGGTGGGGGGAGCTGCAGCCGTAGGATGCGAGCCTCTCTACCACATGTAGCCACAGCAGCCAGAGCACGTCTGGCCTAGCTCTGGGCACCAGGAGCTTGGCTTCTCTGCACGACTCTCCTATCCTGGCTCCTCCCTCATCCCCGATGCCTGGGCTTCGGCTCATGGCCTGCAGGCTGTCTCCTGGTCAACTGTCTCATTTCAAGGGAAATTCCTACCTCAGCCAGGAAGACGGTGAGACACAGAGGCCCAGTCAGTGAATGGAGTACCAGTGGTGTGCCTGGGCAGGTGTCCAAGGAGGTGACTGTAGATACCCAAAGTCCTCCGAAGCAGGCTGGGAATCCCAGTGGTCAGTGGTGACGAGGGGGCATCAAAACCCCTGCCACTACCCAGTGAGGTCAGGGTGTGTGTCTCACAATGGGTACCGGCTAGTACAGGAAGAGCTACCGCTGGCCGCACCGGTATTACACCATTGCTGTTTAACCAGGGCTCTGAGACACAGTGCCCTTCCAGGTTCAGAGGTCTCACCTTGAACACAGGCCAGTTCCTCCACAAACCAACCTCGCCTGCAGGGATCCAGCATGTCCCTTCCTGTCTGGGAAGGAGGGAAAGAGGAACCACTTCTGAAGGCCTCCAAGACTGCAGTCACCCATCAGAGGTCCTGCCAGGGCAAGGACCCAGGGCAGGGCCCTCAGAGCCAGCGCTAGCACCTGTGGGACTCTCTAGCTTTAAGCAAACTGCTCTCTGGAGAAGCCAGAATGTTTCTTGTACCTCATGAATGAGTCAGGGAGGTGGTGGGGTCCTATCCAGACAGGCACTGTATGTAGATCACTTGACATTAGTGGAAGACAAATTTTCAGTGACTACAACTGGACAAAATAACAGTCCCTAGGAGCCACCACTGGTCCAATATCCCTGGGACCTTCAAGGCCAGGGCCCAGGCTGCTCCCAAGTCCTTTCTCTCCAGAGAAGGTGGTGGTCAGTTAGAGGCTGCATCCTCCAGTGGACATTAACCTGCCCTTCTGGCTTCAGATTGTGACCTCAACCTCACCTAAACCCTAGAGCCTCAGCCACCCTCAGCCCTAGTAACTGTGACCCACCAAAGGGCCTGACCCCCTGTGAGTAAGAAACAGTGAGTGAGGGTGTCCCAAGTGAACCCATAGTTTCTACGAAATTCTTTTCATCTTTGTTTTGATGGATGAAGTTCAATGCCAGAATACTTGGTTTATGAGTCATGCTAATTATGAAGAGGGGGGGGGGTGGAGGGCCGGGCACCGGGAAGAATAACAGAAAGGAGTGTGTTCAGAAAAAAATTAATGCTGTGCTGGTTGCTCTGAATAGGGAGGTTACAGCCAGGAATGAGCAGTCACTGCCTTCACCCTCCAGGACAGGACAGCCGGTAGGGCCTGCCTCCTCCCAGGGGGAGGGGCTCCTGGCTATCCATGAACCTCAGAACATCTATTTTGAGTTCTCCGCAGTGGGGGGCAAGCAGGGAGTGTGAGTTTCTAGGAAATAAGATGGGACAGTTCAAAAGCTTGGTGTCTCCTGCCTGGGCAGAGAATCCAAGTTGAGCCCCGGGGAGGGAAGACACTATTTAGCTGGGATGCTTCCTGGTAGGCTGCAGGGCCTGGGCCAGGTAGGTCCTTAGGCAGAGCTGTGAGACACAGGGGGCACCGAGGTTCCCTTGTTCTCAGCCCTCTGGTTCCCTCTGCAGGTTTCCCTCCTCTCCAGTGAGCACTGGAGGGGCCTGGTAGAGAATACACAACTCCTCTCACACTCCTGTGCAGGCAGCACACAGTTGTTGCACTATAAAAAGCAGAGTCGGCAGTTTCTAAGGACGTCACTCACTCCCAGGGGGATCCCAATGACATTTCTCAGTTTTTCCTTTTTTTTTTTTTTTCATTGTTGTTTTCCTTTTCATTTGGTTACTTTGAAACTGCATCTCACTCTATTTTCCTTTGGTTACTTTGAAACTGCATCTCACTCTATTTTCCTTTGGTTACTTTGAAACTGCATCTCACTCATGGTCTCTGTCAGACCATGCTGTCTGGCTCAGGATGGCTCAGGCTAGGCTCAGGCTAGCCGCAGCCTTTCTGCCTCACAGTCTTGAGCCAACATATTCCGTGAAAATTAAAGTTGGTATTTGGTTGTGGCTGTTTCCAGTACTGGAGAAGCAACCCCTGACCTTTCACACGCTAGGCACTACACACCCTGCGTCTGATCCACATGCCGAACCCTGTTGTCAAAGCTGAAGAATCATGTTCTGTGGTCTCCATTCCAAGAAACAGGTCACAGGAACAGAAGGAGTCGGAGAGGCAGCTCCCTCTCACCCTTCCCAGAGACAAGGGTGGAGCCAGGAGTAGCTGGATGGGAGGAGGCTCTCCAGGGCAGGGAGCAGCCTGGGTGGGTGCATGAATAGATGGGGTGGGACTCAGGTTAACCTGTAAGTTACATCTTCACCCACAGAGATGCCCAGACTTGTGAGTCTAGGTGGACACAGGCTGAACAAAGGTCCTGGGGCATCTTAGAGTCTGCAGCCAGCCCTAGCTCAGGGCTACTCTTAGCACCATAGGCAGCTTTTTTCCTTCCCAGGAAGGTCCAAGGAGAAGGGATATTTGTTTTTTCCTGCCCAAACTGGATGTCCTCCAGGAACAGCGAGGCTGTTAGAAGAAGGGGCCAGAGTCCACACTTCCTGTTCAGTGTTGGGGTTCCAGCTGACCACTGACAGATGGGACAGACCTGATCCTAGCTGTCCCAGGTGATACGGACAGGCATGGGGTGGCACAAGCTGGGAACAGAGCTGCTCTTTCTCCTTCCACACCCTCTAAAGAGCATCCGGGTAAAAGAGAGACACCCCACAAAACAGTGGAAGAATGCATAGTTGGTCCTGTCAGCATCCTACCCGCTAAAGAGCCCGCCCCCTGCACGCTCCAGGGAGCCCCAACAAGCTGCCTCTCTGCACAGCCAATCTGTGCAGGGGGAATTAGCAAGAATAACTCAATGCTGTCCCCAAAACTTCTGCCCTGCTCTGTCTGCCCCTTTGCTGTAAGTCCACATCACATCTCACTCCAGAGAAAGCGTCTACTCAGTCACGCCTGGGCACCCAGATGAAGCCACGAAGACGGAGCTCAGAGGCATGGGAGTCCTTCCCGGTCTGTCCAAGCCACCTACCTCCTTCCAGCTGAGCCGGCTGTGCAATGAAATCCTCCAGCCTCTCAGGGCTCTCGGGGAGGCGTCTCTTAGAGCATCTCCCAGGGGCTGAGCCTTCTAGGCTAGGTCAGGAGGGGAAGCACAGACGTGTCAAAGCAGAGAGAGAGAGAGGGAGGGAGGGAGAGAGAGAGAGAGAGAGAGAGAGAGAGAGAGAGAGAGAGAGAGAGAGAGAGAGAGAGAGAGAGAGAGAGAGCCCGAGGGAGAAAAAAGTCCCCCAGGGGGAAACACTTAAGGAGGAGGAAAGGGGGAGGTGCAAGGCACAGCAGTCCCAACACCTTTATCTCCTCAGCTGCCTCCAAGGTCTCTTTGGCCAGAAACGGAAACGTGGTTTCTCTCAGAAGTAGAGGAAGAGAGGAAGAAAGAGGGACCAATACAAAGCGCCAACCCCAGCCAGATGTGAGTTGTGGAGGAGCCTAGACCGCTCCTAGTGCTTTCTATCCAAACAGCAGCCGCCAAGAATTAACTGTGTGTGTGCCCGGCTGGCTGGCTGGCTGACTGGCTGTCCCTACTTCTGGACGCCCCAGGGAGCTGGCACAGGCTAGAAGGGGATGGAGGTGGACGCTTCTGTTTATCTAGAGGTCTTTCCAGATGTGAAGGTGGCTGTGAGCCCAGGACGAGGATATTCCATGCAGGACAGAGACCTGCAAAAAGGCAGAGAATCTCAATTGGTGGTAGGAGCATTGATTTAGGTGTGTGAGTCCCAGCAGTGGTCCCATCTGAGACCCTTGCCATCAGGGCTACTTGTACTCCAGGGACCGAGGGTAAATTTGGTATCCATGATTCCTTTGTAGCAAAATGGCAGGTTGTGTGTTCATGCAAGTATGTATTGGAAGGGGATCACTCAGTTGCTAAGAGTCTAGAGAACCCTATGAGGCAAAGGTGGGCAGGCAGCATCTGGAGGGTCCAGGTCCTCCAGTGAAGCCCTGGAGTGTGGTGCTGGGCCAGCACTCTGCTCTGGACATTCCTTAATCTTACACACATGCCCTCGTGAGTCTCCTCCTGTGGGGATCATGTCCCAGGCTTCTACAGATCAGTCCCTCCTAGCCTCCATCCCCAAACACTGAGTCAGAAAGCTTGCTCTGGGATCTTATTACAACTCTAAAAGAGAGAGGATCTGAACTGAGATATGAAACTACCCTGGTGACATCAGACTCTGAGAGCGCCTTCTCCCTCCCCCTCCCTCTCCCCCTCTCTCCCCCCTTCTCCCCCTCTTCCTCTCCCCTTTCTTTTCTCCTCCCTCTCCCCCTTTCTCCCTCCTCCCTCTTTCTCTCCCCCCATCTCCCCCCCTTCTCCCTTCCCCTTCTCTCCCTCTCTCCATTTTTCTCCCTTTACCCCTTCCTCTCTCCTCTTTTTCTCCCTCCCTCTTTCCTTCCCCTCTCTGCCTCCCCTCCCCACCCTTCCTCCCCCTCCCACCCCTCCTTTCCTCCCTCCTCTCTCTAGGCAGGAGATGCTGGTTTGGGATAGCCCAGGCAAAACAAACAGGCTGCACTTTTCTACTCTTTGCTGTGCCAGCATAAAGAAGGGCCAACAGAATCGAAAGGGGAAGAGAAGGGGTGCAAGCCAGTGCCCCCATCATCTCCTCCCAAGGCTGGGCATAGAAAGGCAGACGTCAAATCCCAGAATGGCCCAGGATGGAAGGAGAAGAGGGAGGATTTGACGTCAGGCAGAAGTCTGTGAATTCCCACAGGCTTCTCCAGAAATTCCAAATCCAAGTGCCAACTCATGAGAAGGAAAGACATTGCTGGCCCTCTGGTACCCGGCGGAGCACTTAAGGACGCCTTCAAGAATACATAGATGTGTTCCACCAGAGATGTGGCCAGCCCCAACCTAGCAGCCCTGAGGAGAGTTCCTGTTGCTTGGCAAATATCTAAGACTGAGCAAATTGCATCCTTGGTTATCTATATAGGAAAAGGCAAAGACAAGATTCCCCTCATTCCTGTAAGTGACATGCCGCTTCCCACCCAGCACATGGACCCAGCCTGTCCCTTGTCTCTCTGTCCCCAACATCTTTCACAGTAGAGATGCCAGGGAGAGCAGGCAGCAGAAGCAAGAGGGACCCTTAACCCCACACCCCCTGTCCAGGGCTGCTGCAGGGTCAACAAAGAGTCTTGGAAATCTTGTGAGGAGAGAATGCAGCATTGCTTTTTATCATGGTCCCACCCAGAAGACTCAGCTTAGTGAAAACCTGGCTCAGAGCAGTACAGCAGGATTCATACAGTTGGGCATGTGACTCAGGAGAGGGACACACACACCCAAGATGGATTTAGGATGGAGGTTGGGAAAGCAGCACTCTCTAATGTAATTCTGAGATGCCAACCTGGGGGTCAAAAGCAGAAGAAAGGTTTAGAGATTCACCAGATGATGGTCAACTCCGCAGCTGGCTCATTCCAACAGGAAGTTCTGCATCCACCCAACTGGTTTCCAAACTCACAGGATTGGTGCCTCATGGACAAAGCCAAGCTGGACTCGGTGTCTCTAATCTGGAATCAACTGGGCCAGATGAACCAGAGTGAGATGGAGATTTCCCAGAAAGCGGCTAATGCAGGGGACCTGGAGCAGCCCTGACCATTCTTCAGGGCAATACATGAAGGTCATGTGGTTTCAGGACAGTTCAAGTCACATTGTACTATTAAGTTTATGTCAAACTCGGGGAGACCAAGACTTCAGGTTGTTTTGTATTTGGGAGATTTGGGGTGGGGTTTGGTTAGCTCGCTTCTGTTTTTAGTTTCTGGTTTCCTTTTGCAGTTGCATGTATTAACCAGGTATGCTGGTACATGCATTCAATTCCAGCCCTTAAGAGGCAGAGATAGATGGAACCCTGTGAGTTTGAGGCCAACCTGGTTTATTTAGCAAATTCAAGACCAGCCAGAGATACACAGTTAGACACTGTCTCAATAAGTAATCAAACAAACAGAATTACCGTGTGTGTGTGTGTGTGTGTGTGTGTGTGTGTGTGCCATCTCCCCATTCTTCTTTCTGATTTTTCCTCTGTGGCAGAGCCTCAGTAACCCAGTAACCCAGGCTGGCTCTCAGCTAATACCAATCCTTCTGACCCATCCTCCCAATTGCTGGGGTTAGATATGTGCACCACCATCCCTGGTGTGTTTGGGGAATTTTGGATAAGCAACCATGACTCGAAGCTTCTCACATGGTTAATAAAAGGGTTTAGGTACATAGGACATGTTACGATATCAATAAGTACTAGTATAACCTTCCTGCTTCCAGACTCTTAGGCCGAGCCCCCACATCTCCCAAGAGACTTAATTGGGACATGTTTATTTTCTTTGAGGTAGAGACTGGGAGAGGAGCAGCTTGATACTAAACACAGCAAAGGGAGCCTTGGGCACGACCCATGGTGCCTGAGTCAGAAGGCTCGGAGGCATGGAGAATTCTACAGGATGGGATTAGGAATGGAGTGTGTCTGAGAGGTGTCATCCCTCACCAACCACAACCCGATCTAGCAGGCAAACAGCCAAAGAGACTCACAAGGGCCAGGTCGAAAAGGCTAAGGAGTAAGAGAATTTATGTGTCACTGAGCTGGACAGCTGTCAGGCCCTAAAACCCTTTGTCGTCAATTTCATTTCTGCTTTGAAACTGTAAGAAAGACAGGAAATTCAGCAAGGCGGAGAATGCTTTGCAGATCTCCCGGTCTCCTTCCATCACTGCCACAAGCACCCCAAGCGGCCAGAACCTGAATGTTTCCCACTTAGCTCAAGCTGTCCCTCTGGGGCTCAGGCAAGGGTCATGGCGAAGCAAAACATAACAAATGAAGCCCAAGATGACTCAGAGCCCGGGTCAGTGGAGCCTGGGTCAGCAGAGCCTAGATCAGCACAGCCTGGGTCAGAGGTCATCATCCTGAGAACATGGGACAGATGTCAAGACCAAGCGCCGCTCCAGGGTCTCCCTGTCAAGTTCCAAAGTAAGCTATGTCTGCCCCAAATTCCCTAGCTACTGCACCTACACAAGGGTGTCTGGGCCAAGCAACAAAGGCTTCCTCCATATTCCCAACCGGCTCTCTCTCCTCAGACCAGGGCAGCTCCTGGGAGAAGAGCACGAGAGACGGTGGAGCATCCCTCCCTGCAGCCTACCACAGGGGCATGCTCTGCCCCGACATATTGTAGTGCTATATTTATTTGCTTTTGTGTATATATGTGTGTATGTGGTGTATCTGTTTGATGTTTTTTGGTCTGTGTGTGTGAGTGTGTGTGTGTGTGTGTGTGTGTGTGTGTGCATGTGTGTGCATGTGTGTGTGTGCGCGTGTGTGCGTGTTGGTCACTCCTCACCCGATTACCTTTGAGATCTCCATCCCCAAGCTTGTCCAGCAGGTGCTCTTGCACCCTGCTGAGGCGTCTCCCCAGTCCCGGCTGGGCAATTCTTTCCTTCTCCCTGGTGACATCATTCCTGCTGCTGTTCTCTGGTTTGGGGAAAGGGCTGTGAGACCTGGGCTGCTGTAGAGAGACACTGGGTCCCCAGTGAGCACAGCATGTCATTAGCAGCCCCATGTCTTCTCCCACTGGGGCCCTAACATTCTGCCAAGCCGGCTATTCTGGGCTCGTCTGCCCGGCTATCCCACAGGCAAAGGCTGGCTTTGCAAACTTTTGAATTCCATTCTGCAGGCAGGCTTCCATGGGTGGTGCTCCACTGCCAAGAGGGGGATGGGGGAACCGCTCAGAGATCCACAGAAGTTGCTGAAACGGGAAAGGAAACCTGGCATCCAGACTAGTCCTGGCCACGGGCCCGAGCTCATGGCTCCTGTCGGGCGCTGCCTGTTTTCTGGGAGGCCTAGGCAGGTGGAGCTCAGGATTGGCAGCTTAAGGGCTGGTACAGGACCTCACAGCTGGAAGGAAAGAAATGTAAGTAAGGACTGTCCCTCTGCAAGGTCAGCACACTCGGGCCGTGGCCGTTCACGCGCCTCTTGATGTTCATTCAGCCATTTAACCTCCCCGTGCCTCAGTTTCTCTGTCTCTACTAGCTCCCTCCGTTTTGGTAAAACATGTCAGTTCACACAGAGGCTTGAAACGACCCTGATGTAATTATCTTAACCTGATAAATAAAGTGACATCGCCCCCTGGTGGAAGGCACAGTCCTAAGCGCTTAACTAGGAGGAGCTGTGAGAGATTGAAAGAAGGGATGGCCAGAGTGACAACCGACCATTATACAGAGCAACAGGAACAAAGTGTGCTGAAAGGCTGTGTGTAAGGGGCAGAGGAAGCCCTGATTGAGTGGAGGCCTGAGTGGAGGTGTACTGTTGACATGGGCATGGCTGTCAGGGACCCCAAGGCCCAGACCCATCCTGACGTCCAAGTGCAAGTGTTTGACAAGTGCATACAGAAACTAGCAGCCGCTGCTTCCTTCTGCAGAGACGGCTGGCCTACAGACTCCTCCCACAGAGACTAGGTAACGTGTCCCTGTGCTGTAGCTAACAAACATACTTGAGGTCCTGGCTTGATGTAGTTATTGATTCCATTCCATCTGAGTGCACACAGCACACGAGCTTTTCTGTATGTGTGTCTGTGTCTGTCCTTTCTTCATGTCCTCACTACCTCTAGTCCAAGGTGTTCTGAATGTGGCAGAGATGCTGGGGCACAGACCATGATACCTCAAGGAATGGTGTGAAGTCCTCCGGGCTGAATGAGGAGCGACGGAGAGACCCTTAGAAGCAAAACCTCTCTCAACCTTCTTCAGCTCTCCTGTCTCTACTCCTCTTTCCCCATAGAAAGTAGAACCCCTGTCCCAGAAATCCTGCCACGAAATCCAGAAACAACATAGAAGCTTTCCCACCTCTCTGTGCAGAAGCTGGCTATCGAAGAAGTTCTCCGACCTACAAAGTACAGAGAGTGAGTGGCTGTTAGGTACTCAGCCTTAGATGGGCGATCTGTTTCAACCGCACTCCACACAAAGCTCAGGGAATTGTGGAAGAGGAGGTGGAGAATGGGAGGAGTGCCGCTGTAAGCTGCTGTCTTCTCGATAGGGCACGACAGTTATGGTTACCCACAGGATCAATCTGGGAAGGTCAGTCGACTTCCCAGCAGGTAGCACTAAGAGGAGGGGGGAGCTGGAAGTGAATATGATCAAGATACATTGTAGACATGTATGACATTGTCAAGCAATGCATAAAACATTCTTTTTTTTTTTAAGGCTTTTTTTTTCTGTAGGACTGAAGAGATAGCCCAGGAGTTACGAGCACTTGCTAAACCTGCAGAGGACCCAGGTTGGATTCCCAGTGCCCACATGGAGACTCACAGCCATCCGTAGTTCGAGTTCCATGGGATCCTACTCCCGCTTCGACCTCCATGCACCAGTCAAGCACACGGTGAATATGCATAAGGGCAAAACAATCAGACACAAAACCAAAGGAAGAAGTTGTTCTTTAAAAATATATATATATTTATTTTATTTACATGAGTACACTGTAACTATCTTCAAACACACCAGAAGGAGGCACTAGATCCCATTACAGATGGTTGTGAGCCACCATGTGGTTGCTAGGAATTGAACTCAGGATCTCTGGAAGAACAGTCAGTGCTCTTAACCACTGAGCCATCTCTCCAGCCCCCAGAAGTCTTTCTTAAAAGAGGAAGTTTACATATTTTTGAAAAGTCTTCTGACCCATCTTGTTTGGTGATATCCCACATGAACTTCAAGCCAGAAGGAGTCTTGTTCCCCACCTGGCCAATGTTGCTGCAAAGGGCCAAGGAGACACCAAGCAAACATTCCTGCCAGTTCCTCCCACTAGATCCTCTCACCAGCCCCCTACCCCCCCCCCGCCACTAAGTCCTCCCAGTGGGTCCTCCCATCAGATCCTCCCATTAGGTCCTCCCACTAGGTCCCCCACTAAATCCTCCCACTAGGTCCCCCACTAAATCCTCCCACTAGATCCTCCCACTAGGTCCTCCCACTAGATCCTCCCACTCATCCTAATCCCATTAGGTCACATTCCTTTTGTCCAATCATGTTTATATATGCAGTTCCTTCTTCATCAAATCCAAGCATTAAAATAATGTTCCCAGGCTAGAGCTGGAGTTCAACTGGTAGAATGTGTGCTGAGCATGCCAAAGCCCTGGGCGCCATCCTCCAGCCATTCACCACACAGACCAGGTGTGATGGTGCACACCTGTAATCCCAGACACTCGGAAGGTTGGAGTATCAGTTCTGGGGTCATCCTCAGATGTATAGCTAGTTTGAAGACAGCTTGAGCCACGTGTTTCCCGGGATTCTCTGGATTTTGAAGGTTCTCATTTCTTAAACAGAGATTTTGTGAATATGATGTGCTATTCTCTCGCTGCCTGCATTTTGTTACTAGAGTGTAGGCTACTCCATGGAGGGTGAGGAAGTTCAGGTACTTTTCCGATCCTGTGGCAGCTATGACAGCGTCTCCCATAATGCAAAGAAGAATGCAGATCTTCTGGCTTTTCTTAGCCATGGAGCCACTGCAGACTGCTGCTCTGGAGGACATGTACTCACTCCTGCATGAACACGTACTTTGGGCCAGTAGGTTTTCTTCTAGGAATTTATCCTAGGTACATTTTATAGTTGTGCTTTAATAACACAAGGATATTCCCTGAAGTATTGTTGAAATGTGAGATTTTAGGTATTCCAAAAGAATGTTTTAGGGTGGAATTAAATAGCTTCCCTATGGTCTTGGGTAGAAGACTGTATATGGTAAAAAACCTCATTGGTCTCCTGACTCTACAGGAGTAATTCTATTCAAGGTCCCTAAAGGTCAGTTGCTGGGTAGTTGCAGGACTGTGTCATTCAACTTCTGAAGCTTGCAACGAGATGATGAGAAAGAAGTGTTGAAGCTGGTAACAAAAGTATCAATGCAACCCAACATCTCCTAAACAGACCTGTGTGCCTATGGAAACATCATTCGGATAAGGTTAGTATTGCACAATAGCAATACGGAAGGGATGGATTTCTTCTTAAAGAGATATTACCATAGCTACAAAAGAATTGCACACCGTCTAAAAGATATGACAGGGCTGAGAAGAAAACTCAGCTGGCAAAGTGATAGACTTGCAAGCACAGAGGTGAATCCACTGCCCAGAAATCATGTTACGAAAATGATGGGTGTGGTGTTGCAATCCTGGTGCAAGGGGTACTAGAGCTTCCTGGGACTCACTGGGGCTCAGTGGCCAGCCAGGCTAGCCTACTCAGCCAGTTCCAGGCCATCCAGAAACCGAGGTTGTCCTCTGGCCTCTAGGGGAACGCAAGTGCACCTGTGAATATATAAACCCACACAGATGCGTGTTCTCTCTCTCTCTCTCTCTCTCTCTCTCTCTCTCTCTCTCTCTCTCTCTCTCTGTGTGTGTGTGTATGTGTGTGTGTGTGTGTGCGCGCGCGCGCGCGCGCGCCCCTGGAACACCGACTCTGCCATCTCTCATAAAGGTTAAGCTGGGCAGAACTGAGCAATGTATTATTTAGAGTTGCACAGCTATGTGTTGTCTGCAAAGGAAGGCTTGAGAAAGATGAGCACAGTATTCGGGACCATGCCTCCCGTTGCAGGTGTAAGGAGAGGAGCTGGGAATTGGAAGGAATACCTAGAGTGCTTTAAAAATCCTACGAGCAATCTGCTATTCCGAGTGGAGAAGCTGTAACAAATAGAAGGTGGCTGATTGGGACTTGGTTTGGTCTGACACGAACATCAGAGAATTCAAGAAAGATGGCCTGCCAACCCAAGCACAGAAGAGGGAACCCAGCACATTTCTATTTTTCACATGTAATTTAGTATATATTCTAACGTTAGTTAGTGTATGTCCCAGAGGACAAAAAGGGGTGGAAGAAAGGGTTGTTTTTCACCGTGTTGGGTTACATATTTTGAATTCGTCCCAACTGTGCATCGGTTACTTCCCAGAAGGCTTTTGGGAGACTCAGGGATGAGGCTGAAGTCAGGAGGCAGGGCTGACTCTCTCCATGGTTGATGAGGGCCTCTTAAAGTCCTTACATGCCACCACTGTCTAGGACTGAGCCGGTATCACACAGCACAGAGCTCAGGGCAAGGCAGGCTGGGAAAAGATGAACCGGGGTCCTCCGTTTGTAAGGGCTATTGACTACAGTCGGCGGCGGGAACACACCACCATCCTCTGGTCCTGCTGTGGAATCTGGTCAGCATTGGCTATGACCAGCTGGAACTGCTCAGAAGAGGGTCTGAGGACTAGGGCGGCAGAGAGGAGTCCTAACTTCTAAACTTCCTGAGACGAAGGTCGGGGGGACCAGGCAAAGAACCCTGAAGCTTAACTGGGGAACGACAGACAACTCCTTTGCTGGATTTCCGCGCCTCAATTACAAGCTCAAGCGAAAAACTACGATTCCCAGCAGCCCGGCGCTCAGTGCGCAGGCGCAGAGCAGAGACTGGGTGGGCGAGTAGAGGAAGACACATAGAGCAAAGGCTGCCGGGAAGACGTGGCTGTAGGCAACCGAGAGTGCGGCGCAGGAAGACACTTAGAGCAGAGGCTGCCGGGAGCGCGCGGCCAGAGTGAGGCGCAGGCGCAGAACAGAGACTGCCGGGAGCGCGCGGCGGGGCGGAAGTGGCCGCCTGCCCTGTCCGGCCCTACGCAGGTAGGCGGCAGCCCGCAGGCTCCGGAGCCAGGCCCTCAGTGGGTGAGTGACGGTGCGCCCGCGGCCGGGTGCCCTCCCTCGCTGTGTTCTGGGGCCTGTTGCCACCCGCATCCGTCCGGCCCGGCCCCAGGCACCTCAAACTCCCCCCCGCAGCTAGGCTGTGACGGGTGCCGGACAGACAGACGTCTTTCCCCCTCTGGCTTGTGTGGGAGACCTCCCCTTTCTGATGAGGGTGCCGTGCTGAAGTAGTGCGAAACTTCTTCCTCTTCTGACTAGCATGCTTCAAATGCCCCTAGCGACAGTACCTTCCCTCCCTCCCTGCCTGGCCTGGGCACGGGCTCTCCAGTTTGGCACTTGATCACCTCTCTAACAGACCCACCTACGCACCCCATCCTCACCTGTAACCGCCCACTTCCTTGCTCCTGTCCTGGCTCTTCTTGCTGTCATCTAAGATTGGACCTTCCCCCTAGGCAGCATAGTGCACTATCCTTTTTTACTACCCGACTACCGACACCCCCTGCTTCTTCTGCACACCCCCTAGTCCCTTTCTGCACATACAACCCTAATCTCGGCTAGACTCTCCCAGCCTCGAAGTCGGGCATCACCTGGTCCATCCTTACAGAGCTTCCTGCCCCTAGCACCTGTGACATTCATACGCCTCCAGTAAACCCAAGCACCTTTCTGCAGTCACTCGGGAGTGCCTCAGTAACCAGCTTCATTTCCCAGTTCCATCTCAGGTCTATATACTGGACAAAGCTTAGACCTGGGAACCTGGTCTCACGGTGTCAGTGGGGCCTGACTGACTAGATCTTACAAGCTCCCAAGACTGTCCTGCATGTACTGCAGACCCTGCCTTGGGAACTCCTTCTCCCTGCCCCTCTGGGGCTTGTCTGAGGACCATCCTTCTGGACTGGGCTACAGGCCCTCCTTTGAGCTGCTCCCTAGACCTCGGCCTAGCAGTCTTGCTGGAACCCGTGAGCACAGCCTACTTCCTTCTGGATAAGACAAGGGATCTCTGTCACATAGAGCCCAGAGCGTCTTTGCTTGGCTAGAGACAGAATTCTGTGTGCTTTCTTGCTTTCTTTGTTCCATTTGACCTGTTATAAAAAAGTAAATGCTTCTTGCAACTGAATGGACCATGTACTGTGACCATATTGTCCCTCAGTCCCCTTTACCACGTAATATGCACCAGTGTGTCCAGGAATGCATGACATCCTCTGCCTGCTGAGCAGCGGGGACAGGAGGAGAGGTCTAGAGAGTGGAAGAGGCAGGTGTCCCGTTGCCACCCACCTGACTGTGGCATGTGTGCCCATGAAGCTCCCACAGATACGTGCGACCCTGTCACCTGAGCCTTGGAACATCCTTCGCAGTGTGGCTGTCTTCGCCGTGGCCATACAGGTAGGTGTTCCAGTGCGTGTTAGTATCTGTCCTTTGAGGACAGTGGATGGCAGTCCACACTCCTTCCCCTCTCTGTCAAGAGGCATGAAAATACCTATTAGAAGCCAGTGAGTGTTGAGAATTTCTGGAAAGCTTGTCTTAAATGCCAACACTGAAGGAATTAAAACCTTGTATACTGACTTTAAAGACTTTATATTGGCTTTTCTTTTCATCAACACAAGACAGATTGTCTAGGAAAAATTAATAATAACCCTGATCCTAGAGAAGTCCACATGCAATGAAATAGAAACTCAAGGCAGCTCCCGTGCATTGAGAGTGAGCAATTGTGAGCAGTAAAGTGCAGGTGAGCGTGAGCTGAGAGCCATCAGGGTGGTTCTGAGGGTCTTGCCTTGTCCCCCAGCCAGCACAGGGCGGGGGCGGGGGAGCTCTGGGACAGTGTGGGCTGTGTCCAAGGGTGCAACTGTGTATTCTGGAATTGAGTTCTGGTCTGGGTTGGACTGGGATTGTCAAACCCCTGTGTTTTCAGGCATGCTGTGTTTGGGGTATCACTTTGACCTGGAGGGCAGCTCCTTTGCTAAGTCCCTCCCAGGGCACTGGGGATGCAGACTAAGCAGAAGCAGCAGCGTTGTGATGCCACAGATGCAAGCCGGGGAGGGTTCTGAAGCCTCTCTGCCCACACTGGGAAAGGACTGATGTGAACTGTAATGAGCCTCAAGACGCTCGTGTCTACCTCACCCCCTAGCCTGTGAGCGTGCTGCATTGCCCAGGGAAGTTAAGGCTGGAAATATCTCACCGGGAAACAGGGAGGGCTCCCAAGGGGCAATGTGATCTCAGGACCCTTAAAGCCACAGTGTGAGGCAGAAGAGCAAGAGGGAGTGACTGGCTCAGGCAAAGAGCTCCTGGTGCTCTCAGTACTGCTGGTTCTGAGCAGGGAGGAAGGAACCACAGGCAGGGACTGAGGCAGAGGCCATGGAGTGGGTCTTCCCCAAGACCCTGAGAAAGGAACCAGCCTTTGGGTGTTGCCCAGGGAGGCCAAGCCAAACTCCTGCAGGGCTGGGAAATAATAGTATGTGATGTTTCAGCTGCCCTGTCTACAGTAATTAGTTACAGCCCCATGACACTAACACACTCCTCCTGAGCAGTTGACTTAAACACGGGCTGAATAATTCAACTGTCCCAGTAGTACAAAGGTTGACTCAGTGTGTGTGTGACCCTGGGGTGTGGTGCAGATGTCGGAGATCCCGGAGCCACACTTGGCTGTGAGTCGGATCTGAGTGTGAGGAGGAGTGGCCTCTGTGGTCCTTAGAGCACACATTGGCTTTCTTCCTCATCTCCCTGGACCGTCCACTTGGTCTAAGTGGGGAATGGAATTCTTTGGTACAGTGCTGAGCTTGGCAAAAGCACAAAACCAGGAGCCAGATTCCACGTCACAGTGCCTAGCCTGTGGCTGTGCACGGGTCTGTGCCCCCTAAGGCCCTGCCATCAGAGGCTGCTGGGAAGCCTGGGCATCTGCCTACTTCTTCCCCAGCAGTCGGTGCTGGCCATGGGCTCTGCTGTACCGTGTGGTAAGGAAGCAAGCTTCAAATAGAACAGAGTAGACATCTGAGGCCTGTCCACGCTGGTGTGGATGGAGTAGGGAGCCCTTTCTGCAGGAGTGAGGCGTGGTGGCAAGAGAGTAGCACTGGGCACTGCCCTTCCTTGATCCTGGAGGGGAGGAGCCAGCCGCCTTGAACCTGTTTGAGCCTCCACCTGTCACACAGGCCACTCGTGAAGGAAGCAGAGAGACAGGTCATCTTGGCTGTAGTTCCACAGGGTGCTGTACAGACCCAAGGGTGCCCATGGAGGTAGGTGCCCTCTGCCCATGCTCTTCCTAACAGTTAGGCCGGCAGCTCTGGCAGAGAAAAACACTTCCTCTGTGTTGCTTATTCCTCTGGTCATCTAGAAATGTCCTTTGGTGAGGACAGATGGATTAGTGTGTCTCATGAGAAAGTGAGGTATGGCCTTGATGTTTTATGCCTGAGGGTAGTTAGCTTTTCAACACCCACTGTGTAAGAGGGGCGGGGAAGAAAGGGGACCTGGTGCCATGTAACACTGGAGCAAGGTTGGCTCAGGAACAAAGCGGCTGCAGGGTGCCTCTGAGCTTGGGCGTGGGGGAGAGCCTGTCTGCGGGCTCGGGACCAGCACCCTTAGCCGGCTTGGAAGGACCCTGACCCAGCTCAGACCAGGTGGGCCTACTTCTGTCACAACCATGCAGACTCCTGAATGACCTCAGGGTCCTTCTATGGGGCTGTTGTCCATTTGCCCCTCGCTACCACAAGGCTCCTGTCTTGTGGCCTTGGCAACATCTACAGCCACAAGACATAGTAAGTCTTAGCCACAAAGCAGCCAGGGTCTGAGGACATCAGCGGAAAGGCAGCTGACTTGGTGCTCTTTTCCTAGCAAAGAAAAGAGGAAGGCCAGGGATAGGGTATAGAAAATGGCATATACTGTAGCCTGAGGTGGCCCACATCCTCATGCACAGGTCTAGAGAGTCACAGACTCAGAATTCTTGGTTCCATTGTCTTGCCACAGGGCCAAAGTTAGGATGTCCCAGAGCTGTTCCTAAAGGCTCTGGGGAGAACTCAGTCTTTGTCCTCCCAGCTACGCGGCTTTCCTTGGCTTGGGGTCATATCAACACTCAGCCTCTGCTTGTGTGGTCATTCACCTTCTCTTTCACTTGCTCCTCCCAGCCTTTTGTAGAAAACACATGTGAGAGCTCAGCACTCAGGAGGCTGAAGCAGGAGGATTGTCTTGAGTTCAAGACTAGACTGTCTTGAGAATGAAAACAGACACCGTCCATTGCACTGGTTAGCCGTCCATTGCACTGGTTAGCCTCTTCTCTGAGGCCTTCAATTGCTCCTTCAAAGTCTGCGCTGGCCTGGAAGACTCCTGGACAGGGGACAGTAGCAGCCTCCCCCAGGAGGGAAGACTTACTGGGTGAGGACACATGGCCAGAGGGAGACTGCACAGTGAAGCAATAGTTGTCATGCACTTTCAGGAGGTTCCAGATGGCTCTGTGTGGTCAGAGGACATGTGCATCCAGGTGGAGGGAGCACACGTGCCGGGGTCTGGGCACATGGACTCTGCACTGCAGAGCTGTTCTCGTCTGAAGTCATGGTTTGTGGGAGGCTGGGCTGAAAAACAAAGTGAGGTGCTCTGCAGGCTGTGACTGGTAAGGAGAGCTTGTAGGTGAGAAGGGCAGACAGGCAGACCCCTCCTCCGCATCTGGCTTTATTGTCAGCAGGTCTGGGAAGGATGCTGAGTGAGACCCTTGTAAGGGAAGTCATTGTGTGACAGCTCGTGACTGCTAAGTGGCAGAACCACAGCTTGGACTCTAGAGGTCTGAAGTCCAAGTGAGACAGAAACATGGCTGGGGGAATGGGACCAAGCTGAACTGATGCCTAGGTAAGGGGAAAGAAGAGTGCAGATGCCCCTAGGTTGGTCCTCGGGGCTGGGCAGCCCTTAGTGTAGAGAGTTCTGCCAAGAAGCTGATTTGATACCAATTGGCCTGCCTAGGGGAGGTGCCTAGGCTACAGAGATACCTAGAATAAAGAACGTGGGACTTGCTAGCCCCTGGGCCAGCAGAGACATCTCCCTGTCTCTAGGACAGTGTTTGGAGAGGCACAGATAGCCCAGGTATGCAGACCTGGGCATAGGGCTGTAAGAAGGAGGAGGAAAGGGCGGGAATGTGATATTCTTGAGGTGGTCGGCAGGGCGCTGGAGCGGGGCAGGAGACTGCTCCTGCATGGACTCCCAGATCTTCTGTTCACAAAACAAGCTGAGTGCTCAGTGTCCCTGAGAGGGCAGTCCAGGAGCACACATGAGCCAGCCAGGTGAACAGGATGCCTGCAAACCAAGGGAGGGGCTGGGACACCAGTGTCAGCCCATTGGGGTAGCCCATAGAGCTCTTCCTGAACAAAGATGTGGGGATATAGGCTGTGGCTCACAGGAATGCAGAGTTATTGATCAGGGACAAGTTTGAGGGTTCTAGAGACTAAGGACAATGGCGTGTCATGGTGTTTACCACTCTACACAACAGTCATGTGTTTTGGGCCTGTGGCTCATGTTGGGCAGCTGAGTGGCTAGTTCCTCAGGGCCTTGATCTAGAGCTGTGCCCTTTCAGATGACTAAAGGAACCTCACCATGGTGTTGATCAGTCAGCCCCTCAGCTGGTGCATGCTGATTGTCTCTTGGCTCCTAGCTCTGAGCTGCGTGCCAGAGCTGGAGCAGGAAGCCCTGACTTGGTGAGGCTCCCAACAGAAGGAGAGCAGATGGGGGAGTCTCCCAGGACTCCTTGGGTGTGAGTGAAGCAGCCATGCAGAGAGGGGCAGGTGTCTGGGCCAGTGGAATGGTGTGAGGCTTGCTCTGGAAGTGAAGACTAAGAGGGAGGACCATTGAGCCGTGGATGGTTACATAGCAAGTAGTGCAGGCTGGGGTGGCGGCAAAGGGCTCTCGGAAGAATAGCTGTAGAGGAACTGGGGACTGCTGGCATGTTTGGGTGAGCGGCGCTCCTGCAGATGAGGGACCACTACAGGAAGGAAAGGATTGAGGCCACTTCTTGGCACTGTGTGACAGTTTGAAGTATAACATTTACACCCAAACTGTGACTTTTGTTCCTGGTTTCCATGGGGATTCTGACTTGCTGGCAATGTTTGTGGTAGCCTCAGCTATTCCTGAGGAGGATTGGGATAGTCACCTTGAGGTTGGAGAACTCAGACTTATATTTTGAAATAGTGTCTAAGGTGCAAGTTGGAATTGGAGCGTGGCAGTATTTGACTCTTGGCAGGGCTCAGCACCATGTCCGGGATGAGGATACAGCACTACAATCCTGGGTCCAGCCTCTGATGCCATAGCCATAGAGAGGAGTGTGTGAGGCAGAGCCTCCTCCCAAGGAGGTCCCACCAGCATGGGCTGGGGACACTTTGGGGTGACCAGTTCTGCAGCCATTGCTAAAAAATGGCTACCTTGCCAACTGGTCTTAGCACAGGAGCCCCAAAGTGCTCAGAGCCTTCTCCTCCTGCCTCTGCTGTGAGCAGCAGGCTCTGCACCCACTGTTCTCCTTGGACCTGACCCTGGGCACTAAAACCTGAGCGCGGCCAGGACCGGTGACCTACGGCATGGGCACAGAGCACCTCTGTAGCTCCCAGACACCCGAACCTTGTAGTTGGAGTTCATGGGCACCCCACAATCTAAAGCTACTGGAACCCCAAGCCCTTTCCAGGTGCTGCCTGGCAGCATGTACCCATCAAGTCCCCTGAGGTGCTGTTCTCGGATCTGTTGAGGCAGTGACAGTGGCTGTGGCTGGTATGCTTGCAACCCATAAGGGAAATGCCGTGCTGCATCCAGATAAAGGATGGAGGGGCTGAGAGCAGCCCTGGCCACGCTGGAGCTAGACACCTTCACTACAGCCAGCACTGGCTTGGAGGCTTTGTGGCACTGGGCTTTTGAGGTATGGTAGGAGAGGCAGGGCATGCAGTGAGGGTTGTGGAGGTAGAATTCCCAGCTTCCTCCAGTGCTCTGGACCTGTAGCTGTGCCATAGTGTAGAGCCCAGCTTGGGCCTGGAGCCAAAACCATGCACCAAGTTCGTAAAGTGAGCAACATGCAAGACTCAGTTCCTGTACCTGCTTGTGTTAATAGAAAAGTGCCACGGACTGCATCAAAACCAGCAGCAGTGTATTCGCCCGCACTACCTTGAGTTTGCTTTGTATTGAAACAGTGCAGAGCCTGCCCAGGAAGTAAAGACTCAGTGGCCCCAGGCTGCAGCGTGAGAGGCACTGAGGTGCTGGGGCTGGGCAGCAGTGAGTGCTGGGAGACCTGGGCATGGGGTGGCTGGGGAAGTGAGGTGAGTCTCCCAGCGGGCAGCCACCTCACTAATGCTTCATCTGACTACCTGCTGGGGTCAGGTTCAGCCAGGACTGCACTGCCAGGAGGAGCTGTCTTGCTTGAGAGACCTTGTGTAACCCAGGACTGGAGAAGTAATGTCTTCCACAGCCCACTCACTGCTCTCCTTTTCCTGACTTAGGTCCTGTCCAGAGTGCAGTCTGATGCCCATCCAGCCCTTTGACCAGCGGGAATGGAATGAGCCTATGCACTCCCTCCGGATCAGTGTAGGGGGCCTTCCTGTGCTGGCATCCATGACCAAGGCCACGGACCCTCGCTTCCGCCCCCGCTGGCGGGTGATCCTCACGTCCTTTGTGGGTGCTGCCCTCCTCTGGCTGCTGTACTCCCACCATCAGGGCCCAGTGCCAGGCAGGCCCCCCACCCACAATGCGCACAATTGGAGGCTCAGCCAGCAGCGCATCTCTCATTACAACGACACCTACCCCCTCTCCCCCCCACAGAGGACTCCAGGTGGGATTCGGTACCGAATCGCAGTCATTGCTGACTTGGACACGGGGTCCAGGGCCCAGGAAGAAAACACTTGGTTTAGCTACCTTAAGAAAGGCTACCTGACCCTGTCGGACAGCGGGGACAGGGTCAGCGTGGAGTGGGATAAAGACCACGGGGTCCTAGAGTCCCACCTGGCAGAAAAGGGGCGGGGCATGGAGCTCTCAGACCTGATTGTCTTCAATGGGAAACTCTACTCCGTGGATGACCGCACAGGGGTCATCTACCAGATCGAAGGCACCAAAGCAGTGCCCTGGGTGATCCTTTCTGATGGCGATGGAACTGTGGAGAAGGGTAAGTGAGCCCCTGCCGTGGGCCGAGCTCTTCTCAGCTGCCACTTTGGCGTCTGGCAAAAGTGGCCTAAGGGAACAAGGGTTTCCTTTGGCACAGTCTGCGGGTGTGGCCCATCATGGTCGGTGGGGAGTCACAGCAGCAGGTGTGGGAGGCGTCCACAGGAAGAGAGATGAGCCCATGCCGTGGGGCCACCTATGTCAGGGCGGGCCTTCCTGCCCTTGTTAACACAATACAGAAACTCCCTCACCTGCATGCCTAGAAGTTTGTTTCCATGGCGATAATGAATCCCATCAAAGTGAAAGTGACACTCAAGATCTAGCTCAGACAGTGACCCAAGTGCCTGTCAAAGACCCTGCATACCCAGGTGACCCTTGATTCAGCTCGGCCCACAGCAGAGCCTTAGGGGGCTTACATGAAGCTGTTTCTAGAACTCTGAGCTGAGCACTGGGAACCTGCTGCTGAATGGGAAGCCCTTTTCAGAATGAGCCAAGGCTATGTCCATTGCCACCCTCACCCCTTCTGGGACCCTGGTCCTTGTCATGTCTTCAGAGGTGTCTTAGGATCACACAGTATGATCCCCAGCAGGTGGCTCACCTTCAGGGCTGGATACCCAGTGATTTACTGCCGTCCCAGGCTCTAATCTCAGTTTATTGGGACCACAGGTCAACTGCTGCTACTCAGCCTTGCTCTGAGCCCACCCAGTACAAGGGTCTGTATGCTGAGCAGCAATGACTCCTGGGAACAGAATCTGATATTAGCTTCATGTGTAGCAGGTAGGACTCAGGATGGGGGGACAGAGCTATCTGAGCCTTTGGCAGCTCTAATCTGTGCCTCACAGCAAGCTGAAGACCACTACAGACTTCCTGCAGTGGAAGGAGGGCCACAGCAATCACCCCCTGTACTGTCTGCCCAGCCCTGCCTGGGTGATAAAAGTCTTTTGTGTTTGTCCAAGGTTGGGCTCTGGGGAGTGGCAGTCTCCACTTAGGTACAGCGGTTCTGTTGCTCACCCATTTCCTGCCCGCAACCATAACCGGCAGCATTGTAAACTTCTGTTGTGTGGGGCAGTTCTTCCCCTTGAGTAGGAAGAATGCAAGTAATCGGATGCTAAGGATGCTAAGGCTGAGCTGTGGCTGTTTATCCAGAAAGGTCAAAAGACTAGCCGATGGGGCAGCTGCTCATGGAGGCAGCTCAGGGGACTTGAGAGGTCTCTGGGGCTACCAGGAACCAAACCAGGCCCTTAGAGCCACTCTAGGGTGTCAGAAGCTGCCATCCTCCTGCAGCCAGAGCTTCCTAGGGGCTAAGGAGCTTGCAGGGACGTTGGAGATAGCATGTTTGGAAATGTTAGGAAGGAGAATGTATTGAAACTATGTAGGCTTCATTGCCAGCCTGTATCAGGAGGCTTGTATAAGGTCAATTAGTTGAAGGCAGCTTTGGAGTAGATGCTCTGACGTAAAGACAAGGGTGGAAATGATCACTGCCTTGTCCTGAAGACCCTGTCATTCTTCTTCCTCACATGATGATAGTCTAAAACCCTGGCCAGTGAGAGGCAGGAAATGGGTAGCCCTGTGGTTAGGTGTAAGCTGTGGCCCTTGGTGGCAGACAATGGCTGCACACAGCCTGCTTGACCACCTGTAGCACACGCAGCTCCTGGGGCTGCTGGCGTCACAAGAAGTGGGATGGGGCTGCCAGTCCTCGGAAGCTGAAGGCTGGCTGGAGAAGTAGCACGGGAGGTCTGGGAACCGTCTAGTGTGGCTCTACAGTGGTCACACGTGACAGGGCTCTTGGAAGAGAAGGGGTAAGGAAAAGGAGGACATGGACTCCAGGACCCAGCACAGGGCTTCCTGTCTCAGCCTCCAGTGAAGCTCAAGGGTGGTAACTTCTGAACACAGCTGACAGCAACACAGGCAGGAGATTGGCAGGGTGTGGGAAGTAGGCCCAGGGTCTCAGACTTGCCTCCTGTTGCCCCAGGTTTCAAAGCTGAATGGCTTGCTGTGAAGGACGAACACCTGTATGTGGGCGGCCTGGGCAAGGAGTGGACCACCACGACAGGGGAGGTGATGAACGAGAACCCTGAGTGGGTGAAGGTGGTAGGCCACAGGGGCAGTGTGGACCACGAGAACTGGGTGTCCAGCTACAACGCCCTGAGAGCAGCCGCCGGGATCCGACCACCAGGTAAGACGATTCTCTCTACGTGCCCCAGTATCATGCTCTCACAGCTTGCTCAGCTTTGCTGAAGATGCTGATTCACCGTATCCAGTGAGCCATTTGTCTCTGTCCCTTGCTAGCCCTAACAGGTGACCCCTCATCCACAAAAAGCCTGCCTAGCTTGGGGCCCTCATAAACACAAGATAAGTAGGCCTGAGCTGCCATCCCCTGGGCTCTGAGGAGTGTGACCTTTGAATGAAGCTGAGGTGTGAGACAAAGGGCAGCAGGGAGCCAGACCCAGAGAGCTCTCCCATGCTGCAATGGTGAGCTGGTGCTTCCCTCGGCCTCAAACACTGCTGGTGAAGGCTGCGGGCCCTGCAGGGACATAGGGCAGCCAGTGAGGGATGCTCTGCAGACTCAGTGTAGCTTTCTGGCTGGGCTGTAGTGGCTGCATGGTTGTCCCAGGTCGTGGAGAGTAGGTGCAGAGCTTGAGGTTAGAGGGAAGATGGAGTGAAGCCCCCAAAGTGTAGCCTCGGGTGGCAAGGCCCTTGAGAGGAAGGCTGTGCCGGTCAGCAGGGCGTGTGCTGACTGCGGGTCTGTACTGCTACCTCAGGCTACCTCATTCACGAGTCCGCCTGCTGGAGCGACACACTGCAGCGCTGGTTCTTCCTGCCTCGTCGGGCTAGCCACGAACGCTACAGCGAGAAGGACGATGAACGCAAGGGCAGCAACCTCCTGCTGAGCGCAGCCCAGGACTTCAGGGACATCTCTGTGAGGCAAGTGGGGACTCTGATCCCCACCCACGGCTTCTCATCCTTCAAATTCATCCCCAACACGGATGACCAGATCATCGTGGCTCTCAAGTCGGAAGAGGACAATGGCAGAATCGCCACCTATGTCATGGCCTTCACGCTGGACGGCCGCTTCCTGCTTCCAGAGACCAAGATCGGCACTGTGAAGTACGAAGGAATAGAGTTCATCTAGATGAGTAAGCTCGCACGCCCAGAGGGGCGAGGGCCAGCGGCTGTGTTACACCAGGACTCATAAAAACCGGGAGCGCCTCCACTCGTTTGCTTTTTTTCTTTTTTTAACTAAGAGCTGTGTTCCTGGCTAGAGAATTTCATTATAGGGAGCTGAGCCCCGGCCCATATGGGTGTACTGCTCGGAGACTGGGAGCAAGGGGTCCTATACAAGGAACCCCAGGTGCTCCGCCCACCCGCGCTCACTCTGCACTGCCACTTGGTGGTAGGGATTGATCACTGCTGCAGCTATCTTCTGAGCCTCTGGCCTTCAGAATCCAGCCATGCCTTTCCCTGGTCTCTGGCCTTTCCACCACTTCTCTGTCCAGTATGTGTCTTTGAAGCAGCCCCGTGTTAAACCCTAGCTTAACCCTGGGAGCACACAATAGTCTGAGGTAGGCCTGCCAGCCAGGCACTGGGGGGGGGGGGGGGGGGCCCTCTTTCTCCCATGTGACTCTGGCATTCCATATGCTGCAGACCCCTGGAAAGTGAATGTTTACATGGCAGGGTGAGGGCCACCCCTTGGGAGGCACCTGCCCACACTCTGGAGCCTCTCTAGCACAGGATTGCTTGCGAGCTGTTGATAACTTCATTTCTCCCCTCAGGAGGATTTTTGTGCTGTACAGCCTTTTAAAGTCCAAATTATTAACTTATTTTTACTAGAGCAGTTTCTTTTCCTGAATAACAGAGTCACCAGACTTCATCACACAGTGACAGTGGAGTTCCCACATGCACTTCCAGGAGCGAGGGACTTGTCCCCACACCCACAGTGGCGACGTGAGCTTTTACAGAAAGAGTCTCAGCATCCCTGGCCTCTGCAACTTCCAAGGGCTGCCATGCTTTCACCCCTCAGCAGTGGTTGAGGGAGGGGCTGCACCTGACTGGAGACCTGCCCTCATTGGCTCCTGGTGGGTGTTTAGCAGCCTTCTCTCTAGGGAGGCCTCACTGTTTTCTGCTGTCCTGTTCTGTCCATGTTCAAAAGAGCCAAGGCAGCAGAGTCAGGCTCAGAGGTCATTCTGCAGGCAGCAGCACCTCACCTGCCTCCGGCACCCTTAGAACAGGACACCGGTACTGCTGTAGGCACAGGGCCCTGATGACCGTCACAAACCCCTTCCACAGGAAGCCACTGCCACTGGGGCCTGACTACCCTCAGTACAGCAGGCTGCTGCTGACTTGTGGTGCTGAGGTCTTCGTGTACTGTTGTGCTGGGAGCTCAGCCAAACCTCCTTGATGTGTGTCAACTGTGTTCGGTTGTGTGATTCTGAGCTGAAAGATGAAATGAGAGAGGTTGAGAGAGACCTGGGCCCCTCGCTGAGGAGCCTTCCACATACCTTCCTTTCCCTGAGCAATGATTGTGTCTTTCCATTGTTTTATAAACAATAAAGTGTCAGGGGAATGTGGTTCTCTTGTCTATGTTGGCTGTTGCCAAGGGCTCTGCCCCAGGAAGTCTAAAGAGGTGGGATGCAAGCCTTGGGGTCATGAAATGGCCCCTCACCTCTCCAAATGAGGCCCAGGAAGTGAAGCCCCGTCTAGGCTTCCCAGGCTTGGGTCTGATGGGAAGAGCTGTACGGAGAGACTGGCTCCAGCCCTTCAGGCTCTGTCCTACTCCATTTTCCCACTCTGGCAATTACTAGAGTCAGGACAGAGCCCGAAGTGCTGGATCCTGAACTACAGCAGACACAATAGGCCAGGCTTGGAATCCCAACCTCCACAGGCCACGACAAGGAATAGTGATGAGTAGAGAAAGATTTGTGGCCACATCAGGCAGTGGGACAAGGAAAAGGTCCAGACTGGGCTAACAAGGAGGCTCAGTGTGAACAGTGCCTGCCACACAAGCCTGACAGACAGAGTGATCCTCAGAACCCATGGTGAAGGAGGGAACTGATGACCCAGAAGCTGGTCTCTTAACCTTCACATGATCCCTGTGGCATCTGTGCTCTTAACACGTGCATGCGTGCACACGCATACATACATACATACATACATACATACATACATACATATACCACATGCACGCACATACACACACACACACACACACACACGCGCGTGTGTGTGTGTGTACACATAGAGGTACAGTGACTCCCACGCCCACCTTTGGGGTCTGCCCATCACTGACCCAGCACTGTGCCTGGTCCTGACTCCTGGGTTGGGCAGGTAGCCTGACAAGTCAGACCATGTGGAATCCTTCCAGGAGACGAATGTCTCCTCTGGCTGGCACAAGCTCCCTTCTCAGGTGTGAGAATCCCTGGGAAAATTCCAGTTTGAGACCTTAGTTGTCTGTAGGCAAGGGGAGGAATGCAGGCGTCTCTCTCTGTCTTCCCTGTCCTCCATTTTCTATGTAGAAGATAGGTCATCCCAAAGCCGCTGTTCAGGGTTGCAGTGGGGGATGTCTTCTGTGGCCAGAGAAATGGAGACTGGGCCTGGTTTCCAAGGCTGGGCATAGGAAGCCACAGGTGCAGAGCAGAAGAGATGAGGTGACGGGAGGGGAGCCCCATGCCTTCCAGGGTTAGACACTTACTCGTTCATTTAGGTTTTTTGAGACAAGGTTTCCCTGTGTAGCCCTGGCTGTCTTAGGACTCACTCTGTAGACCAGGCTGGCCTCAAAACCACAGAGATCTGTGTGCTTTTGGTTCCCAAGTACTGTGATTAAAGGCGTGGCTACCACCAAGCTGGACACTTCTTTCCAATGCTGCTATTCTACTGGGGTCTTTGCAGTTAACAACTGCCTTGGCACTGAGGGTCTGTGACTTGCTGAGCACACAGTGGTAGGATGGGACTTGGCGTCTGCTATAGGTCACTGTGGCCCTGACATCTTCAGGACATTACCCTGAAGAGGTCTTGTGACCCTCAGACCCCTGTGGTTAAAGATAAGCGCAGTTTGGGGGGGGGGACCAGGATGGCCAGGCTGTCATGCATGTCCTGTGTGACTGAAGTGGAAGCAGGGTCACCCGCCTTCATCCCCTCAGAAGTCTCAGATGTGTCACATGCATCACCGAGCAGCTCGAGGGATCTGAATGTTCCCTGGGCCTGACCTCTTGGGAAGTCCCCCTGTGTCACAATGTCTGGGCCCATTAACCACCCATCTGTTGGCTTTGGAGTAGACATAGAACAGTGGTTCTCAGTTTCTAATCCTTTGAGGTTACAGATCAGATACTTTTGCATTGTACTTCATAACAGTAGCAGAATTATAGCTAAAAAGTAGCAATGAAATAATTTTATGGTCCAGAGTCACCACCACATGAAGAATTGTATTAAAGGGTCTCAGCATTAAGAATGATAAGAACCATAGACAATGGGCCTGCTGTGTACTACACACCCTGTGATAGCCCTGTCTCTGTGACCTGGCTTCCTGTCCTCCAGTGGAAGCCAGATCCCAGGCCCTGGTTGACAAAGGGGCTGACCCAGGATGGAGGCACCAGAGACTTGCTGTTTCCTGGAGCCACCGGCCAGTCCAGGTACTGACTCTTCTCCCAGCTCTTGTCTCCAGGGGACACCTCCATCCCCCCTTTCACATTCTCAGCCAACGGTGACAGAAGCCACAGTTCAACAAGCTTGGGCATGTCTGCAGAGTCAGTCCTAGCCCTGCCTGTAGCTCTCAGCAAGGGTTTCCTAGGACTGCATGACCCCTTAGCCAATGGAAACTTCATGTCCAAGGGAAGCAGTCCTTGAGTGTCCAACCCTGAGCTCTGGGGCTCCAAGCTTTTTGCTGATCCCAAAGGAACTGTACCCCAGAACTCCCTTGGGCTTTCAAATACCAGTGCCCCTCCTCCCACAGGCTGATGTGGGCATTGGTGTCTTCACAGGTAATTCTCATGGCCAGCCCAGGTTGAGCTGCACTGACTGAGGACTCCCCAAGTAGAAACCAAGACCTGGGTTTCTTGTGGAGAAAGGGGAATAGGTATAAGCCAGGCAGAGCCTGGTCTGAATCCTAGAGAGTCGGTCACTGTGGCCGTTGGGAGATTGCATTACCAAGTCAGGCGTGTATGGGAGCCAGTGTATCTGCTTACCAGCTATTGCCTGGGTTTGGTCTCCAGGGCCTTGGAGCCTTCCTCTCTGTTGTCATACCTAGGACAAAGAACTCAAGGCACAGGATAAAAGGATTTGCCAGACCAGAACTGGTGTAAAAAAAAAAAAAAAAAGTAGACACCAAGGACAGAAACCCAGCCGGTGAATTCCTGAACCATACACCTGAAAAGGAACAGGGTGATTTTATACCAATTCTGAGTCACCTGGCTTTGCCTCCTGGGCCATTTGTGTCAGACCTTTTGAATAGTGTTCAAGAGGACAGTTGGGTGTCTTGAGGTAGGAAACCTTACAGTGCTGGTGCCAGGGGAGCTGCAGGGAGCTGCTGGGAATTAGGCCACTGTCTAAACATCATAAGTCTGGGGAAATTTGCCTTTGTAATTTTAGTGTATCTTACATGTTTGGAACTTTTGTCTGCATGCATGTATGTGTACCACGTGTGTGCCTGGTGACCATGGAAATCAGGAGAGGGCATTATATCCTTTAGAAATGGCATTATGGGTGACTGTGAACAGCCATGTGGGTGTTTCAAATGGAACCTGGGTCCTTTGCAAGAGCAGCACGTGTTCATAACTACTGAGCCATCTCCCTAGGCCTCTTTGAATTATATATATATATTTTTACATTTATTTACTGTGTGTGTCTACATGCATGTACATACATGCCACGGTACACTTGTGTAGATCAAGACAGCGTACAGGAGTCAGTTTTCTCTTACAGTGAGTCCCAGGGGTCAAATTCATAGCATCAGGATTGGTTACTGCAAGTCCCTTTACCCGCTGAAGCAGTTTTGGTGGTGGTAGTTTTGTTGTTGTTGTTGTTGTTTTAGGATTTTGTTTCGGTTTTGTTTCTGTTTTTGTTTTTTTCCTTTGAGGCAGGCTTTCTCTGTGTAGCCCTGACTAACCTAGGACTCACTATGTAAACCAGACTAGTTTCTAACTCACAAAGATCCACCTGCCTCTGCCTTCCAGCTAAAGGTGTGTTCCACCATGCCCAATTAGCCCTACTTTAAAAAAAAAGGTATTGTAGAAACCTTTTAAGATTTAATTTTTAAAATTATATGTGTGCATGCATGAGCACACTTGGGTGTGGGTGCCTACAGAGTCTGAGCCCCTGAAGCCAGTTACAGGCTATTCTGAGCCAACCAACATGGGTGCTGGGAGTTGAACTCAGGCCTCCCATAAGAGCAGGTGGTGCTCTTAACCACCAAGCCACTCTAGCCCCCAGCCCTGCTTTCTGCTTTTAGCCTTTATATCGCTATTCTTGTCTCTCAGGACCACTCTGTGGCCCACATACCTTCGCTCTGCGCATGGTAGGTTTGTGCATAAGCTAAGGGCAGCCAGCATTCCCAGGTCCAGGAAAGGATAGTCCAGCCCACATCCACATTCACAGACACGGTCTGACCCGAGCTGCTGCTCCTAGGCCCTCTTTCTGTATCTTTCCACTCTCCTTCGCCAGGATGCCTGCCTGGCCAGCCTGGAGATGTATTTGCTCCAACCATCCCCCAAGCTGCCCCACAGGGTGCCTGCCTGGCTAGCCTGGACTTATATTTGTTTCATCAGCTCAGTATATCAGCTCAGCACAGGGCGCTTGGGTGCCTGCCCTCTGCCCCACAGAGCAGCAAGCAGAAGGCTATTAGCCTTGCTGACAGCCAACCCCAGAAGCAGCCTCTGTCATGTGTTTTCTGAAAATCGAAACTAGGTGAGGTTTACAAAGCATTTCCTGGGACGAGGCTGAGGAAAGCCACATGGTGGAGCTTTTCTCTGCTGAACAGTCTACAGAAGGCTTCCAGTTGCAGCCAGGAAGGAGGCTCCAGGACTGCCTTCAGCCACTGCCTCGCTGCCTGAGGGACAGTTGAGTCCCTCTCTTGCTCCCAGGTGAGTCTCCACTCTACACAGCATGATTTCTGGCAGGCCAGAGCACAGGAGCCAATACAGTTGGGCAGGATGTCCACTGAATGAACAGCTGAAGGGGTGAGTGGGTTAGAGTTTATCCCCGGCCCCCTCCTGGGTCTGTAGATTCTCTCCCAGGACTAAACCTACCTACTCAGTGGTACTGAATGAGCCAGCATAGGCAGGCTTGTCCCATCTTCCCACACAAAGGAGTAGGGCAGAAACAGCCTCTGTCATCCAGTGGACAGCAACATCCACATACACTGCAATGTTCCCAAGGCCTAGAGCGCCTGACCCAGCATGGACAAACCTACGACCACAGTTTATAGTAAATGCAGGGAGTGGGCACCCAGTGCAGTTTGCCTGGGACTCAGGTTTCCCAGAGCCCAGGCCTTCTTGGGATAAAACTGGGGTAATGCCTTGCCACACGGATGTGGGACTCTCTGGCTCCCTCCACCTCCACCAGGGTCCTTGTGGTAGAAGGAGGCCACCCCTGGGCAGACCCTAACCTGTGCTCACTGGCTGTGTCATCTGGAGTCAGTTGGCTCTCTAGCTTCGGCTCTCATTAGGGATGTGGGAACTTTGTGAGTTGTATATTGTTCTGGGTCTGTGCTTGACTAGATGCAGAAGTCTGGTGGGAACCAGTTGGGGGGTGGGGGTGGGGTGCACAGAACTAAGGGCCAAGTCCCACCCATCAGTGTGTTATAGGACTCAACGGTCAGAGCTTATGCCCAGAAAGCTCCCCTGATAGCCAGACTCAGCCACCCATCCTCCATGGTCCAATTAAAAACATAACAGTGAAAAGCCGAAAAAGGAGATTTATTTAATGTGGCCACACTAAGAGGAATCCAGTGGCCTCCCCCATTAATGGCCCAGAGTCTATTAGGGGATATTAACATGAGGTTTACATAGAGGTATACATAGCTAACTGGCTTGCCTGGGCTGTAAATCCCAGAGTGAGCTGTTATTTCCTGGAGACAGGCTTCCTCTCTGGCTATCACCAGGCAACAGCCTTCTCCTTTCAGCGTGAGACTCCCGGGGAGTTCCAGTTCTGCTGTTGCTTCCGCAGTCGGATAGCCAAAGCCTATCCTAGGATCTCTTCACCCCTGCCAAGATGGCTACAAGTGCCCTGGCCCCCTGAGGGCTTGCTCGTGCTGCTCTGGTGCAGAATGTCTGGGGTGGGGGTTGGTCGGTGGGAGAGGGCTGGGGAGGGGCCAATCCTGGTGCTTCTACTGGACCTGAAATATCTCTACTGCTTGTCTCTGGGCCCCTGGTCGGAGTAACAATTTGTGGCTTCCAGTTCCTGCCCAGGAGACAGAGCTCTGTAGCACCATCCACTACCAGTCCCAAGCTGCCTGCTGGGCCTAGAACGAGTCCAGAGTCCATTGAGGCTGCTGCATTTTGTTCTGTGGGTTGCCCCGCTCCTTGCAGGGCCTGAGGGACAATGCCTGGGTGGGGCACATCCTACATACAGGCAAGAGTCTAAGTATTGAGTCCTGTGTGTCAGCACCGTGGTGGTTGACCCTGACCCACATCCCCAGGTCACATCATGAAGTCCCAGACCCTTCTACACTGCCTCTGTCACTTCCCCTTGAGAGTTCCAACCTCATCTACAATGTCCTCACAGACTGGCAAATCTTGTCCCCTGCACACCCCAAAGGCAGCTAGCTACTACTTACAGATAAGGCCAGCTAAAGATAAAGAGCTCTTGTTTGCTTCCTGGGTTCTCGTTGCCAGGAGCCCTCAAGCCACTTGCCTCATCTGGGGACTCTTGCTGACCTGAAGGTTGTCCTGCAGAGCATGTGAGAGAGGCCTGCATGAGAGCCATCACATAGCCATCTGGGCCTTACACAAGAGTACCACCCACAACACCATCCCATCCTCTACAAATAGGACAGGGAGCCATGGAACTGCCAGTCTCCTTTGGAGAGCTGTTGCCAGTCTAACTTTGTTGTTCTTTCTGCTGCAGGGTTGGGCTTCTAGGCCAGGCAATGGCTCTCCTGTGGCTCCTCTCTGTGTTCTTGCTGGTTCCAGGGACTCAAGGTGAGTCCTGCCCCACGAAAGGTCCCAAACGCCTTGTTCTGTGGGTTGTCCCCCTCTGCCTTGCAGAAAAGCTGCATGGCAACCTGCAAGGAGCCATGTCTCAGGATTCTCTCCCATGTGGCTCCTCTGTCATTCTAAATGGTGGTGGCGTATGGCCCCTGGTGCTCCCCCGCACCCAAGTGAAATGCAGGTATTGAAGAAGAGGCCAAGAAATTTTTTCTCATCTCATCAGTGGGCCAAGGAGGGAGAGCACAGCCCGTGCTGTCCTGGAGTGTGTGTGGGGGGGTGTCTCAGGGCACAGGTTAGGGTGGCAGAGAGTCCCTGGGGGGGGGGGGCAGTTCACACACTGCACTGTGGGTCTGAGAGCCTTGTCCATCCTGGACCGTCAGCTGAGTATCCCTCTCTAGTATGGGTGACCCCAATTCAAGCGCCCAGCTGGCCCTGTGAGCATGGGCAGAGACGGGAGTTCCAGAGAAAGGAGAGCAGGACTGTCCTGGCTGCCTGTGCCACAGTGCAGACTGTCTCCAGTCCAGGATTGTCCGCTTTAGGCAACCACTGTAGGGGTGAGGTGGGAACTGTATGTGCGAGTTGGGACCAGCGCTGTGTACCCCACTCCTCTTACAATGGGACCCCACACCACAGCTCCCTCGGCCCCACACTTTGGAGGGAACAAGGAACATTGCAATGTCCCGTTGCTAAGTGGGGACAGTCCAGAGACTCCAAGGATGAGACAGTTGGCATTGAGTTGTCAGGACATCACCCATCATAAGCCGAGGTGAATCTGCTTTCTGCCTGTGTCTAGGAACCCAGGACCCACCTTCCCCCTCAGGCCAGTGTTCCAGAGAGCCAGCAAGGAACCTCTTCGAGTTCACTCTGTAGGCTGAGAGCCAGGGTGCCCTCTTGGAGCAAAAGACCCAGAGCTGAGAGATAGAAAGACCATGGATGGCCTCTGTGAGGTCATCAGAGCTTTCACCCCTTCTTAGTGGGCACACACACACACACACACACACACACACACACGGCACACGGGGAGGGCGTTTTGAAGTGGTTCAAGAGCAACTCCAGAATGTTAGTGAGCACAGAGCATTGAATTCATGGGGAGTGAACATCAAACCAGGCTAGCCCTCTTCCCAGCTGACCTCCCCTCTCCCGACAGGTACAGAAGATGGAGACATGCGCTTGGTTAACGGGGCCTCAGCCAATGAGGGCCGCGTGGAGATCTTCTACAGAGGCCGGTGGGGGACAGTGTGTGACAACCTCTGGAACCTTTTGGATGCCCACGTCGTCTGCCGGGCCCTGGGCTATGAGAACGCCACCCAAGCACTGGGCAGAGCTGCCTTCGGGCCAGGTGTGGCTGAGGTCCCTGAGTAATGTTCTTTAAGCATCCCATCCTGAGCTGGTGATCAGCCCCGGTCCCCGCTGAAGGTCCGGTTCCTCCTCCAGTGTGGCCCCTGGCTTTCCTTTTGTGCCCACAGGAAAGGGACCGATCATGCTGGATGAGGTGGAATGTACAGGGACCGAGTCCTCACTGGCCAGTTGCAGATCCCTGGGTTGGATGGTGAGCCGCTGTGGGCACGAGAAGGACGCAGGCGTGGTCTGCTCCAACGGTGAGCTGCCCTGCCCTCCCAGCACCTAGGGGAAGTGGCAGCCGTGCCCCTGCCTATACCAACACCCCTGTGTAAATAGTCAAAAGTGGCACCCTGGATGTGGCTGGGAGCCCACATCCTCCAAGAGAGCCCCCGTGTTACACACGTCAGAGAAGCTCCTCGATCAGGGCAGTGGGTTATGGGTAAGGGACTGTATCCCATGTACAAACAGCACTGTGTGCTGGAGGGGTGGCTCTCTAAGGACCGGTGTCTTATGGTTATTATGCTCAGGCATATTGCATAGCACCGCCCCCCCACAGGCTGTGCGTGATGACGTAGTGATTCTCGCTGGCTATGTTCAAGGACACTGGTGCCCGAAGCCCTAACCTGCCAAACCCCGACTCTGCCACAACTCTTCATCTCCAGTGCCTGAGGCCCGTGGGAGCTTTCCTTCCTGGCTGCCATCTGTGACTTCCTCCTGGGAGGTGGGGGTGGTCCTGGGACATGCCCTTCTGTCCTGAGTTGGAGAACTGAGGCCTGAGGGTGTCGAATCCCACAATGTCAGACAGGCTTGGGTATAAGTTGATCTGAGTTGGAGGGTCTCAGACCGGAGGAGCCTCGTGAGTATGACCAAGCTGTGCAGGCATCTGGGAGGCCCCACTGGCTGGGGAACAGTGTGAAACGAGACCCAAGGGGAAGCTAGGAGGGACTGGGGCTGTGGTGTGAGAAGACACAGGAGCCAGTCCACCCACTCCAAATGTAAAAATCAAGCCAAACCTTTACAGAGCAATGCATGGTGTGGTATGTGGTTTTGGATTAGGCTTTGGGAGGCAGGGAAAGATGGGGATGCACCGAGACATGCCATACCCCTTCAGGACTTGTCCCCTTGGGACTGGGAACCCTCAAGTTTTAATGTAAAGTTGCAATGGGACCCTAACTTGAAAGGCTGTTCATTGGGCATAGGAGGGTGGCCTCTGCAGTTACTGGAGGTTTGTGAAGAGTAGGCACAGCCTTAGGGTTGGTGTCTCCTCTAGAGGAAGTGCCTGAGTGTGGGGTACAGAGAGCCAGCTGCTGTCTTGTGGGGTTCAGAAGGCAGCTGCAGCCTCCCTTCAGGCCTCTCCCATTCTGCATCTTTCCACAAGGCCTCTGGGCAGAGCCAGGTACCAGGATGTCTGGTTCAGATGAGGATCCTGACTCCTGGTGGGGGTGTGTGGGGGTATCAAATGGGACTCAAACTCACAGAGAAAATGATCCACAAAGCCCATGCCTCACACAGCAACCGCCTCTGTCCATCCCAGATACCACGGGGCTTCACATCCTGGACCTCTCTGGAGAGCTCTCAGATGCACTGGGCCAGATCTTTGACAGCCAGCAGGGCTGCGACCTATTCATCCAGGTGACAGGGCAGGGGTATGAGGACCTGAGCCTCTGTGCCCACACGCTGATCCTGCGCACCAACCCCGAGGCCCAGGCCCTGTGGCAAGTGGTGGGCAGCAGCGTCATCATGAGAGTGGATGCTGAGTGCATGCCTGTCGTCAGAGACTTCCTCAGGTAAGCCAAACCTTCAGCTCTGGGTCTGCCTGGGGTGCACACTCCTCCTTACTTCCAGAGCATCCACCATGCCAGGGATGTCCCCCACACTCAGGCACACACACACGTGCAGTGCAACACCCACACATATGCACTCACTCACATATCACACAGCCACGTGCATGCTTCTTCACACGGCACACATCTGCCCTTGCAGACAAATGGTCACAAATGCTCACATCCATCTACAGAATCACATGGACACACATCTGAATGCTTGCTGCACTGGTGTGAACACACATTCACATCTAAATGTTCTCTGCACTTGCATGGAAGCATCGAACACTCAGACATCTGGATACTCACTCACTACCTTTGCATGCACACATGCACACTCATGTGCACACACACACACACACACACACATGCATCCAAACACTTCTTGCACTTGTATGAACACATGCTCACCCATCTGAACCTTACATTTGCGTGTGCCTATGGGTCTACTTGTCTTAGTTACTGTTCTGTAGCTATGAAGTGACACCGTGACCAAGGCAACTCTTCAAATGAAAGCATTTAGTTGAGGGTTTGCTTAAGCTTCAGAGGTTTAGTCCATTATCATCATGGCAGGGAGCATGCAGCACGCAGGCAGGCCCTGGAGCAGTAGCTGAGAGCTTTACATCCTGATCCACAGGCAGAGAGAGACTGGAACTTTGGAAGCCCCAAAGCCTACCCCCCAGTGACACACCCTCCAACAAGGCCACACCTCCTAATCCTTCTAATCCTCTCAAACAGTTCCACTCCCTGGTAACTAAGCATTCAGATATTTGAGCCTGTAAGGACCATACTTAATCAAACCACTGCTCTATTCTCACACGTATCCCATGTACACTGAAGTGATGTGCACACATGCATCCCATGCACACTGAAGTGATGTGCACACATACATCCCATGCACACTGAAGTGATGTGCACACACACATCCCATGCACAGTGATGTGCACACACGCACCCTCACCCACATTCAGTGCATGCAAATGCATGCATTTTTCACTATACAACTCTAAATATCCTCTCCAAATCACTGCACACACGCACCCTCACCCACATTCAGTGCATGCAAATGCATGCATTTTTCACTATACAACTCTAAATATCTTCTCCAAATCACCGCACACTGTTGTAAGAAGTTTTAGATTCCCCAACCCAGAACTTCTCAGGCTTGCATTTTGAAAGCAATGATTTAAAAGCAGAACATTTATTAAAAGTATTCTCTTTCACTCTTATGACCTGGAGCTTTATATAATGGAACGTGACATTTATGAGAACAGTACTGGCAATTAAACCCAGATTAAAACCATTCACTTGCAGTCGAGTGTGCAAAGCAGGCAGGGATCCTGTGTCCTGCTGGTGATGTCTAAGACACAGTGAGAGGGAGGCAGATGCCATCCCCAGCTTCCTACACCTCTGTGCCCTGTCCCTAGCTGTGGCCTGAGGTCTGGGCTCTGTGCTCTCTCCTTCCCTCCCTTTCTCTCTCTCCCTTTCCCCTACCCCAGACCCCTTCAGCTTCCCTCTGCAGTCAATGCATGCACCCTCTAGCTGTCCCTCAAGCCACTTCTCGCTGCTAGCTTTGGGCCTTTTCCCACTCTGGACAAGTGTTTTTTACTTGTAGAGGATGAGCAGGACTGAGTACCCACCCTGATGTCTGAACCTTAAGACTTGGATGAGCGAGGCATGGGGAGGCATGGGGACAGAGAGGCACTTGCTGTGAGTGGCTCATTTCAGCCTCCCTTGGCTCTCAGAGCTGCCAGCAGAATCCAAGGGACCGCTTTAGAGTGGGATGAGGATCAGAAGCTAGTGCCAATCCTTCTTCCCGGTGCTCCTCCTTCAGCAGCAGTGGGAGGTCGGTGGCTGCATCCTATTATCCTGTGCCTTCCCTATGAGGTGATTTCACAAAGGATCTATTGCCACTTGTGTAGGGTGGGTCAGGTCAGAGGAGAGAGTTGCCATCCCAGCCTTCAGAGTGCCGTGAAGTCAGTGACAGGAACCTCAGACCGGTCTGAACATTTGTGCACAAAGAGAGAGGATGTCACTGTGGCCTCTGACCCTCACGTGGCTCATAGCCACAGGGAAGCAGAAATAAGGTGACCGAGGAACCGTTGTCACCTAACTGGGGGTAGATACTTGGGGAGAGAGGTTACCACAGGAACCCAGCAGGGGAGCCATGCCCAGATCTCTGCTGACCAAGGCTCACAGTGACAGCAGGGAGACCAGGAGATGGTGGAACCCCTCAGGTGAGGGTGTTCACACACGAGGAAGAAAGTGGCTGTGGGTGTCTTTGTCAACAGTTATTTGCTTGACATCCCTAGGTTTTTGCCAGTTGGTGTGAGACTGAGATGATCAATGCCCAGGGTGGCAGTAGGCCAGGCACACCCGCTGTGTGGCAGGGCTGACTCCAGACACCTGGCTTCCCTCCCTCCCTCCCTCAGGTACTTTTACTCCCGAAGAATCGAGGTCAGCATGTCTTCTGTTAAGTGCTTGCACAAGCTAGCCTCTGCCTATGGGGCCACAGAGCTTCAGGACTACTGTGGACGGCTTTTTGCCACCCTCCTCCCCCAAGACCCCACTTTCCATACTCCCTTGGACCTTTATGCGTACGCACGGGCCACCGGGGACTCTATGCTGGAAGATCTGTGTGTACAGTTTCTGGCCTGGAACTTCGAGCCTCTGACACAGTCTGAGTCCTGGTCGGCTGTTCCCACCACCTTGATCCAGGCTCTCCTCCCCAAGAGTGAGCTGGCTGTGTCTAGTGAGCTGGATCTGCTGAAGGCAGTGGACCAGTGGAGCACAGAAACCATTGCCTCACACGAGGATATAGAGCGCCTGGTGGAACAGGTCCGCTTCCCCATGATGCTGCCCCAGGAGCTGTTCGAGCTGCAGTTCAACCTGTCCTTGTACCAAGATCACCAGGCACTGTTCCAGAGGAAGACCATGCAGGCCTTGGAGTTCCACACAGTGCCTGTCGAAGTGCTGGCCAAGTACAAAGGCCTGAACCTCACGGAGGACACCTACAAGCCCCGCCTTTACACCTCTTCCACCTGGAGTAGCTTGGTGATGGCCTCCACCTGGAGGGCACAAAGATATGAATACAATCGATACAATCAGCTCTATACATATGGCTATGGCTCAGTAGCCCGGTACAATAGCTACCAGTCCTTCCAAACCCCACAACACCCCAGCTTCCTCTTCAAGGACAAGCAGATCTCCTGGTCAGCCACCTACCTCCCCACCATGCAGAGCTGCTGGAACTATGGCTTCTCGTGTACCTCTAACGAGCTCCCTGTACTGGGCCTCACCACATCCAGCTACTCCAATCCGACAATTGGCTATGAGAACAGAGTACTGATCCTCTGCGGAGGCTACAGTGTGGTGGATGTCACCAGCTTTGAAGGCTCCAAGGCCCCTATTCCCACTGCCCTGGACACCAATAGTTCCAAGACTCCCTCCCTCTTTCCCTGTGCCTCAGGGGCCTTTAGCAGCTTCCGTGTGGTCATACGCCCCTTCTACCTCACTAACTCCACTGACATGGTGTAAATGGTACATCTCAGTGGTGGGGACGCAGACATTCCTGTGTCCCCTCCTTCGCCTCCAGCTGCTTTGTAAGCATAAACTGATTGTATTCAAATGAAAATTTACTAGAAGGTTTCAGCCAGCACTCACTCCAGGACTGAGAGTCCCAGGGCCCTCACTGCAGGTACAAGCAGGTTCCATGAGGTCCTGTGGGATTTCCTGTGCCTACTGCAGTAGCCCCATCTGTCACAGTCACTCATCAAAAATCATTAAAGTCTCACGTGCTTCTCACGAAGTTTGTTCATCCATACATGGGGTGTCGTTGGCTCCCTCCGGTGTTTGGAGGAGAGGTGATCTGGGTTCCAGGGGACAGGGAGTGAGATTGTGAGCCCATCGGGGAGACCGACAATAATAAGAAAATATCCCAGCCCTGACCCAGGACCACCATGGAGGGAACAGAGTGGGATGCAACTGTGGATATTGAGCTGGTGAGCACAGGGCTGATCTGACTGAGAAGGGGCTGCTGGGCTTGGGCTCAGAGGCTAAAGAGCAGCAGGAGAGAGTGGAGGGCATGTGTAGGGAGAAGGAGGAGGCATGGTGACCAGCTGTTCCTCCAGAAGCCCTTGAACCAGTGCATGCCAGGGCAGAGGGACAAAGACCTAGCCCAGCATCTGTAAGAATGGATAGCGGAGAGACTCTAGATAGATCAGTAGATATTCACTCATAGCAGAAGATAGCGAGCATGGGAATTAGGCAGAAGAGGGATGCTGGGTGACCCTTGGGGCCTGGGAGCAGGCTTAAAGGCTCTGGAGGATATCCCGTGAGAGTGTCACCTTTCAGTCCCAAGCAGCGGATGTCCCTCTCCACCTCTCTTATGGCCAATAAGGAGTGTGTGTGTGTGTGTGTGTGTGTGTGTTGCACGCATACCTGAGTTTGCCCAGTGCAGGAGAGCCTTCAGGGGATAGAACCACATAACTATATATGCTCCCCCTACCTGGCTCAATAGTACCCACCCTTTGGGCTAAGGAGTCCTAAGGGTAATGTATATGCCAGGCAAACTAAGCAGCCGCACAATCCAATGACTCCCATAGTCACCAAGTTGCTCCCCTGGCCCATCCCCCCCCCCCCGTGTGTGTGTGTGCGTGTGTGTGTGTGTGTGTTCCCACTCATGAAGGCCAGAGGTTACCCCCAGGACTAATTTCTCAAGATCAAGAGATTATCCACATTGGTCAGCTTTACACAATCTAGAATCATGAGGAAAGAAGAGTCTCAATGATGGACTGCCTGCATTAGGTTGTCTCAAGTGCATATCCATGAGTTAATTATTGTGGGAAGACCCCACCCACTGTGGGCAGCACCATTCCCTAGGCAAGAAATCCTTGCCAGTTAATAGAAATGAAGAAAGGGATCTGAGAGTGAGCAAGCGAGCATCTGCACGTCTACTCCTCTCTGATGTGACCGGCTGCATGCTCCTGCCTGGATGCCCCCATGATGATGAACTATAACGTAGAACTAGGAACTAAAATATGCCCTTTCTCCTCTGAATTGTCTTTTTGTCAAGGTATTTTATCACAGCAACAGAAGTGGAGCTGGATCAGCTTCTGCAGAGCTCACAGGGTACTCCCTCAGCATCGTCTAATGGACGTTCCCCTCCATGAGAGCCATCAACCATGTCTCCACCAGCACTTCATGTTGTCAGCATTTTTAAACTTCAGCCATTCTTGGGGGCGGGGGACGTTCACTTCAGGCATCCCTTCAACACTGTGACAGAGCGCCTTGGGCAGAACACTGAGAGGAGGGAAGGTAGATTGAGCCCACACGCTCAGAGGCTTCAGTCCACCCTCACTTGACCCCACTTGACCTCAAAGCCTCATTACAAACTCATCCCAGAATTGGCACCCTCGGGATGCAACCACCTCATGAGAACTCAGCAGCTGGAGAGCAAGCCTCAACACAGGGCTTTGGGGGAGGGGCAGTTCTAGATTCTCTCTGTTAACAGTAACTTCGTAGTGACCAGTCACCCTTTCCTCATCCTTCCTACTCTATAACCCACCTCACGCAACCCATGCTAATATCCCATGGGTTTTATACAATGAAACATTTCTGGTTCCAGGATTCCAAATGAAAGCCTATTAAATTGTTACAATGTTTCCCTTTGACACCAGAAAGCTGAGGATCTTTACACACTATAGATGGTTAGTTTAGACTTGAGCCCACCTACTCTCTGCCACACACAGGTGCACTGACCTGGGATGTTGCAGACAATCTTTCAGTTCACAGGCTCTTGGCAGGCTCCTGCTGCAGGGAGAGGCTCACGAGTGGAAGGAAAAGTTAAATTCATCAGGCAGCTGCAAAGGTGGAGTGTTATTCTGCCACTCAGAAAGGTCTTGTCATCCCTGTGTGCTTGCCTGGCATCTTAGCACTCTGAAGGCTGAGGCAGGAGGATCACAAGTTTTTAGGTCTGCCCAGGACATTTATTGAAGTTACCAGGACAAACAGTGATTGTCAGACCTTTTTTGAACACATGTGTTCACGACTTTGTGTGCTGGCTAGTTTTATGTCAGCTTGACACAAGCTAGACTCATTGGAGAGAAGGGAGCCTCAATTGACAAAATGTCTGCATGAGATTGGGTTGTAAGCAACCTGGTAGAGCATTTTCCTAATTAGAGATTGATGTGGGAGGGTCTAGCCCATTGTGGGTGGGGCCATTCACCCCACCCCCGACCCTGGGATGGTGGTCCAGGGTTCAATAAGAAAGCAAATTGAACAAGCCTCGGAGAGGAAGCAGGCTTACTGCAGCCCCTCTATGGCCTCTGCATCAGCTCCTGCCTCCGGGTCCCTGCCCTGCTTGAGGTCCTGGCCTGACTTCACTCAGTGATGAACTGCAATGTGGAAGTATAAGCCAAATAAAGCTTTTCCTTCCCAAGTGACTTTGTTTTGGGTTTTTATCACAGCAATAGAAACCTTGATTAGGACAATGACATAAAATAAAGGCAATAAGAAGTTAAAAGAAAACAAGCAAGACTTGAGAGATGGCTCAGTGGGTAAATGGGGCTTGCTGCTAAGCCTGCGGACCTAAGTTCAGTTCCCTCCCCTGGACCCAAATGATAGAGGGCAGGCACGCAATACACTAAATAAACAAATGAAATTTAACAAAAAACATTTTCACTTAGTATGATTATTTCATATAGTATATATTGATCATATGTATTCCCCCTGCCTGACCCCTCCCAAATCTATTCCTACCCATCTACACACACATTGTTCCCTCCCTCTCCCATTAAGTCCAATTTGTGTTTCCCAAATACTCTTGTGGAGCCTGTCCTGGATTGTGATTGGCCTATCAGGAGTCACATCATTAAAGAAAGCTGACTTGACATGGGCTGTCCCAGCAGCTATCAGATCCCATCAGTCCCTTAGCCACGGGTGGGACATCATGCACTCCTCCTTAAGCGGGGATTTTGTCTGGCTTGAGCTCACTTAGGTCTTGTGCACTGTGATGCAGACACCCTGCTAAGACTGGAAAACACTGTTCCCTGTAGTCATGGCCTCTGTCTTTCACATTCTTCCTGCTGCCTCTTCCTCCATGATCCCTGAGTACTAGAGATGTAATGTTGACGTTCCACTTAGGACAGAGCGAGTCTGTGGTGGTTTGTAGAGAGCACTGCTCATAAGCAACACCTGTCAATAAAAAAGCTTACAGCCAATGAACTGAGGCAGGAAATAGGAGTTGGGACACTGGCAGGAAGAGAGAGGACTCTGGGAAATAGTGAGATGAGAGGTTCAACAGGGGAAGATGCTAGGAGACAGAAACATAGTTCCTGAGCATGGGTAACCAGCCACATGGCAGAGCATAAAAAAATAAATGTGTTGTTTTAAATTATGAGCTAGTCAGAGAAAAGCCTAACTAGCTATACTTTAAAATATATTTTGAATCTGAATCTTATTTCTGGGAGCATGGGTCTGGGAGGAAGAACCAGACCTAACTTCAACAGTGCTTTTAGTGAGAACATCTCTTCCCCCCTCCCCCCCCCCCTACACACATTGGAATACTTGGTCACCAGTTGGTGGAACTGTTTGGGAAGGATTAGAAGGCATGGTCTTGTCGGAGGAGGCCTGTCATAGGAGCAGGCTTTGAGGTTTTAGAAGCTTATGCCATTCTCAGTCAGTATGTTCTCCCTCTGCCTTCTCCTTGTGTCTCAAGATGTAAGCTCTCAGCCACCACTCCAGTTCCGTGCCCACCTGTCCTGCCCTCTAAAACTGTAAGCTCCAAACAAAATTTTTTTAAAGATTTATTTATTTATTATATGTAAGTACACTGTAGCTGTCTTCAGACACTCCAGAAGAGGGCGTCAGATCTTGTTACAGATGGTTGTGAGCCACCATGTGGTTGCTGGGATTTGAACTCTGGACCTTCGGAAGAACAGTCGGGTGCTCTTACCCACTGAGCCATCTCACCAGCCCCAAACAAATTTTTCTATAAGTTGCCAGAGTGCTGTTACTCTCTGAGTGCAGCATCTCTGTGTTAGACACCATGTACTGCAAAGGAAGCTTGTCTGATAAGGTTGCAAGAGGTATTAATCTGTGGGTATAAAGTTAAGCACACACTTGTAATCCCAGCACTCAGAAGGCATAGACAAGAGGTTCTCTGTGAGTTCAAAGCCAACCTAGTCTAGTTGATGAGTACCAGGACAGCCAGGGCTACCTAGGGAGACCCTGTCTCAAATTCTTAAAAAATACTTATGTCTGTTTAGTAGAATAATAGCAAAAGATTCTCCTCTGGAGCCTATGATATGTCTAGCCACTGGTTCAAATGAATTTTTAAAAATTCTTAATCAAATCTTAAAAGACAGCAGACATCTTGGTTCCAGGACCCCGCTGAGTGTATTCTGCACAGGTGAGAGTACAGAATACAGAAGCTAAAAACTGCTGGGACAGGTGGGAGCCACAGAGCTTCTAAGGCAGCCCCCTTTTCAGGCCCCAGACAGCTGGCCACTTTCCCAGTCAGAGGATAGGGGTCCGCCCGGTGCGGGAGTGCTTTGCCTGAGCATTGGCAGCAGACATCTTGGTTCTAGGACCCAGCTGAGAGTATTCTGCACAGGCCCCAGACATCCGGCCACTTTCCCGGCCAGAGGAAGGGGGTCCGCCCGGCGCGGGAGCGCTTTGCCTGAGCATCGGCAGCAGACATCTTGGTTCCAGGACTCCTCCGAGAGTATTCTGCACAGGTGAGAGTATAGAAAACAGAAACTAACAGCTTCTGGGACAGGCCAAAGCTACTCAGCTTGGACAGGTCCTATTTTGGGCCTTCGTCTTCGGACAGGAGGGAGGTCCTAAGGCCAGATATCTGTGCACATTTCCTGTAAGAGGAGAGCGTGCCTGCAGAGAGTGCTCTGACCACTGAAACTCAGAGGAGAGAGCTAGTCTCCCAGGTCTGCTGATAGAAGCTAACAGAATCACCTGAGGAGCAAGCTCTAACCAGAGACAACTATAACAACTAGCTCCAGAGAATACCAGATGGGGAAAGGCAAACGTAAGAATCCTACTAACAGAAATCAAAACCATTCACCATCATCAGAACGCAGCACTCCCACCCCACCTAGTCCTGGGCACCCCAACACAACCAAAAAGCTAGACCCGGATTTAAAAGCATATCTCATGATGATGGTAGAGGACATCAAGAAGGACTTTAATAACTCACTTAAAGAAATACAGGAGAACACAACCAAACAGGTAGAAGTCCTTAAAGAAAAACAGGAAAACACATACAAACAGGTGATGGAAATGAATAAAACCATACTAGACCTAAAAAGAGAAGTAGACAAAATAAAGAAAACCCAAAGTGAGGAAACGCTGGAGATAGAAACCCTAAGAAAGAAATCTGGAACCATAGATGCGAGCATCAGCAACAGAATACAAGAGATGGAAGAGAGAATCTCAGGTGCAGAAGATTCCATAGAGAACATCGGCACAACAATCAAAGAAAATACAAAACACAAAAGGATCTTAACTCAAAACATCCAGGAAATACAGGACACAATGAGAAGACCAAACCTACAGATAATAGGAGTTGATGAGAATGAAGATTTTCAACTTAAAGGGCCAGCAAATATCTTCAACAAAATTATAGAAGAAAACTTCCCAAACCTAAAGAAAGAGATGCCCATGAACATACAAGAAGCCTAAAGAACTCCAAATAGACTGGACCAGAAAAGAAATTCCTCCCGACACATAATAATCAGAACAACAAATGCACTAAATAAAGAGAGAATATTAAAAGCAGTAAGGGAGAAAGGTCAAGTAACATATAAAGGCAGGCCTATCAGAATTACACCAGACTTTTCACCAGAGACTATGAAAGCCAGAAGAGCCTGGACAGATGTTATACAGACACTAAGAGAACACAAATGCCAGCCCAGGCTACTATACCCGGCCAAACTCTCAATTACCATAGATGGAGAAACCAAAGTATTCCACGACAAAACCAAATTCACACATTATCTTTCCACGAATCCAGCCCTTCAAATGATAATAACAGAAAAAAAAAAAAACCAATACAAGGACGGAAATCACGCCCTAGAAAAAGCAAGAAAGTAATCCCTCAACAAACCAAAAAGAAGACAGCTACAAGAACAGAATGCCAACTCTAACAACAAAAATAAAAGGAAGCAACAATTACTTTTCCTTAATATCTCTTAATATCAATGGACTCAATTCCCCCAATAAAAAAACATAGACTAACAGACTGGCTACACAAACAGGACCCAACATTCTGCTGCTTACAGGAAACCCATCTCAGGGAAAAAGACAGACACTACCTCAGAGTGAAAGGCTGGAAAACAAATTTCCAAGCAAATGGTCTGAAGAAACAAGCTGGAGTAGCCATTCTAATATCGAATAAAATCGACTTCCAACCCAAAGTTATCAAAAAAGACAAGGAAGGACACTTCATACTCATCAAAGGTAAAATCCTCCAAGAGGAACTCTCAATTCTGAATATCTATGCTCCAAATGCAAGGGCAGCCACATTCATTAAATACACTTTACTAAAGCTCAAAGCACACATTGCACCTCACACAATAATAGTGGGAGACTTCAACACACCACTTTCATCAATGGACAGATCATGGAAACAGAAACTAAACAGGGACACAGTGAAACTAACAGAAGTGATGAAACAAATGGACTTAACAGATATCTACAGAACATTTTATCCTAAAACAAAAGGATATACCTTCTTCTCAGCACCTCACGGGACCTTCTCCAAAATTGACCATATAATTGGTCACAAAACAGGCCTCAACAGATACAAAAATATTGAAATTGTCCCATGCATCCTATCAGACCACCATGGACTAAGGCTGATCTTCAATAACAACATAAATAATGGAAAGCCAACATTCATGTGGAAACTGAACAACACTCTTCTCAATGATACCTTGGTCAAGGAAGGAATAAAGAAAGAAATTAAAGACTTTTTAGAGTTTAATGAAAATGAAGCCACAACATACCCAAACCTATGGGACACAATGAAAGCATTTCTAAGAGGGAAACTCATAGCTCTGAGTGCCTCCAAAAAGAAACTGGAGAGAGCACACACTAGCAGCTTGACAACACATCTAAAAGCTCTAGAAAAAAAGGAAGAAAATTCACCCAAGAGGAGTAGATGGCAGGAAATAATCAAACTCAGGGGTGAAATCAACCAAGTGGAAACAAGAAGAACTATTCAAAGAATTAACCAAACGCGGAGTTGGTTCTTTGAGAAAATCAAAAAGATAGATAAACCCTTAGCTAGACTCACTAGAGGGCACAGGGACAACATCCTAATTAACAAAATCAGAAATGAAAAGGGAGACATAACAACAGATCCTGAAGAAATCCAAACACCATCAGATCTTTCTACAAAAGGCTATACTCAACAAAACTGGAAAACCTGGACGAAATGGACAAATTTCTAGACAGATACCAGGTACCAAAGTTAAATCAGGATCAAGTTAATGATCTAAACAGTCCCATATCCCCTAAAGAAATAGAAGCAGTCATTAATAGTCTCCCTGCCAAAAAAAACCCCAGGACCAGATGGGTTTAGTGCAGAGTTCTACCAGACCTTCAAAGAAGATCTAATTCCAGTTCTGCACAAACTATTCCACAAAATAGAAGTAGAAGAAACTCTACCCAACTCATTCTATGAAGCCACAATTACTCTGATACCTAAACCACAGAAAGATCCAACAAAGATAGAGAACTTCAGACCAATTTCCCTTATGAATATCAATGCAAAAATTCTCAATAACTGAATCCAAGAACACATTAAAGCAATCATCCATCCTGACCAAGTAGGTTTTATTCCAGAGATGCAGGGATGGTTTAATATACAGAAATCCATCAATGCAATCCATTATATAAACAAACTCAAAGACAAAAACCACATGATCATCTCGTTAGATGCTGAGAAAGCATTTGACAAGTTCCAACACCCATTCATGATAAAAGTCTTGGAAAGATCAGGAATTCAAGGCCCATACCTAAACATGATAAAAGCAATCTACATCAAATCAGTAGTCAACATCAAAGTAAATGGTGAGAAGCTGGAAGCAATCCCACTAAAATCAGGGACTAGACAAGGCTGCCCACTTTCTCCCTACCTCTTCAACATAGTACTTGAAGTCCTAGCCAGAGCAATTCGACAACAAAAGGAGATCAAGGGGATACAAATTGGAAAAGATGAAGTCCAAATATCACTTTTTGCAGATGATATGATAGTATATATAAGTGACCCTAAAAATTCCACCAGAGAACTCCTAAACCTGATAAACAGCTTCGGTGAAGTAGCTGGATATAAAATTAACTCAAACAAGTCAATGGCCTTTCTCTAAACAAAGAATAAACAGGCTGAGAAAGAAATTAGGGAAACAACACCCTTCTCGATAGTCACAAATAATATAAAATATCTTGGCATGACTTTAACTAAGGAAGTAAAAGATCTGTATGATATGAACTTCAAGTCTCTGAAGAAAGAAATTAAAGAAGATCTCAGAAGATGGAAAGATCTCCCATGCTCATGGATTGGCAGGATCAACATTGTAAAAATGGCTATCTTGCCAAAAGCAATCTACAGATTCAATGCAATCCCCATCAAAATTCCAACTCAATTCTTCAACGAATTAGAAAGAGCAATCTGCAAATTCATCAGGAATAACAAAAAACCTAGGATAGCAAAAACTCTTCTCAAGGATAAAAGAACCTCTGGTGGAATCACCATGCCGGACCTAAAGCTTTACTACAGAGCAATTGTGATAAAAACTGCATGGTACTGGTATAGTGACAGACAAGTAGACCAATGGAATAGAATTGAAGACCCAGAAATGAACCCAACACCTATGGTCACTTGATCTTCGACAAGGGAGCTAAAACCATCCAGTGGAAGAAAGACAGCATTTTCAACAAATGGTGCTGGCACAACTGGTTGTTATCATGTAGAAGAATGCGAATCGATCCATTCCTATCTCCTTGTACTAAGGTCAAATCTAAGTGGATCAAGGAACTTCACATAAAACCAGAGACACTGAAACTTATAGAGGAGAAAGTGGGGAAAAACCTTGAAGATATGGGCACAGGGGAAAAACTTCCTGAATAGAACAGCAATGGCTTGCGCTGTAAGATCGAGAATTGACAAATGGGACCTCATGAAACTGCAAAGTTTCTGCAAGGCAAAAGACACTGTCAATAAGACAAAAAGACCACCAACAGATTGGGAAAGGATCTTTACCTATCCTAATTCAGATAGGGGACTAATATCCAATAAAGAACTCAAGAAGGTGGACTCCAGAAAATCAAATAACCCCATTAAAAAATGGGGCTCAGAACTGAACAAAGAATTCTCACCTGAGGAATACCGAATGGCAGAGAAGCACCTGAAAAAATGTTCAACATCCTTAATCATCAGGGAAATGCAAATCAAAACAACCCTAAGATTCTAACTCACACCAGTCAGAATGGCTAAGATCAAAAATTCAGGTGACAGCAGATGCTGGCGAGGATGTGGAGAAAGAGGAACACCTCCATTGTTGGTGGGATTGCAAGCTTGTACAACCACTCTGGAAATCAGTCTGGCAGTTCCTTAGAAAATTGGACATAGTACTACCGGAGGATCCCGCAATACCTCTCCTGGGCATATATCCAGATGTCCCAACCGGTAAGAAGGACACATGCTCCACTATGTTCATAGCAGCCTTATTTATAATAGTCAGAAGCTGGAAAGAACCCAGATGTCCCTCAACAGAGGAATGGATACAGAAAATGTGGTACATTTACACAATGGAGTACTACTCAGCTATTAAAAAGAATGAATTTATGAAATTCCTAGGCAAATGGATGGACCTGGAGGGCATCATCCTGAGTGAGGTAACACAATCACAAAGGAACTCACATAATATGTACTCACTGATAAGTGGATATTAGCCCAAAACCTAGGATACCCAAGATATAAGATACAATTTACTAAACGCATGAAACTCAAGAAGAATGAAGACCAAAGTGTGGACACTGTGCCCCTTCTTAGAATTGGGAACAAAACACCCATGGAAGGAGTTACAGAGACAAAATTTGGAGCTGTGACGAAAGGATGGACCATCTAGAGACTGCCATATCCAGGGATCCACCCCATAATCAGCTTCCAAACGCTGACACCATTGCATGCACTAGCAAGATTTTGCTGAAAGGACCCAGATATACCTGTCTCTTGTGAGACTATGCCGGGGCCTAGCAATCACAGAAGTGGATGCTCACAGTCAGCTAATGGATGGATCACAGGGCCCCCAATCGAGGAGCTAGAGAAAGTACCCAAGGAGCTAAAGGGATCTGAAACCCTATAGGTGGAACAACAATATGAACTAACCAGTACCCTGGAGCTCTTGACTCTAGCTGCATATGTATCAAAAGACGGCCTAGTCGGCCATCACTGGAAAGAGAGGCCCATTGGACACACAAACTTTATATGCCCCAGTACAGGGGAACACCAGGGGGAAAAAAAAAAAAAAAAAAAAAGGGAATGGGTGGGTAGGGAAGTGGCAGGGAGGGTATGGGGGACTTTTGGGATAGCATTGGAAATATAATTGAGGAAAATGCGTAATAAAAAAAATCTTAAAAGACAAAAATGGAAACAAGTAACCTCTGGGACCCTTCTGTCCTGCACATGCACAGGTGACCTCAGTTCCCTCCCACGTCACCCTTCCTTCCCCAGGCAGAGCCCCTGCAATACAGGGATGGAAGATCCCTTTTCTTTGCCATTTGACGGCCTGGGGTGGACCTGTGCTGACTTCCCTGAGGAAGAGGTTTCAATGGGACCTCTTCCTCCTCTTCTTCTCCCTCCTCCTCTTCCTTCTCCTCTTCCTCCTTGTCCTTTAGATTTTTGAGGCTTGGTTTCTGTAGGCATATATTTTTCATGCCTATTTTAATAAGGGTTCAACCTCTCCTCTAGCCTGCCACCCACCAGAGGTAGTGGGAAAAAACTTTATTAGGACACGGTGGAAGTGGACCTGTTTAGAAATAGTTCTTTGGGGCAATTCCAGTTTTAATTGTTTCCAGCCCAGCCCATGAGCAAACACCTCACACGAATCAGCAGCTGCAGTCCACTCAGCAGACACCACACACGAATCAGCAAGGGCAGTTCCACCCAAAAGAAAGCCCAAGTCTGAGGAATTAGCAAGAAGCTGCAGGAACCTCACAAGAAGCTCTTTAGTGAATTTCTCTCTATGAAAGTTACAATTGAAGCTCAGCCATGCAATGTAAGGCGAGCCAATACATGTGTGTCATCAGAGAAGACTAACAAGGCAGAGCAAAGTGAACCAATGTCCCACTGTCTGTGGGGTCATAATATATATATATATATATATATATATATATATATATGTATATATATATATATATATATATTAAACATCATACATTCTTTCACCTGTCTGCCTCACCAAAACATCATTATACCTTGAGTCTTCAAAGTAACCAGAAATGCCCACTTTAGGTCTCTCTGTATAGCCAGAACTCACTCTGTAGACTAGGCAGGCCTCATACTCACAGAGATCCTCCTGCCTCTGCTTCCCATGTACTGGGATTAAAGGCACCACCACTGCCTGGCTCACTGGGTAACCTTCTTCTTCTTCTTCTTCTTTTTTTTTTTTTTTTTTTTTTTTTTGGTTTTTTCGAGACAGGGTTTCTCTGTATAGCCAGCCCTGCCTGTCCTGGAACTCACTTTGTAGACCAGGCTGTCCTCGAACTCAGAAATCCACCTTCCTCTGCCTCCCAAGTGCTGGGATTAAAGGCATGCGCCACCATGTCCGGCACACTGGTAACCTTCTTAAACATGCACTTGCACCTCTTGGTATGAAATCTCTCTCTCTCTCTCTCTCTCTCTCTCTCTCTCCCTCCCCCACCCCTGTCTTCTAGGTTGGCCCTAAAGAGATAGCTCAGTGATCAAGAGTGCATTTTACTCTCTTAAAGAATCCTGGTTCAAATCCCAGCAGCTACATGGTGGCTCACAACACTCTGTAACTCCAGTTCCAGGAGGATTGAACACCTCTGGCCTCTAAAGGTTTCTGAACACATGTGGTGCACAGAAACTCAAACAGTCATTGTCTTAATCAGGGTTTCTATTGCTGCACAAATACCATGACCTACAAGCAAGTTGGGGAGAAAAGGGTTTATTCAGCTTACACTTCCACATCACAGTTCATCACCAAAGGAAGTCAGGACTGGAACTCACACAGGGCAGGAACTTGGAGGCAGGAGCTGATACAGAGGCCACGGAGGGACGCTGCTTTCTGGATTGCTTTCCCTGGCTTGCTCAGCCTGCTTTCTTATAGAACTCAGGACTACCAGCCCAGAGATGGCACCACCCACAATGGGCTAAGCCCTCCCCACTTGATCACTAATTGAGAAAATGCCTTACAGCTGGATCTCATTTCTTCAATGGCGGCTCCTTTCTCTGTGATAACTCCAGCTTGTATCAAGTCCACACACAAAAACCAGCCAGTACAGTCATGCATACCTACACGTGAAAGAAAATAAACATTTTTAAAGTCCCCTGCATCTCTTTGTCCTTCACACCACTATGCCCTCAGCTTTGGCTGGCTCCTTCCTCTAAGCGGAGGGACAGGCCAAACTCTGAATTCTGGAGGGAGGTTTGCTGTGTCAACCGCAGGTCTGGAAGGAAGCCACTGGAGGGCGCCAGAGCAGAACTGAGCAAGTTGACCACAGGGGAAGCCCTGTGTCTTCACTGAAGCCTCTCTCTTATCATACCCGACCTCCTCCAGCCACTCTGGAAAATCCTTCCCAGGGCTGCCCTGGACAGAGCTGGAGTCCTGAGGGAGGGCTACACCTGTCTACAGGGGTTCAGCTGGTACAAGGCTGGCACAGTTAAATCTTTCTCCATGAAGCCTCTCAAGGCCTTCAGAATGCCCTGCGTGGAAGGGATGGGAGGAGCCTATTTAGTTTTTCATATTGAGGCCCTTTGGACTTTTCCTGAGCCTATACAAATGAGGGGGGCTCAGTAGCCCCCAGGTAGCTTTGGAATGGGGCTGTGGTTACTGGCAGAGAGCGGGAACCCCCGCTGGACCCTGACTTCCAGGATGAGTCAGTATAGCCAGAGACCAAGATGAGTCAGTTGTCCCCACGGGACAGACCCAAAGTGCTCACAGGCCCTCCAGGCCCAGGAGCACATCCTGGTGCCCGAGGGCTGCACACTCCGAACTGCACAGGCCAGAAGCTCTGTCCTCTGGAGTCTTCCTGACTTCTCCCCATGTCCTTGTCCCACTGGCTGTTTATCTGTAACCCTTCACAGTCTCCTTTATGCCAGTAGCCATAGTAACTAACATCCTTTCCTGACTTCTAAGAAAGCATTGTAGACAGACAGTTCCTACATTTGAGGAAGGGGCCTTGGGAAGCTCTGTGTATTCAGAGTCCCCGCCATGTGAGACTGGCATCTGATGGAGGCTTTTTATGTGGGCTCTGTAGTTGGATCATAGGGGGGCTAGCTGGTGTCAGGAGGACCTGATGAATGACCTGACACGGAGGAGCCTGGGAAGTGGGGTAGTGGACAGACGTCACGTGGAGCCTGACAGGGACCAGACAGTGGCATACACAGCTGGCATGCCAAGAACAATATTCCTGAAACAGGGAGAGCATTGGTTTCAACTGCAGGAACATGGCCCCAGTTCTGCCAAGGACTACCTCAGGGCGTGCTCGCCAAGACAAGAAGAGGGAAGTGTCCAAAGGTGGTCTGGGTAAAACCAAACATGACAAGGTGCAGGCTGGGGGCTGGAAAAGTCCAGAGGGCACAGTCCCAAGATCCTAGAGCATCCTCGAGCTGTCCAGGTGAGGGAAAGAGGGAAGACCTTGCCCACTGCTCCATCTGTGCAGTGACAGCTGGCAACCTGCTTGCCACCCCTACTCCACCTGTATCTCCAGCTGACTTGGAGGAATGGGAATTCAGGTGTGAATTTGACCCCAACACTTAGGAAAACAAAGACCATAAAGTAGGTCATAAAAATGACAGGGATACTTTTTCCCCCCATGGCTCCAGAGACCAGAAGCCTGAGAGCCAACTTTCCTGGGGTCAGTTCCATCAACAGCCTCTGAGGGAAAGTGCTTCCAGAGTCTCCTGACACTCTTGGTATGTGGACATGCCTCTCCCTGGTGCTATGCTCTGATGGCACCTGCTGTGTCTCTGCCTGTCTGTGTCACTGACCGTGCTCCTTTCTCCTGCAGGGAAACCAGTCAGGCCCGGGGCCTCCCAAAATACAAGTGATCTCCTCTCAAGACTCTTCCTTATCTTGTCACAACTGTAAAGACTCTGGGTCCAGAAGCCACACTCACAAGTCCCCGGGGAGTTAGGACCGAGTAGTATCATTGGTGTATGAAGGGGGCACCGTTCAAATCATAGGCATTCCTGATCAAAGCTAGCTGACAGCCCTTGGATGCTGGCGCCCTGGATCCTGATGCAGTAGGTGCTGATGCTAAGGGAGTAGAGCCCTGTTCCAGGGGACCATCCCACGTGCTATAATATCAGAGAGGATGGACCTGCAGCACATTCTCCATCAGGGCTGTATCCCCATCCGTATGCTAACTGTGAATAACGACAGGATTCTGAAGGCTGCCATCTTCCCTGGGCTCCTATGGCGCCCCAGGAGACTTGACAGAACCTAGTTTGTGTTTGCAGAGGTGCTTGACCACTTCTGTGACAATCTTTGTGGGAGGCATCCAGTAGCTGCTACTTGGGCAGCTTAGAAAGTGACAGTAAGCAGTGGTTAAGAGTGCTGACCCTCCCCCTAGCCGGGAGGTGGTGGCACACGCCTTTAATCCCAGCACTTGGGAGGCAGAGGCAACGAATTTCTGAGTTCGAGGCCAGCCTGGTCTACAGAGTGAGTTCCAGGACAGCCAGGGCTATACAGAGAAACCCTGTCTCGAAAAACAAAAAACAAAACAAAACAAAAAAAAAACCAACAACAACAAAAGTGCTGACCCCCGTACCAGGTTCAGTTCCTGCAGCTGCATTAAGGATCAAAGCTTTCTGTAGTAGTTTTTGGTGCCCTCTTCTGTTGTGCTGTTGTGTGTCTGAAAATGGCTAGAGTGCACTCACATTTGTAATATAAATAAGTAAATCTTTTAAAAAAGAAAAAAAGATAAAACGTGTAAACCATTAAAGAATTATTCCTTTTGTTCCTATCTGATGTATGAAAAGAAAGAAAGAGAGAGAGAGAGAGAGAGAGAGAGAGAGAGAGAGAGAAGGAAGGAAGGAAGGAAGGAAGGAAGAAAGAAAGAAAGAAAGAAAGAAAGAAAGAAAGAAAGAAAGAAAGAAAGAAAGAAAGAAAGAAAGAGAGAAAGAGAGAAAGGAAGAAATTAGTTGACAGTAAGGCCTGGTATGGTCAACAGGTAAAGGCACTTGCTGCCAAGCTTGACAATCCAAATTGGAGCCTCAGAATGCATGTGGTTGAAGGAGGGAATCAACGCTTGCAGCTTGTCTCCTAGATTTAATTAATTTAGAGCTATCTGGGTGGGTCTGGGGGAGGGTTTTGATCATAGCATCATCCAAGAGTCTAAGGGGCCAAAGCAGGGAGACTGAAGAGGCACTAGGAAGAAGAGGAAGACAAGAAAGATGAAGAGAAGGAAGAAGATCCCAACAGCTTACATGGGACAGTGACAGAAACGTGCTGTTTGCTGGGGCTATCGAGGAGACCTTCCTCTAGTTAGAGGATGGCCAGGCTGGGACTGGGCTTCAAGGTCCCCTCCACCAATCAGGCTCCACTTCTACAAGATGGGTCCTCAAACAAGACAGCTCCTAAGTTCCCACCCTTTAGGCAGAGTCACCTGCCTCTCCAGGTGGTGGTGGTGATGTAGTGACACCTGCCTTTCCAGGTGGTGGTGGTGGTGGTGATGTAGTGACACCTGCCTTTCCAGGTGTAGTGACAGGAAGTCACCTGCCTCTCCAGGTGGTGGTGGTGGTGGTGATGTAGTGACACCTGCCTTTCCAGGTGTAGTGACAGGAAGTCACCTGCCTCTCCAGGTGGTGGTGGTGGTGATGTAGTGACAGGCCAAGAGATAAACAGTCACCTTGCTACCTCAGATGTCCAGGTGGTCAAAGTCAGCAAATTGTTTAACAGGTCTGACAGGGGATGCCACATAGAGACTCTGGGCTCCAGGCCAAGCTGTCTGTAGTATGTCTGTTCCTGGGATCTGAGTGAGACAACTGCCCGGCCATCCCACCTCCAGACACAGTCTGGGAAGAGCAGGTGATCAATTAAACTCAAGCCATCTCAAGCTCTCCGAGGCCATACAGAGCCTTGCAAACTCCAGTCTTAGCGAAGAAAGCCCACTCCACCGGCTTAGCAAGAAACAATGTTCTAGATGTTTGGCTGGCTTGCTGGCCTCCCCCATCCCTGGGTGGCCTTCAGCCAGAGTTCCTCTGGTCCCTCATGCTTCCTCTTCGTTCATCCATGACCTTGCCTTCTTGCCAGCTGTTGATCTACTCCTCCACAGCCCCAGTTATGTTGGGAATTGAGCCAGCAAAGGTTCTCTCCCCAGCCCCACGGCAGGGACCCTGCATCTGTTGAAATGATCAAGTGGGTTTTCCTGGGATTTATTTAGTCTGTGTGACTTCATCTCTACCATGACTATGATGGAGCATGGCTTTCAGCTTCTATACAAAGGGAGAAACTCGAACGGGCTGTGACATTAGGAACCGCGTGGGTTAACTTAAAGCAGATGGTCTTGAGGGAGCAGGGTCCTGGTCACCAGTGGCCATCAGCCAGGCTCTAAGTTGGCGATGTGAGTTTGGATGGTGATGCGGAACTCCCCTGGGAGGAGTGGGAGGCAGGGCTGACAGGAGGATTTCCAGAGTCAATGTTGGAGACTGACTGTGTGGCCTGGTGCTAAGTTGTCTGGGAGCTCAGAAAACAACTCTAGGTTGTCTTTGAGTCAGCTCCCGTTCTAAATGAGTTGGCTCTATCCTGGAGACTCCTTGGTCTTGACACTAGGGTGAGCTAGACAAAACACATCCCAGGTGAGATGGTATCTCCTGTGGAGACCGCTCCATGAAGAGAAAGCACCAACTAGCCAGGATGGTACCTGGAAACTGGGAGAGCCAGAACCAGCATGGTGTAGCTAGTTCCTTGGTCCCCTGTAGGCCAGGAATGTGCTGGATCCCTGTTAGAGCAGCCACTCCCTCCTCAGCAAGAAGCCCCTGAAGGCAGATGGGCATCATTACAGGAAGCTCTATGCCTCTGAGAGTGAATACCACAGGAGCAGTGTTGCCATGGCAACAGAGTTGGGGAGGGGTGCCAATGGTAACTAAGCTGGCCTGACCCACCATCCTCAGCTGTACTTACATCAATTCCCACTTCTTTCTTGGTGTGTGTAGAGGGGCAATACTAAGCCTGCAGTGAGGCAGCCCTTGCTGCCACCTACAGGATGCAATTCTCAGGAATTCTAATGGCCATCTGCACCCAATAGCCAATATTGAACCTCAGTGGACCCTGGACCACCTTTCCCCATGGACCACACCTGTGGATCACCTTGCAACTGCTGCCTGGCCAGTGAAAGGACCACTGAGTTCCAATGCGTCATCATGAATGGTGCCTTCTGTCCAAGCTCTAGAGTCCTGCCCCTCAGCAATGTGACATAAAGGAGAGACTGCTCCCTTCTGAGCCTTAGCCTCGGCTATGGATGGAGGACTTCCCTCTAGGTTGCTGTGAGTCCTGAATGAAGCACCATGTGAAGATGTCTTTGGCACGATGGATGCTGGCTGTTGACTGGTGCACCGGGAAGGAATCCTGACTGGGCAGATCTCAGAACCATGTTCCTGAGAAATGAGTCTCTGGGGACCGACCCTGAGCTTCCTGAGAGGGGAGTAAAAGCCTTCTCAGTCCAGGAAGAAAAGAAGTGGTTCAATATCTCTCCCGGCTCCTGCCAGCCCAAGGCTTTCAGAACTGAATACTAGGGTTGATGCCCAGCCTGCTGGCTCTGGCTGTGTAGAGACCCTGGCACCTTCTCTCCCCTGAAATGGGTTTTTCTGAAGTCAGCAGGGCTTGCGGCTTCCTGGGAAGATCAGAGAGAAAAGCCCCTAAGGTCAACAAAGAAGGAGGCTGGCCTGGTCCTTTAAGAATCTGAGCTGTGTGGATGGGGAAGGGCTTTGCTGAACACCCAGGAGCCTGCTGGTTGGTGGGGGAGGCTGTGGTTAGCTTGGGTGGAAACCTCCCTAGATCACCATATGAGAGGCCAACGACTAGCCAGGTACTGTCTTTTCCAGAGCAGTGGAGAGACCGTGAATCTAAGTCTAGAAATTTACATTAGCCAGGGCCTTTTCCAAAATTCTGCTGGGAGTCACCTACCCTAACCCTGCCAGGCAGTGGGGACAGGAGGAAAGAGGTCTGAGACCCATGACTGAGGAAGAGGGGAAACATAAGGAGGAACAGGAACACAGAGATGAGAGGAGGGAGGAAGAGAAGGCCGTGAAAGATTCGCTTTCTCATGACCTATATTGATGTTACAGCCTGTGATGGTTTCTATATGCTCAGCCCAGGGAGTGGCAGGATTAGAAGGTGTGGCCTTGTTGGATTGGGTGTGTCACTGTGGGTGTGGGCTATAAGACCCTCATTCTAGCTGCCTGGAAGTCAGTATTCTGCTAGCAGCCTTCAGATGAAGATGTAGAACTCTCAGCTCCTCCTGCACCATGCCTGCCTGCCTGCCTGGACGCTGCCATGCTCCCACCTTGATGATAATGGACTGAACCTCTGAACCTGTAAGCCAGCCCCAATTAAATGTCCTTATAAGAGTTATCTTGGTCATGGTGTCTATTCACAGGAGTAAAACCCTAAGACACAGCCCCATTTGCACACTCTGTTGGGCAAGGTAGTTACAAAAGCCAGCCTGATTCAGTGGGTGGGGCTTCAGATCCCATGGTGGATGGAGAACCTAGAGGAGGGACATGGCCAGTGTCCACTCTCCGCTGAGTGGCTCTGGTCTCAGGTGCCCCCAAAGCCAAGGCCAGCAGAGGGGACAGGGTCACCGCTGGAACCGGGATAGCTCAGCTCAAAGAGTCTGAGTTGTGTGAGGATGTAGATTTGAGATAAGAGCAGGAGCCAGGTATATAGAGGTGTGCACCTATGGTCCCAGCTACATGGAGGACTGAGGCTGAAGGATGGCTTGAACCAGAGTTCGAGGCCATCCTGGGCAGGACAGACTGCTTCCCCTGGGTCCTGAGAGAAGCGAGGCTTTGCTGCTGGTGGGCTGTAATGTGAAGTAGGCCAGAGGAGGGCAGGTCCAGTGAAACGGTTTTCTTACCAGCTATCTGTATTTTATTTGTTTGAAGTTAACTTCCGAAAATACTCTCTACCCCACCCTCGGTGAAAAACTGGCACCAAGCACTTTGCTGAGCAGGACTAAAGAAAACCTCAGAAAATACCAGAGTGTTCTGGAAACATCCCAGGACAGTGGCTGTCTATGCTGCCTGCTCTCGGGAGAAAGGCCACCCCAGTCACAGCACTCGAAGCCCGGGTTGAGGGCTTGACTTCATCTGCCTTTCCTGCCAGCATGGGGTCCCTGGTTCTCTTTCCTCGGTCTCTAGAGTGCTGGGATCAGCCTCAGGGACCACTCAGCACAGCCTTTGTCTGCCCTCTGATTCCAGTCAGAGCCGGCTCCTCAGAATGGGCAGTGGGGGTTTTCAAATAGGATGTGGAAATTGCTCCAGATGTGAGAGCTTTAGACACACAGTCAGCTTTTCCCTGGCCTGTCTCCCCGGTCTAGACAAACAGAACTGGAGACATTGTTGGTAAGAAATGGAAAGTTTAACCCAACCTAGCAGTGGCTGGTTTCTACTTCAATACAAATTACTTTTAGGCCAGTCCGGTGGTTCAAGCCTTTAATCCCAGCACTTGGGAGGCAGAGGCAGGAGAAATTTCATGAGTTTGAGGCCAGCCTGATTTACATATCGAGTTCCAGGACAGACAGGACTACACAGGAGATCCTGTCTCCTGAGGGAAAAAAAAAAATTACCTTTGGAAAGGTGACTGGACAGGTGTCTGGCTGTGTGTGTGGGAAGGCTTGCTGTAATACACAAGGCTGTGCAAAAGGAGTCCATAGCTCAAGAAGCAGGGTGGGGTCCCCTCTAAGCATGGGCAGCATTGGGGTGGGGTCTAATGGAGGTGACACCCAGTCCACAATGCTTTTCTTGTTCTCAGAGGCTGCTGAGATGCACGAGGCTCTTTCCTTAGAACCCAGGTACTGTGTGTGCGAGCGTGCTTGCACGTAGTTATCTGCACTTGCAAATACACATATATCTATGGTTGCACATAAGTTCACATGTATGTGGAGGCCTGAGGCCCACATTATTTTGGGGGATAGACTCTCTCACTGGCCTGGAACTTAACCAAGTAGGCTGGGCTGGCTGGCCAGTAAGCCCCCAGGGACCCACATGTTTCCACTCACCCGGCCCTGGATTATGGAACACGTCATGACATCATCTTTTTTCATATGATTTCCAGGAATCACGCTGTTCAGCAGGTGTTTACTGAGTGACCCATGCTATCATGGGATTGGTCCATCTCTCTGTGGAAGCTGGCCATGAATGGAAAGAAGCCCGTGGCCTTGGAAAGGACAGGGGGTCCTGGATACTCCCTTTGGGGACAGTCAGACTCTTCCCCAAGCAGCTGAAGCCGGCATTCGGGAATGGCAGAAAGTCTGTAGGGTCCAACTTCCAGGAGGGAGAGTGAGTCACAGATGCCACATCTGTCAAGACAGGTGAGCAGCGTGGGGTTTCTGGCCTGCCTGTGATACTTCTTAGATATCCTGGGAAGACAGCACAGCTGTCCAGTCTTCTACAGTGAGAGCAGCTCTGATCTGGGCCCATTCAGGACTCCTTAGCGCTCACTTGCCATAGAGGGCATTGCTTCTGCTTGGGGCTTACAGCAAACAGTTGGTAAGTAGGTTGTCAAGCAGCAAAGAGTAGTTTTCTAAAACCATGCGGGCGGCAGCCAGCTGCGTGCCTGCTGTCCCCTCCACAGCTGCAGACTAAGGTGTGGGCTGACAGAGATGTGCACCTTAGCAGACAGGTCCACCTTGGCCTTGAGGGCTGCCTGCTTTCTTTCATCATTCTCCATTGCATCAGTGTCCTGAGCAGAGAGGGAAGAGATGGCCTGCTAGCCCACAGTCCACAAGAATCCCGAGGAGCCCTGTGAGGGACCCGTGGCACTCTGCTGGAGCAAGGTGGCCTGCCACAGCTGCTGAAGCTGGGCTGTATCAGCCCCATCTGAGCGAATGTCATATACCCTGCAGGAACACTGAAGATGGAGGCAAAGGGGTGACATTTAGGACAGAGACGCCCTCTGAGAGCTACCGACAGAGTGGCTCCATGGTCTCCCAACTTGGCAGAGCCCACAGAACATCCTGGATAATAGGCTGAGGGACTCTTAACATGTCAATATAGGATCGATTGTACCAAATATATGAGAGGCAAATGGTGTCAGGGAACCCACTGGGGCAAGGGACAGTCAGGGACTGTGTCCTGCCAGATCAATTTTTTCCATAAACCTTAAACTGTTTTTGTTTTGTTTTGTTTAAGTTAGTCTGCTTGTCAGAAAATGAACGCTTTAAAATGTACTTTTATCTGGTCTTTGGGAAGCAGAAGCAGGAAGATCAAGATCCTGAGACCACTATAAGAGACATAGCGAGACCCTGCCTCAAGACACCAAGATAAATTCTGTCCTAGTGGGGCCAGGAGAAGGCGCAGTGGTTAAGAGCATTTGCTGCTCTTGCAGAGGACCTGAGTTCAGCTCCCAGCACCCACATGGAAGCATAGATACCCACGATTGTGAGCCCACCATGTGGGTGCTGGGAACTGAACCCACTGAGTTGGTATAACCTCCATGAACACCAGGCACGCACACATGCAGGAAAAACAAAAACAAAAAGAGACCCAACTCATACACATAAAATAAAACTTCTCAGCTGGGTGTGGTGGTGGCACACACTGTAATCCTAACCCTCAGGAGGGAGAGGCAGGAGGATGAAGAGGTCCAAGCCAGGCTTGTGCTACCTGGGACACAGATGACAGACAGACAGACAGACAGACAGACAGACAGGTGGTGTGAGCATCTACTGAAGCCATTGCCCTGGCCTGGCCACTTTCCTCTTCCCTTTTCTCCTTGCATGGCTCCTACAATGGCTGCCTACTGCCTTCACCTCCAGCCCCAGTGTCTCCCAAATCAACCCCCTCAGTCTTTTGGCTGCTGCCATTCTCCCTCTGCCCCCTCGTCAGCTCTGCTCCCAATTTTCAGTCTTCCAGCAAACCCTTGCCTTTCTGGGGCCAAGTGTGAGAAGTGGGGGGGGGGGCGCGGTGGGGGGGTTGGGGGGGAGGGAGTGGGGGGGGGTGCTGTCCTGTATGTTTGTTTGAGGCTGGATGTCATGTAGCCCAGGCTGGCTATGTAACTTAGGATGCCCATGGACTCCTGATTCTCCTGCCCCGACCTCCCAAGCGCTAGAATAATCACCATGAGACACCACAGGACTGAGACACAGCTCTTAGCTCATCCTGGTACCTGCCTCCCCAGTGATTCAGTCAGAGACTAGTCCCCAAGCCCACAGCACAGCACGGGAGGCCGGAGGAGTGTGTGCGGCAGTGAAGGCTCCTGTGGTTTCTTGTCCCAGGGGAGCCGGCAGCAGTGGTGTTGGTTGGAAAGCCTGTCCTGTTTCACTCCCTCTTGGTTAGGACACCGAGGACGTTCTGGGTTTGAGGAACCTGCTTAGGAATGAGAAGGAAGGACAAGAGCTGGATACAAATGCTCAGGTGCCAGGAAGAGGGCAGGGCTGAGAGAGGGACACTCTGGTCTTCCTAGGTAGGGTTCACGACGATACAGGTGGCTTCCCTGAGAGGCACTGCATTGGACCTTTGTCTTTTCCCACATCCTGTTCATGGCTTCTGTGTTGTCCTCCTCCACCCTACCTCAACCCCTGACCAGTGCTGGAGCTGCTCTTGCCATTCTCTGACTGCATAGAGCTGAGAGAAGTGGGCGTCCACCCTGTACGCTAGCTCTGTGTGTCCCCTGACACCACCTCCCTTCCCCACCAGCCTCTCTGCCCATCAGCCCGCCCAGCCTGCTGGTCCACCAGTGTCCATCAACCTGCCCAGCCTGCCCGTCCACCAATCAGCCTGTCCATCCACCAGTGCTTTGCTCCTCCCTGGTTTAGGCAAGCTGTCTGCCATCTTCCAGACTCAGCTTCTAGTCTCTGGCTTTGAAACAACTCAGCTTTCAAGGTCCAATTTACACTTCTTTCCTCCTTATTTGCCTTGAACTTGTTATCTAGCTAAGGATGACTTCACGCTTCCGATCCTCCTGCCTCCTTCTCCTCCTAAGGGCTGGGGTAACAGACTGTACCACCATGCCCTGTTTATGTAGTGCTGGGGACGGATTCCAGGACTGTGCACACATTAAGTGAACGCTCTGCTGAGTGACATCCTCAGACATGATTTCCTCTCCCCTCCCCCTCTTTCTCCTCCTCCCCTCCCCCTCTTTCTCCCCCTCCCCCTCCCCCTCCCCCTCCCCCTCCTCCTCCTCCTCCTCCTCCTCCTCCTCCTTCTTCTTCTCCTTTTTCTAGGTTTTTGAGACAGGGTTTCTCTGTGTAGCCCTGGCTATCCTGGAACTCGCTATGTAGACCTGGTTAGCCTCAAACTCAGAGATCTGCCTGCCTCTGCCTCCTGCATGTCAGAATTAAAGGCATGTGCCACCACATTGCCTGGCTAAACTCTTCTTTTTTAATAGTGATACTGAGATATGATTCACATATGCATAGCAAATCTATTTAAAGTATATAATCCTGTGGGGAGGTTGATGTTGTTGGGAGGCTTAAAATATCTAGTTTTATGTATATTCCTGTTTTGCCTTCCTGTATGTATGTATGTAATATACACCACATGTATGCAGTGCCCCCAAAGGCCACAAGAGGTCGCTGGATTCCCTATTTTTACAGACTGTTGCAAGGCACCATGTGGGATCTGCTAACAGAACCATAGTCCTTTGTACAAGCACCACTGCTCTTGACCACCGAGCCGTCTCTCCAGCCCCTAGTTCTGGAATGTACACATCCACCAAGTCTTGCACTGCCTATCAACTTGAGAATATTTTTGTCATTTTTACAGAAACTATCTACTCTTTAGCTCTCAACCCTGTGTCCCATCCCTTCCACCCCAGCTCTCCACAGCCAGTGTCTCAGGAGTGGACTTCAGTGAGTCTTTCTTGTGTGGATTCCTCCACCCAGCATCGTGTTCTTTTCTTCTATGTGTGTGTAGTATTGGGGGTGGAGCCCAGAGTTTTGCTAAGTAAGCCAAACTGGCCTCAACGCCACAATCCTCCTGTCTCAACCTCCCGAGTACTGGGGATATGCGTGTTAGCCATCACATCTGCCTTGGCCTAGTATTTTTGAAATTCATTCATGGAACACACATAAGAACTTCACTCTCACGGCTCCATAACAATCTCTTGAATGGATACACTCATCTGTCCACTATTTGATAATGTACTGGCTGGTTTTGTGTCAACTTGACACAAGCTGGAGTTATCAGAGAAAGGAGCCTCCCTTGAGAAATGCCTCCATGAGATCCAGCTGTAAGGCATTTTCTCAATTAATGATCAAGGTGGGAGGGCTTAGCCCACTGTGGGTGGAGCCATCCCTGGGCTGGTGGTCCTGGGTTCTATAAGAAAGCAGGCCGAGCAAGCCAGGGGAAGCAAGCCAGTAAGAAACATCCCTCCATGGCCTCTGCATCAGCTCCTGCTTCCTGACCTGCTTGAATTCTAGCCCTGACTTCCTTTGGTGATGAACAGCAGTATGAAAGTGTAAGCCGAATAAACCCTTTCCTCCCCAACTTGTTTCTTGGTCATGATGTTTGTACAAGAATAGAAACCCCGACTAAGGCAGATGGACAGTTTTTAAAGATTTATTTATTTTTATTTTTATTTTTACATGTATAGGTGTTTTGCATACATGTGTGTTTGTTTACCATGTACATACAGTATCAGAAGAGGGTGGATTCCCTGGAACTGGATTTTTGCGAGTCACTATGTGGTGCTGGGGACATGTGCTGTTGTTAATTAACCTACTTTGATCTCCCCAGCAGCGGCAGTGTGAGTTCCTCGATAACGCCCCAATATTGTGGATTCTCAGATAAAAGACACACATGCAGCTTATATTTAATATGCCTTAATCAGCTCAAGGGCTGGGCACTCCCAAACTTCCACGTTGCTGACACCTCCCCGCCGATACTCCTGAGTTATTACTTATTAAAGATATTTCATCTTTGCTACCCTAGACACCCAGCTGGGGGGAGGGGGCTGAAGCTGTTCTTGCCCGGCTCTTACATGATTGTAAGCTTTCTCTTCTGCCACTTTCAAGCCTGGATCTTATCCCTTTCCTGCCATAGCAATCCCTTTCTCTTCTTCCTTTGCTTTTTGCCTAGGAATCCTAAAAGTCCCGCCTCTGTTTCGCTGCCCAACCATTGGCCTCCAGCAACTTAATATTTACCAATCAAAGCCAACTGATGCTGTGGACCCTCAGTGTCTTAAGTGCAGACGTGCGAATTCCTGTAATTTTGGGAACCCAATTAACAATACAAGCAATAAACCAAATCACAACAGAGAACTGAGTTCAGGTCTTCTGCAAGAGCAGCCAGTGCTCTTACCCGCTGACTCATCTCCCCAGCTGAGGTGTACTTTGTGGCTGTCTGTTTTCTGTTTGGGGCTTTTTCAGACAAAGTATCACTACGTAGCCTTCCCTAGACTCAGACTCAAAGAGATCCACTTGCCTCTGCTTTCTGACTGCTGGCTGGGTTTAATGGTATGGTCCTGACGGACATTTTTGATGGGGAAATTTGGGGCTGTGGTGACTCCAACCATTCACGTTTCCACATCTCGGGACAGTGCTCACAGTGGCGACTGCTTTATGTCACTGCCCTTCAGAACAGCAGACAGAGCTCTTGCCGCCCTGGGTCCAGAGGAGAGAGAGGATGGTTATGAAAGCCGGACTGTCTCAGCCATAGATCTGTTGTGTTTCTCCCTCTGCAAACCAGGCCAAGGGTCACAGTTGCATCCTTGAGTCTGTGAGTCAAGTCCCCCTTCCCCTCCTGCTCTTGTTTTCCTTCTCAGATCACAGAGAATCTGAAAGCAGTCCTTTCCCTGGCAGCCAGCATCATGAGAGCAGCAGCCAAGACACACCTTCCAGATGACCCTCCAGCCTGGAGCAGCCAGGACACACCTTCCAGATAACCCTCCAGCCCAGAGCAGCTGCCTGCTCGTGGTTTAGATTTCCCTCTCTACCAGGGCCGGAGAGATCAGAGGCCTTGGGAATGGGGCTGCACACAACCTTCTGGGAACACACCTCTCTCAAATTTCAGGAACAGGGTCAGAAAGTATGGAGCTTCCTCCAGGGCTGAGCTTTGAGAGCATCTTCCATTCTGAAAGAGTCCAAGGGGGCTATTGTTTCCTAGACCGGCTATCGGGCTATCGTGGCTCAAGTGTTTTCCTTCCCACCCAGGGGCCTCCTGAGGGGACATTCTGATCTCTCTAGAATGCTGCTCTTTCCGACCAGTGCAGACCCACTCAGGTGGAGAACAGGCCTTGGAGAAGAAAGAATTGCAAGGAAGGATTTGAACTAAGAGTGTTGGTGGAGTTGGAGGGACAGTGGTACCAGGTCATGGACTTGCCTGGAAAGCACACGAGGACAAGGCAGGTGGGGCAGAGCCATGCTGGGAAGTGGGAGGAGCCACACCAGGTAGTGGGAGGAGCCATGCTAGGTAGGCCATGAGGGGAGTGCACACACACACACACACACACACACACACACACACACACATTTTTTTTTCCAAAGGGAACTATGATATCTGGTATTTACTACAAAAGAACTTCCAATGGATAGACAACAGGGCAACCAGACTGGCTAATGTGATACTTGGCAGCCATTATCTTAGAAATGAACCCTCGGTGTCTCCTACGGTCTGGTCATGGGTGAGCCAAGGTCAGTGGCTCAAGTGATGACAGTGAGCCGGGCTTCACCACTGCCTGCTGCCAGCTGAACCCCCACCCAGGTTCAGGTTCAACAGGAACCCTCAGCTCTGAGTAATGAATACGCCTGCCTCTCCGAGGGAACATGTGTTTCCAATCTTTCTGCTCAGCAGTGAGTCACCACCAACAGCTGCTGCAGGCTCCCCGCACCAAAGCTCATCTCAGACCCTGCTGACCGCTGGCTCCACCCCACTCCCCTCCTCACAGCCAGCCTGGCTCCTGGGCCCTGGCCTTACACATCCAGCACACTGGCTCTCCAAGTGTGCCTACCCAGCTATCTGGAGGACTCTGCCTCCAACCCCTGAACCATTATTTCTCCCAGGCAGCAGCCTTCACCCCTCACTTGGGCCCCTACAAGGCTCTAGGCAACACCATTGGATGGAGCCTGTTATACTCTGTATTTCCTGTGTGTGTGTAGGCCAGAGGTCAACATTGGGATGTCTTTTTCAAGACTCTCCCCCTTATTTTTTTGAGGCAGAGTCTCTCGCTGAACCTGGAGCTATTGGTTCGGGTAGACTGGCTGGCCACACAACCCCAGAGATAAAGCCTGACTCTGCCTCCCCAGTACAAGGCTTGCAGGCACAGCCACCACGCTCTGCTCTTACATAGGATCAAATTCACTTTACCTACTGAGCCATCTTCAAAGCCCATGCCTTTTATTTCCTACTGAGCGGTGGTCTGTGCCACACAAGAGGACAGAGATCCTGCTTATCTGTAGCCCCAGCTTCAGAACAGCCTTGGCACATGGCTTGTGTGCCCAAGAAATACTTTTGAGCAAATGAACTACAACCTTAAGAGACATTCACCCAGAGGCTGGCCTGGTGGTACATACTTGTAACCCCAGTGCTCTGGAGGCAGCTGGATCTCTGTGAGTTCATGGCCAGTCTGGTTTGCAAAGTCAGTTCCAAGCCAGCCAGGGACCCTGTCTCAACAAAACAAAGTAAAAGAAATATTCAGTGGATTGGGAGGATAGACCTGTGAACAAGTCAGCTGTGAGACAAGCCACAGCAGTCTAAAATAAGGCCACTGTGGTAGGTCACTGGGCACAGTCCTTTTTTATCCCTCATCAAGCCACTCTCTGTCACCATGCCATCCCAGGTCTGGGACTGGGACAGTCTCTATCGTGTTCAGATGGCCAGGATTTTAGGTGGAAGAGTGTGAGGGCTGAGCGGGCTCCACGGGGAAGAGATATTTAATGGGGCCACCAAGAATGACTAGAGGGACATGTCCCAGACATTCCCTGCTTTCCCACAGCACCAAAATTATAGCACAAATGACCAGGTGCTAAGGCAGAGCCCACAGCATCCTCCTGCCTCTGCAGGGACCCCAGCAGGGATTCTGTGCTGGAAGCCGTGGTCACCCTGAGTTTCCCTGACTTTACCTGTGAGCACAGTGGCACAGCTCTGCAGCCAGGAGAAGCAGAGAAGGGGGCTGAGGAGGCAGGATGACTAGCTTTCACCTGTGTTCCCGGGTCACAGGACACCAGGACAGAACCAGATGACAGGGTCTGTCACAGGGCGCATTTCTACCCAGGAAGCTCCAGGCACAAATGGATACCACTGTCCTGAGTGGTTCCTCTTGCCTTTGATGCCGAACAGCCCTTTATAGCTGAGGGAGAGCTGAGCAGGCTGTAGCAAAGCAGAGAGATGCTGGATCTGCACTTCAGACAGCAGAGGAGATGCAGGACACCATGCCTCCCTTCCCAGGAAACCTCGCTCCCCCTCTTCTTCCTCATCGCTTTGCTAGGATGAGACCCACCCCAAGCCTGGTCCTTCTGCCCCTGGAGAGAATAGGGCTGACTTTGCATCTAGCCCTGTGTGCACTCCTGGCTGAGGGGTGGTGACACAGGGATGCTACAGCATCTCCAGAAAGAAGAAAGGGAAGGGAGGCTGGTCAGGAGCGCAGAAAGGAAAAGAGGACCTGGGAGATGCAAGGGGTGGGTTCTCTACACAGCCTTACCATGCTGTAGCACTCAGCGCTGCTGGCCTGCAGCTCACCACAGAGCCCAGCCTCCCTTCTGTTTGGATTAGGTAATGACATCATGGCCAAAGGCTGTCACTCCCCAACACCAAAGGAAGCAGAGGATGGTGGTGGTGGCGGGGGAAACCCGAGCCTCTTGAGCCTCCCATCCGGGACTAGAGAGACTAGCCAGACTAGCTGACTAGCGGGCCAGGGAACCTGAAACCACCACCCTCAGGCAACCCCTGCTGAGCTGGGCAGCAAGCTCTGGGGTCCCTCACCCCTCCCTGCCTGCTGAGGCTGCTTCCTGGGGAAAGGCAGAGCAGAGGGGCGAGGGTTCCCATCACAACCCGCTCCTCATGAGCAAAAGCACATGACCACATGCCCAGGGCCAAGAGGAAATAGCCTGGGCATGAGGAAATGAGAGCAGCCAGGGGCGTCCACTCCCTGCATCAGCTACATTCCTCAGTGCTTCACTGAACTGGTCTAGAGGGTCCCAGAGAGCCCAGGAGGGACAGGGTGGGGGGACCAGAGGAGGGATGGGGTTAAGGGAGGTGGAGGGGGTAGACAGGGGCCGGGGGCTGAAGGGGGGCCAGAGGAGGAGAAGGGGAAGCCAGAGACTTTTAAGAATCCAAAGCCACAGCAGCCTGCTCTCCAAACCCCTCTCTTTTCTGGGAAAAGGGCAGAGATCCCTGGCTTTGCCTCCTTCTTAGGATGGAAGCCCCAAGGAAGAGAGAGGAGGGACCTGGCCCCTGCAGAGTCCCTCCCTGTGACACCAGCCTGTGCACAGGCTGAAGCTGGGCGGTCACTGTCAAGTCAGCCTTCCTCTGGGATGCTGGCCCATCCAGCATAGTTCAGATGTGGCAATTCTTTGGGGCCAAGCATCACAAGGCTTCCTGTTCCCCACCAGGACACCCTCCCTCTCTCTACCCACCCCTTCCTCTCTCCATCCATCCCTCCTCCCTTCCAGTCTGAAGTCCCCCTACCAACATGGGTGGGGGCAGGACTGTCACTATGATATGAAGTTATGCCTTACACAAGGCTGCCTGCAGGTTGGCTATGGAATGCTGTGTTCACAGGCTTATGGGATGCACACCTGGGAAAGGGGAGCCATATTGTGGGAGATGCCAAGCCCCCCTCTCTTTAAAGATGAATGGGACAGGATAACAGGAAAGCCAAAGTGAAAGGAGCGGCGGGCCAAGCAAACATCACCTAAAAGCGGGTACTTGATGAGCTATGGCCAAGGCCTTCCCACTGCCATAGAGGGAAGAGTTCTAAAGCTGGGGGAGGGGTGTCCTGTCACTGACAACCTGCACCCTCGCCTGATCCCACCCACCCCCAGCTCCTGATACCCAGATGCCTCGGATGCCTCAGTGAGCATCCTTTCGGATTAGAGGCATTCAGTGTCACACACAGAGACGACAGGAACCTACCTTACCAGGCCTGGCTCTGTAAGTTAATCATATCTCCTATCTTCCCTGTGTCCCTGACCAGGGTGGATAGTGTGGAACAGGACTCCCACCTGGGCCTCCAGGTCCCTGGTTCGTTCCTAAGCGGAGTGTTACTTGCTCGTCAGAGCAGAAGCCGCTCTCCAACATTCTGTTGCTTGCTTTACTCAGAGCCAAAAATCTGTAGCCATTTCTTCCTCTGAATCCACTAGTCAATCAGTCAGTCCGTCGATCAAATTTACCATCTATGAGTTCCAGCATGCACACGGGACAGTATTTGTGTGAGGGCCAGAAGTTCTCAGCCTCTATCCTAAGGAAGCTGAGTCTCCTCTCGTCAATGCTGCTCTGCTGTGTACCTGAAGCCCCACCAACGGGCCAAGATTTAGAAGCCAGGCTCTAAATGAAAGGTGTGGATTAAGAAATGAAACTTCTGGGCTGGCAAGATGGCTCAGAGGGTAAGAGCACTGACTGTTCTTCCAAAGATCCTTGAGTTCAAATCCCAGCAACCACATGGTGGCTCACAACCACTCATGAGAACTGAGCTCCTCTTCTGGTACCTCTGAAGTCAGTTACAGTGTACTTATCTATAATAATAAATAAATCTTTTTTTAAAAAAAGAAATGAAACTTCTATGGAAATGCTTTCTTAGTGTGTCCACTGTCAAGCTGTGGCAGGGCTGAGCCCAGTTTGCATGTCCAGGCTCTGCTAACTCACCATCTTGTCAGCCATGGAATGTCCTGAGTAAACAGTAGGGCCAGAAGGACGGACCCCACCTACCTGATGTAGCCAAGACTCTGATGCCCATTTGGGTGGGGAGGCTCATCACGGTGCTGATTGGAATCCCAGGTCATGCTAGTACAGTCTCCTCCCAGAGATGCTTAAACCCAGGCCCACCTCCCCATAGCCTCCGGCTTCCAGCTCCCTTGAGTCCTACCCGAAACCCCTCCCCCACAACCGCCTCTAGAGCTTCCTGTTGTTGGCTCAGGTCTACCTCCTTGGCACGTGTGGCCAGTTTTGATGCCCATGTCTGAGAAGAGCGTCTGGCTCTCCAGGAACCTGCCGGAAAGAGTGGGGGGTGGGGGTGGGGCTTCTGATCTGTTCAAGCTGTTGCTGAGAACGCTCCACGTTCTGGGGGAGATGGGGCAAGCAGGGTGGGTCTGGAGATGGTAGAGCTTCCCCTAGGCACACTCATCCTGAGTACTCGGATGCCTGTTTCACCCAAAGACACCCTGCTTCAGTTTCCCAGGAAGAAGCATGAGGGAGGTACCCTGGCCACTTCCTCCTGGCCCGGACAGTGTTTACTGGGTCTACCCAGCATGTTTGCTGGGTGTGCTCAGATGTGGGAGGGATAGGCACACAGCTCTGCATGGCTCCAGGCCCCAGCTCTGGGCTGGGAGTCTCTTCCAAGTGTGATAGCTGCAAGCATGGATCCGCCAGCCTGGAAGACCTCTCCACAGACCTCCCGCTCGTTGACGTGGAAGCACTGTCACCTCCCATCTGTCGGGAGAGTACCCAAGACTCTACCTAGGGGTGTAGCTCATTTGCTAGTGTTTGCCTAGCAATTACCATGTTCCAGAGATGCATAAATGGGGAGGGGTGGGAGGTACCTGAATCCTGACACTCAGGAAAGGACCAGGAGTTCAAGGCCACCTTCTGAGACTAGCCTGGAAACCAGACTCTTCCTTCTCCCTACCCCCTAAAACCAGAGAGATGGAGGCTGTTTGGGGTTGATGGCGGGGAGTGACCAGATCCAGTGTTTTTTTGTTTTTTTTTGTTTTTGTTGTTTTAATTTGTTTTTGTTTGTTTGGTTGGTTTTTTTGTTTGTTTGTTTTGTTTTCGAGACAGGGTTTCTCTGTGTAGCCCTGGCTGTCCTGGAACTCACTTTGTAGACCAGGCTGGCCTCGAACTCAGAAATCCACCTGCTCTGCCTCCCAAGTGCCGGGATTAAAGGCGTGCGCCACCACCGCCCGGCAGATCCAGTGTTCTTACCTCACACCAGCATTGGCCCTACCCCCACAGAGGAGAGTCAGGAGCCCGGAGTGGCAGCCCTTTCTCCAAGGTTGGTCTACTTTATATGCATGCCTGGTGCCTGCAGAGGTCAGAAGAGGGCATTGGATGCTCTGGGGCTAAAGGTACAAATAGTTGTAAGTCATGCCGTCTGGTGCTGGGACCTGAACCCAAGTCCTTTGCAAGAGCAACGAAGCTCCTAACTGCTGAGCCAGCTCTCCAGCCCCTGCTTTCCAGGTGTTTGTTGTTTCTTTTTCAGAGACAGGGTCTCACCCTGAAGTTGAAACTCCTCCTGCCTCAGGCTCCTGGACTCTGGGATCACGCATGTGTGCTGCCCCATCCGTCTAGGGGGTTTTGTTTTGTATGTTTTGTGGGGGATTAGAACCTTTAGGCTCAATATCTAACTGAAAATGGCCTTGGCCTTCTGATCTCCCTGCATCAGCCTGTCCAGTATCAAGGTCAGAGCTGCGTACCCACACACCATTTGAGAAAGGTTTTTTTTTTTTTTTAAATCATCAACTTGCAGATAACTCTGGGGAGTGAGCAGGGAAGGCACGGAGAGTGCCTTCTGTTATCAGGTCCCAGGCTCTTACTCTACTTGCTTGTCCTTCCAGAAGAAGTGTCCTGTCTCGTCCTGGTTCTCTCTGTTCCTCTTAGAACTCTCCCACCTCACTCAGAGCACGTTCACCCTCTTGCTCCTATTCTCCCTGGTGGCATCTTCTCTCAGCCCTCTGACCCGGCCCCAGCCTCCCTCCTTTCTCCTTCCTCCGTCTCTATGGGTACATGTGGGGTGCTGGCGAACTCCTGCCCTCCCATGCAGGTGGAAATCACTGCCCTCCCCAACGGGGCTCCGGGGTTCCAGACCTTTGCTCCACTGGGGACCAGGCTATCTGTGCACAGCCCACCACCCCGCA